>NC_041387.1:519627931-519673784 GCF_002162155.2 Triticum dicoccoides
AGGCTCCGGTTCCTGACAAGGAGTTCGATTCTTTGAGAGGGGCACACAGGACTTGGGGTCCTTAGAAGCGTTGAGCGAGAGCGAAACACCCACTGGGCCGGCTGGCGGCAATCCGGCTTGGCCGGTTGGTGAGCAGGCGGTCGTGCGGCTATTTATTTGATGAGTGACGGGCCAGGTTGATCGACCCGACGGCCTTTGACTTAGTGTATGAATCGTAGAGGAGCTTTGGCCCGTTGTGCTTGCCCGCCGACAGCCAAAGCTGGATCTACGGTTTTTTAGGACGAAGTGGGGGACTGCGGCATCCCAACTTTATCAGGAATCACCAAGTAAGGCAGCGGGGTGGCGACCGAGCCGGCCTGCCTCCGAGCCCCTGGGTCAAGCGAGTCGAGCCGGTGGCCGGGTTCAGTGGGAAAGTGATGCAGAAAAAATAAGGACGCAATAAATTGGTAGACAAAAGGCAGCCCCCGGGTCTCGTTCGGGGACCCGAAGTTTCGTGCGTTTACAAAAGGTGGCGATACATACACTCGTTGGGCTAACTGTAAAACGGGCGGAGGAGTTTCGTGTTCCACGACCGGGTCATTTCTTCACCGGCGATGTCCTTCTTGCGCTTCTTTGACTTGCGCGCGTCGATGAGGTAGTAGGCGTTGCGATCGCACAAGGCCCTGCTCATGATGAATGGGCCCTCCCATGGAGGGGACAGCTTGTGCTGGCCTGCCTGCTCTTCGATGAGTCGGAGGACGAGGTCGCCCTCGCGGAATGCAAGGGTCTTGATCTTCTTGCTATGGTAGTGCCTCAGGCCTTGCTGGTAGATAGCCGAACGGCTAAGTGCCAGAAGGCGCGCTTCTTTGAGCAGGTCGACGCCGTCTTCGCATGCCTCTCTGGCTTCGGCTTCGGTGTACACCGCGACGCGTAGCGAGTCGAACTCGATGTCGGTCGAGATGATGGCTTCAGCTCCATAAACGAGGAAGAACGGGGTGAACCCGGTCGACCGATTCAGTATGGTGCGCAGACTCCAGAGTACTGCTGGCAACTCATCAAGCCAGCTGCCGGGTGAGCGGATAAGTGGCTCGACGAGTTGCGGCTTGATGCCGGACAGGATGAGTCCGTTGGCCCGCTCGACCTGCCCGTTGGACTGCAGATGTGCCACGGAGGCCAGGTCGAGGCGGATGCCGGAGACGGAGCAGTATTGCTCGAGCACGCCCTTCGCGAAGTTGGTGCCGTTATCGGTGATGATGCTGTTCGGCATGTCGTAGCGCGCCGCTATGTCCTTGATGAACCGGACGATTGTTGGCCCGTCTAGTTTCTTGATAGGTCTTGCCTCGATCCACTTGGTAAATTTGTCCACTACCACCAGTAAGTGTGTCATGCCGCCTCGAGCGGTTTTGAAGGGTCCCACCATGTCGAGTCCCCAGACCGCGAAGGGCCAGGCGATCGGTATGGTGCGGAGTGCTGATGCCGGCTGGTGGCTGCGTTTGCTGAAGCGTTGGCACGCTTCACATTTGAGAACAAGCGACTCAGCGTCTTCGAGGGCCGTGGGCCAATAGAAACCGTGGTGGAACGCCTTGGCCACCAAGGATCGTGATGCGGCGTGGTGCCCGCACTCGCCCTGGTGAATGTCAAGGAGGATGTCGATGCCGCGATCCTGCTCGACGCAGCGCTGGAACACACCGATAGAGCTGCGTTTGACGAGCTCATTGTTGATGATGCTGTAGGCGGATGCCCGACGCTGAATTTGCCGAGCTTCGGTCTCGTCCATGGGGAGAACCCTGTTATCCAGAAATTCTGATATTGGGA
Organism: Triticum dicoccoides; assembly: GCF_002162155.2. Taxonomy (NCBI): domain Eukaryota; kingdom Viridiplantae; phylum Streptophyta; class Magnoliopsida; order Poales; family Poaceae; genus Triticum; species Triticum dicoccoides. The sequence goes on from NC_041387.1 coordinate 519,629,726, forward strand.
GGGCCCAAGATGGAGCTGCAACCACTACGAAGACGGCCACTAGGGTGGGCAGCCCCCGAGCCGGGTTGAGCAGCCACCGGGTCGGAGATGGCGACGGCCGGGTCCGGGATGATGGTGGTCGGGTTGAGCTCAGCAGCCCCCGGGCCGGGTTCAGCAGTCCCCGGGCCGACTTGGGGTGCGGCCGGGTCGTCTGGAACATGAATAGACTCGGAGTCCGGCGATGGCTTGACGGACGGCTTGCGCAGGTGCTCGAGAAAGACGCCGGACGGGATGGCTTGTCGTGATGAGGCGATCTTGGTGAGCGTGTTAGCTGCTTCGTTCTCCGCGCGCGGGACATGGACGAACTCGCAGCCCTCAAAGGATCCAGATAGCTTCTGGACGAGGAAGCGGTAGCTTGCCATGTTGGAGTCGCGGGCGTCCCATTCGCCGGAGCACTGCTGCACCACCATGTCCGAGTCGCCGTACCACAGGATGCGTCGGATGTCGAGTTCCTTGGCAAGCCGGAGGCCGTGGGCAACGGCTTCATATTCGGCGACGTTGTTGGAGGCGGCGAACTGAATGTGGAGCACGTAGCGGAGCCGGTCGCCCAACCGAGTCGCACCTTGGACCCGTCGAAGTGCATGCGCCAGTGCGTCGAGTCGGGAGGCGGCGGCAAGTACTGGGTCTCAGTTCGGTCGACGAGGAAGTCGGCTAGGGCTTGAGACTTGATTGTGGTGCGGGGCTCGTAGAGAATGGTGTGGTCGGCTAGCTGGATCGCCCACTTGGCGACCCGGCCGGAGGCGTCCCGACACCCGATGATTTCTTTGATAGGCGCCGTGCTGACGACGGTGACGACGTGCTCTTGGAAGTACTACTTCAGTTTCTTGGTGGTGAGGTACACACTGTAACACATCTTGTGGTAATGCGGGTAGTTCTGCTTGGAAATGGAGAGCACCTTGCTCAGGTAGTAGAATGGTCGCTGGACGGCCTGGATCTTGCCCTTCTCTGGTCGCTCGAGCACCAGCACCGTGCTGACCGGCCACGAGGTCGCGGCTATGTAGAGCAACAACGGCTCCTTATCGGTTGGCGCGGCCAGGACTGGTGCGGTGGAGATCATGCGCTTGAGGTCTTGGAAGGCCTCGTCTGCCTTGCCGTTCCACTCGAACAGGCTTGTCTTCTTCATCATCTGGTACAGGGGGAGCGCCTTCTCGCCCAGCCAGCTTAGGAACCGACTGACCGAGGCCAAGCACCCGGTGAACTTCTGAACGTCATGCAGCCGAGCCAGCTTGCGCATGCGCTCGATGGCCTTGATCTTCTCCGGGTTCGCCTCAATGCCGCGTTCCGAGAGAAGGAAGCCGAGCATCTTTCCGGCCGGGACGCCGAAGACGCACTTTTTCGGGTTGAGCTCGACCTTGTATTCGCGAAGCTTGGTGAATGTTTCCTTCAAATCGTCAAGGAGCGTGAGGTGTTGCTTGGTCTTCACCACGATGTAGTCCACGTACATGTGGATGTTGTGGCCGAGTTGCGGCAGCATGCATTTCTGCATGCAGCGTTGGAAGGTGGCGCCGGCATTCTTCAATCCGAAGGACATGGTGATGTAGCACGCCCCAAAGGGCATGATGAAGGACGTCTTCAGGGCATCGGCCGGGTCCAGCTTGATCTGGTGATAGCCGGAGTAAGCGTCCAGGAAGGACAGCAGCTCGCACTCGGCGGTCGAGTCGATGACTTGGTCGATCCATGGGAGAGCGAACGGATCCTTGGGACAGGCCTTCTTAAGGCTGGTGTAGTCGATACACATGCGCCAGGTCTTGTTCTTCTTCAGCATGAGGACTGGATTGGCCATCCACTCGGGGTGAAACACTTCCATTATGAAGCCGGCCATCAAAAGCTTGGCGACCTCTTCACCAATGGTTCTTCTCTTCTCTTCAAAAAATCGTCGGAGGGGTTAACGGACAGGCTTGGCGTCCTTGCGGACGTGAAGTTTGTGCTCGGCGTACTTCCTCGGGATACCCGGCATGTCCTTGGGGGTCCATGCAAAGATATCCCGATTCTCACAGAGGAAGTCGACGAGCTCGCCTTCCTATTTGCTATCAAGGCAGGCGCCTACGACAACGTACTTGCTGCAGCTGGGGTCTTCAGGGTTGAGCTTCACTTTCTTGGTCTCCTTGGAGGGTTTAAAGGCAGCCTCGTCGGCCGGGTCCGAGGTCGGGATCGACGCATCGGAGGCCTCGCCTGCCAAGGCGATGATCCGGTCGAGCTGGCGCCGCTCCTCGGCAATGACCAGCGACTCGGCCAACTTGGCGCCGTCTCGGGCGCACTCCAGAGACTTGCGGTAGTCGCCGGTGATGGTAATGAGGCCCTTGGGACCTGGCATCTTCATCTTCAGGTACGCGTAGTGGGGAACCGCCATGAACTTGGCGAGCACGGGCCGGCCCAGCAATGCATGATATGCACTGGATAGGTCCAACACCTCGAACCAGATTGGTTCACGTCGAAAGTGGCTGCTGTCGTCGAACAGGACATCGAGCCGGACCCGGCCAATGGGCGAGCAGGAAAGGTCGGGCACGATGTCGTGGAAGACTGTCCGGGTTGGCTCCAGGCCCTCGGCCTTCAGGCCAAGCTTGGTCATCGTGTCGCGGTAGAGGATGTTGATGATGCTGCCGCCGTCGATGAGGACTCGAGAGAACTTGCATGTGCGTCGCATGACGATGGTGGGGTTGAGGACGAGGGCGTATCCACCCAGACACGGCATGACTGTCGGGTGATCCTCCCGGGTCCAGGTGATCGGGCGATCCGACTAGTGCATGAAATCCGGCTTGGCCGGGATGATGGTGTTCACCTCCTGCCGAAGAAGGCGCTCGTTGCGCTTGTCATCGCCGAGGCTGGTGAAGATGACGTAGGCCGCGTTCTGGTCTGGGTAGGCGTTGTTCCGCACCGCGCCGCCGGCAGGAGGCGGCTGCCCTGCGCCTGGAGCTGGAGCCAGAGCTGGAGGAGGCGGAACGTCTCCCCTCATGATGCGCTTGGTGATGGCGCACTGCCGAAGCGTGTGCGTGGAGGGTCTTGCGCCGTTGTGGTGCTTGCATGGGGTGTCGAGCATCTCTTCGAAACTCATGGCAGGCTGCCATGCCATCTTGCTGGTCTGCCGGCGCTTCGCTGCCGGGTTGGCTGCGGGCTCGGCGGCCGCGATGAGCCGGTTGTCGTGACACTGCACCGGCTGGTCGACCTTGCGCTTGTTGTTCTGATGATGCTGCTGTCGGCTGCTTGTGCCGGCCGGCATCGGGGAAGGAACCGGCTTTGCCTTGCCGGCTTCGTCCAACGCCACATGGATCTTCATGGCGGAGTCGGTGTTGGCGTACTTGTCCGCCGTCACCATGAGCGCGGCCAGGGTGGCCGACTCAGAGCGTAAGAGCTTGTGCTTGAGGAGGGTGCCGCCTCGGCACCCGCTGACGAAGTACTGGATCGCCTGGACTTCATGGACGCCCTCGCATCTGTTTCGGAGCTCGGTCCATCGTGTGAGGTACTCGCGACCCGTCTCCGCGGCCCCTGCACACACATGGCGAGCTGGCTAGGGCGATCGGGTCGCTTGTAGGTCCCCGTGAAGTTGCGGACAAAGGCCTTCTTGAAGTCGACCCACGCGTTGATTCTGCCCATCGACAGACTGTTCAACCATGTGCGGGCCGACCCCTGGAGCATGAGCGGTGCGTAGCGCACGGCTAGACGACGATTGTCACCGGTGATGCCAATGGCCGTGGTGTAGTCGGTGAGCCACTCTTCTGGCTTCACGGTCCCGTTGTACTTGGGGGTGTCGCGGGGGAGCACGCCTTTTGGAAAGGGCTCCTCCTAGATGCGTGGGTAGAAGCACGCCGGCCCGATAGAGCCACTCTCCTCCACCTCTAGGGAGCGAGCGAGCTGATCGAGGCGGTGGCGCGCGTCGGCGTCGTCGATGGCGCGCGGGCCGAGTCGACTGGTGGCTAGGCCCCGAGGGGCCGGGTCGGTTGGAGCCGGACGCCAGCCAAGCTGGCCAGGTCCATGCTGGGTCTTCGGGGCGGGCTCATTGCCCAGAGCGTCGGCGGCGGTGGCGGCCGGGTTGCGTCGAGTTCGGGCTTGGCTGGAATGCGCCTCGCTGGGTGGCAAGGAAGCTGTGTGCAGAAGTTCGCCGGGTCCGCCAAGACGGGCGGAGCCGGACCCCGCCGGCTTGGTGAGCTGGTTGAGGCGATCCTACTGGGTGTTCGCAGCGCGGAGGAGCTCGCGCATCCGCCCGATGCGCTCCTTGAGCTCCTCGCCCGCGAGTTGGTCGAGGCCGACCGCAGCTGCCTCCGCAGCGCGCATGTTCTTCACTAGGGACTTGTAGACAGTCTGGACGGCGCCGAAGGCTCGGCCGATCGCTCCTCCCAGGGCGCGCGCGTCGGCGACCCGGCTTGGCACGGCCATGGAGGGCGTGACTCCATGAGCGGCGTCGTGCTCCATCTGAGCTGCCTCCAGGCGGCGCTTGGTGGCGGCCAGCGTCTCGGTCAGGTCCAGCATCTGCTGGCGTCTATCCTCGAGCGGGGTTCGGGCTTCAACGACGTTGGTTGCATCGACGTTGGTGCCGATGGGGATGCAGAGGCTCTGCATCGTAGCGCGCAATGAATCGGACGGCTCGGTCCGTTCCACAGTGGCCCTGGCCTCCGCGGCTTCCTCGTCTTGCTCGACGAGGAAGAGACCCCATCGCCTGTGACGTAAACCTCCACATGGATGTCCATCCCCCCGGCGGCAATGCCACCGCTGAGGGAAAGGGGAGAGTCAGAGTAGCTGAGCAATTCGCTGGGGTACTCGTCGGCCGCGAGCGCATCGGAGATGCGGAGCGCGGTGAAGGAGGTGGTGAGCGCGCCGATGACGTCGTCCGCCAGCGCGACGAACTCGTCGGGGTAGGAGAAGGGCCCCGTCTGAAGCATGCTCTCGGCCAGCTCCCCGAGCTGCCCCGCGGTGGGCGCCAACTGTCGTGGTGGGCGCACGGCAGATGGCAAGAAATGGCTAAAGAAAGAAGGAGGCTCGAGGGCGCTTGTGGGCTCCAGAGGCGAGGTTGGCATGCGCGGGCGCGGGACGCCGGACATACCCAGGTTCGGGGCTCTCCGAAGTGATAACACCCCTAGTCCTGCCCAGTTTGGTTGGATGATTGATAGTACAATGTTGCTCCTGGAGCTCTGTGGAGGAGGAAGAAAGCTGGCCAAGGCTTGGGCTGCTCCTTCTCCCCGGTACTGCTATTGGGTGGCTAGTTCTATGCTTGCTCATGCTTCTGTTTCTTACTTGTCCTCCCTACGTGTCACTGTAGGCGTGGGTTCCTGGGGGGTTTTATAGATCAACCCACCCAGGGTTACAATGGTAATATGCCGAGTCGGTGGGTCCGTATTGTCGGTGTCCGGGACACCGGGCTTGGTCCCGCTTGCGGGCTTGTGGTTCGCCGGGTTCCCCTAGGTGCGGACCCCATGTGCCTAGGGGGACTGCGCCGTCTTGTCGATCGTCAGGGCATGGCCGAGTCGAGTCGTGTACAGTGCTCTCCGTCAGGCTGCCGCTTGCTGTCGTCAGCGGTGAGGGCGGGAGCACTGTTGCCACGCCAGCCTTGGTCAGCGGGTAAGTGATGGGCACTGTTGCCACGCCCCAGCTGACCACAGGCATGGGCGGAAACACTGTTGTCTTGGTCATCGGTGGTTGAGGTCTCGTCCAATCGTATGGCCTGGATGGGATAGGAGTTGACCCGTGGCTGGGTTGCCGTGGATACCACGGGTGGGGCTGGCTTGCTAGGGAAGCCTTGGTTGCGCCGGGTTGAGTTGTCGTGCGCCAGTCGCTGTGGCCGGGTTGACGTATCTTGCCGGGTCGGAGAGTTTGGCCGGGTTGCGGGCCCTGCCGGGTCGAGCGACCCGGCCAGGAGCGTGCCAGTTTGCGGGGCCCGCTGTTTTAGAAAAGGATCCTTGCTCCGTTGCCTGCCAGGGGTTAATCCCCCCGACATGGGTGGAGGTTGAAGATGAACTGCAGGCCCTTGATTTCGTATCCAACGGCTGTAAAATCGACTGGCCAGAGATGAAAAATTCAGTCGAGCGACGTGTAGCCTCACCTTGCTAGTGCATTCAGGTTCGACAACAAAATTAAGTTTCGACAATTAAGCTCAGTTTTGACAGTTAAGTTCAGTTTCGACAGTTAAATTCAGTTTTGACAGTTAAGTTCATAGATGAGCGGCTGATGTATTTTACATCTAGCACTTTGTGGTTATGTATTTTACGTCATGTATTGGAGATGCTATTAGAATTCCACTCAGGTTAACATTGTCTCTTTTGTCTTGCTTCAGCCTCGGCGTTGTACAACTCACTGGAGCTGCTCCAACGATGAAACCCTCCATCACAGCGGAGCAGTACCTCGGGCTCCATCTCCAGACGCCTAAGATCTTCTTCCCCTGCTCCGACAGCCAAGTCAGCCGGAGCATCCTCGCCGGCCAATCCAATCACGCTGAGATCGACATGGCTTCGCCAAAGAGGTTGTACACTTGTTACATCTCTTTTTTACTCTACATGTTATATATATTGTCCACTAAGCACACGTAGTAATGGGAAATACGATTATTTTATCCTACTATATGACAAGCAGTGAGGTACCAGGCAACTTAGCTTTTCGTGATGGACTCTCTTGAACACCATCATTATTTATCTCTGCGCGTTTGAGCTGTGCATTTGTCGATGGCCCTGGGAGTTGAGCTAGTAGGGCAGTGGCTTGGGTCCACAGTAATAGAAGTAGCACAAAAACATTTTTTTAGTGTAGGTTTTTCCTTGCTCAAGCCTGCCTACTAGAATCGCCAGTGCTTGAAAGGAAAAGTTAATGAAAAACATAGGAATTGGGAAGTTTCCTATGGTACTACTATTCATGAATTTGGTTCAAAGGAATGGAGCAAAGGAAAACTCTAGGATTTGTTCCTTTAGTGTCTCCTTGAAAGAAAAAACATAGGAATTTTAAATGTCACGTGTCCTCCTTTTCAAATCCCTATTCATGAAGCACAAGACTAAGAGATAGTAGCATAATAACATTATAACTGTACATTTTCTTGTGGTTTGACTTAATCTCACCATGCTTCTTTGCATCCTGTGATCTTCCAATTGTTGTGAAGCAAACACCCAGATTGGCAGAAATCCTGTGTTTTTAAATTCTTTGTTTTGCACGTGCATTCCTATCCTATTCCTATCTATTTCCTATCCCTGCATTGTTGGAATCCTCCAATACAAACGAGCCCTTACAGACTTACTTCTCTTATAGATAGTTATCAAAGAAAACCTTGCATGGTTTTTCCCGCTCCTGCTGCGCCATCGTCCACCCTAGCTCAGCTGCTCCAATGACAGAAGAGTCCAGCACAGCAGGGATCCAGCTTCTAGGCTATCTTTCGCCGCCTAAGATCTTCTTCCCTGCCGCCGGCAGCCATGAAAACTGCATTACCATCATCAACCGAGCAGATGACCTCGAGGACTGCACGGGTCCCCAAGAGAGGTCGCACTCTTTCGTGTCTGCTTATGTTATGCATCACTTAATATTACATGCTAATTTATCGTCCTGTTCACCGATTAGACTCTAAGTCAGCTCCAAACTAATGGTCAAACTTGCATTTTAAATGGTTGTGGGGTACATATCGGGGCCACAATCAATTGTATCTATCTACTATCTGGTTAATCTCCGGTGTCTACTATGAGTTTCATGTTGGGTGGGAAACAAACAGTAAAGAAGCCATTATCTATATTTTTTAACTGAAGCCATTATCTTCCTACTATTATTGGTTTTGGGTCTATCCATAGGTTGCTACCATCACTCTGGATTTCTACATGCACTCCTTACATAATCTCACTATGTTTTATTCCTATTCAAGATAGTTATTGTAAACAATGGAACTGAACATGTAGAGCAAAAGAGACGAGCCTTGCGTGGCAATAAAATTTCATGCAGATGTCGCTCCATGGTAGGTGCAAAGGCAGCCCCCCTCCACGCATTTCGGATTGTAATCAAGAGGAAGATATCTGTTTTGAGGGGGATTCAGAAGGAGAAGACAACTCCTATTTACCCCCTGAGGTCTTCTCCCTAACTTGGCATGCTGATGTTGGTTATATCATGCATATGGTGCCTTGCATTGCTTACTTTATACATCACATATGTCATCTGCTTAGTTTGGACATCCTTTGTGCGAATGCCAACTGTTTAGTTTATTCATCGTTTATGTGAATTATGCAACACCATATTGTTTAGCCAGGCATCATATATGTGAATTTTGCAATGACATCCTGCTTAGCCAGTCATCTTATATGTTAATTATATCAGGCCATCCTTTTTCCGTTACATATTACATTTCTCAACAATGTTAGTACATTCAACTGCTCTTCGTGTGCATCAGCCATTTGACATGGTAATGGAAAATTCTGGAGTGAAAACTAGGTCTTCAGAGCAGACTATGCTATCTGACAAAGCGCGTATCTCACTGGTTATGGATAGCTCCTCAGAGGCGGATTCAGAGACAAATGACCAGTCCTATCCCCCCCCCCCGAGGTGTATGCTCTACCTTGGCAGGGTTATGTTGCTCATATCGTGCGAATGGTGTGTTGCATTGCTATGTCATTTGATTAGTTTAGACATGCTTTGTGTGAATGCCACCTATTCAGTGTCTAATTACCATATATGTGAATTATGCATTGCCATCTTGTTGCAAGACATTATATATGTGAATTATACAATGTTATCTTGTTGCAAAGGCATTATATATGTGAATTATGCAATGCCATGCTGTTTAGCCAATCATCATCTATGTGAATTATATCATGTTATCATTTTTTTGTATTACGTGTTCCATTTGTCGACAAGTTTGTATATTCAACTACTCTTCCTGTGCATCAGCCATTTCGAGCGGTGATGGAAGTATCTGGAGTGAAAACAAGGTATTCAGAGCACACAATGCTACATGCTGAAGCAGACATCTTGCTGGTTACAGAGAGCTCCTCAGAGGAGGATTCAGAGACTGATGACCAGTCCTATTTCCCCCTTGAGGTCTATGCTCAAACTTGGCAGGGTTATATTACCCATGTCATGCCTGTTGTCTTGCATTGCTTAGTTTTTACATCATATATGGATTGTCATCTGCTTACTTGCTACTATATAAATCATATATTTGAATTATATCATGCCATCATGTTTACATAGTAAATACACATCATCTATCTGAATTATGGCATGGCAACCCATTTAATAAAGACATCATATAGTTATATCATCTCATCCTGTTTAGTGTTTACAGTCATCATATTTTGAATTATGGCATTCTATCCGTGAATGTATGTGAATTATGGCATGCCAACCTATTTAATAAACACATTATATAGTTATATCATGTCATCCTATTAATAGTCATCATATTTTGAACTATGTCTTTCCATATTTTTTAGTTAGCCATCATAATGTGAAATTGTGTCATGCTATCCTGTTTAGTTAGCCATCATATATGTGAAATTGTGTCATGCTATCCAGTTTGGTTAGACAACATAAATATGAATTATTTCATGCCCTCTTTTATTCCCCACTATCCATTGCACCTGTCTATCATACAATGTCTATACTTTCAATTACTTTTCTTGTTTATCAGCCATTTGAATTGGAGAGGGTGATGGCAGTATCTAAGGGAGTAACAACAGGGTCTTCAGAAAAGATAGTGCTACCAGTTGATGCAGATAGAACCATGGTTGTACTTGCCCAAGGACCAGATCCACCACACATAACCCAGACTCTCACAGATTGTACCCCTACCCAGTTGGATAGAGAACCAGCTACACCCCTTCTAACCCCAACCCCGGCAGATAGTAACCCAGTTCCAGTTGACACAGCACCGTCTCCACCGCAGAGCACCCAAACACGAGCAGTTAGTAAGGGAACTGCAGTGCCCAAAGCACGAGGACCACCACTCCGAATCCCAACTCAACGCTTAAAGGAGAAGAAGATTTGTTCTCAGGTCAGGTTCTGTAGCTATGGTTCATACTCCTTTGCTCTTGCATTACTGTATTTACTCATACCAACTATTTTCAAATTTGAAGGATGGAATTGAAACTCCAATGGCGCAACAGGTATGTTGTAAACCTGTTTCTTTAACTGGTTTGCTGTTGTAACCTGCTCTATGTTGATTTCAGTTTCAATTGAATAAATAGTTATTTTCTCATGTCGTGCACATTAAAAGTGTTGTTATTGCTCTATAGTTTCCCACACTTATATTCTGTCTTTTCTGCTTTGTCTTGAACAAATATTATTTGAACTGTGTCTCTATCTTGATTTGGGAACAAAAACTAGAATGATATAGACCATAAAGTGACCATGGTACATAGATATATGCTTGTTTCATGCTGTTATCATGTCCACTTTACTACTGAACTCATTTACCAAAATGAGTTTCATGTACAACATGGTAAACCTGTGATGTGTCTGCTTGTTTCTCTTTTAGAATGCGGACAAAATATTGGAGAACAGTACCACGTTATGCAATGGTAAAGGAAGTAATGCATATAAGGTTCAAGATAGTGAGACATCCCTGTTGGTCTCCAAGAAAGCTGATAAAAACTATCTTGACGACAGTGAGAGAACCCAAAAGTCCTATCTTGATGTAGTGTTCGAGTTACTGGCCACTACTGCTGGCACAAGCTCTTCGAACTCGCTGCCTGAATCAGTTCGTCTTCTTGAGTCTCAACTTCAAGTTGAAAGACATCGATCAGATGTGCTGCGACAGGAAGCTGAAGGACTGAGGAAGTCCCTGCAGAATTCAGATGCATATTTCCTGGTGCAACAGCAAGCGCTGGAGGATTTAAGCGCCAAACAAGAGAAAGTTAATAAGCTTGCTAAGCATCTTGCCAGCATTATGGGTACCCAGGATATTGTTTCTTGAGATCTTCTGAAGTGGTTTCAGTTCTGGATTTGTATTGTTGCGACATTTATTTGCGCTGGTCGCCAACTTTGACAACCAGTGTATATGATATGCTGCTTTGTTCCCTATATTTGCACTGGTGGCGAACTTTGATGCCCAGTGGATGTAATATGTGTAATAGCCGTGATAGCCTACCATTAGTTGCTTGCTAATTTATTTCCTTGTTGTCTTGTTTATTTGTTTGCTTGTAGTCATTGTTGTTCTTTTTCCGCAGTTTGCTAGTGGCTGTAATAACCTATTTTTAAAACTAGGACACAATAACCATGGGCTAATATTGACTGTAGTGACACTGAGCCTCCTACGGGCCATAGAAACAGTGGGCCTTCTACGTGCCGTAGAAACAATGGGCCTTCCATGGGCCTTAGAAACAATGGGCCTTCTACGGGCCGTAGAAACAATGGGCCTTCTACCGGCTTTATCATCAATGGGCCTTATACGGGCTGTATGATCGATTGGCCAAACATGGGCTAAACAGACCGCATTATGGCCGTAAACGGGCTAGAGTTGGAATAGTCTGTTCATGGGCCGACCATAATGGGCCATTGTTAATAGGCTGTATTTGATGACGCTATGAAGACGGCCCAACGTATTAACGGACCACAAACGGGCCGACTATAACCACGGGCTGAATTTGGCCCACAAGCAAAAAATGACAGTAACGGGCCATAAGTAAACGAATGCTGGAATGAGCCCAAGAACAAATGGGCTCTGAGGAGGCCGAAAGATAACATGGGCTGGAAACGGCCCAACGGAATAACAGGTTGTTAATGGGTATAAAGTGATACACTATTCATTACGGGCCAGTTTCAGCACGGGCCGTTAATGGGTGTCAAGTGATACACTGTGCATTACGGGCCAGTTTCACCACTGGCCGTTAATGGGCCAAGAGTGACAAAGGGCATCATATGGGCCGAAAGACGTCATCGGCCATACATGGGCGAGAAGTGAAAACGGGCTGGAATCATATTGGATGGCCCAGATGACTGAAGGAAATATGCCCTAGAGGCAATAATAAAGTTATTATTTATTTCCTCATATCATGATAAATGTTTATTATTCATACCAGAATTGTATTAACCGGAAACATGATACATGTGTGAATACATAGACAAACATATAGTCACTAGTATGCCTCTACTTGACTAGCTCATTAATCAAAGATGGTTATGTTTCCTAACCATAGACATGTGTTGTCATTTGATTAATGGGATCACATCATTAGGAGAATGATGTGATTGACATGACCCATTCCGTTAGCCTAGCACTTGATCGTTTAGTATATTGCTATTGCTTTCTTCATGACTTATACATGTTCCTGTAACTATGAGAATTATGCAACTCCCGTTTACCGGAGGAACACTTTGGGTACTACCAAACGTCACAACATAACTGGGTGATTATAAAGGAGTACTACAGGTGTCTCCGAAGGTACATGTTGAGTTGGCCTATTTCGAGATTAGGTTTTGTCACTTCGATTGTCGGAGAGGTATCTCTGGGCCCTCTCGGTAATGCACATCATTATAAGCCTTGCAAGCAATGTGACCAAATGAGTTGGTTACGGGATGATACATTACGGAACGAGTAAAGAGACTTGCTGCTAACGAGATTGAACTAGGTGTTGGATACCGACGATCAAATCTCGGGCAAGTAACATACCGATGACAAAGGGAATAACGTATGTTGTTATGCGGTCTGACCGATAAAGATCTTCGTAGAATATGTAGGAACCAATATGGGCATCCAGGTTCCGCTATTGGTTATTGACCGAGAATAGTTCTAGGTCATGTCTACATAGTTCTCGAACCCGTAGGGTCCGCACGCTTAACGTTACGATGACAGTTTTATTATGAGTTTATAAGTTTTGATGTACCGAAGTTTGTTCGCAGTCCCAGATGTGATCACGGACATAACGAGGAGTCTCGAAATGGTCGAGACATAAAGATCGATATATTGGAAGCCTATATTTGGACATCGGAATCGTTCCGGGTGAAATCGGCATTTTACCGGAGTACCGGGAGGTTACCGGAACCCCCCGGGGGTTATTGGGCCTACATGGGCCTCGAGGGAGAAGACGGAAGGAGGCAGGAGGGGGCCGCGCGCCCCTCCCCTTCGTAGTCCGAATAGGACAAGGGAAGGGGGGCGGCGCCCCCCCTTTCCTTCCCCTCTTCCTCCTCTTTCCCCCCTTCTCCTATTCCAACTAGGAAAGAAGGTAGTCCTACTCCCAGTGGGAGTAGGACTCCCCCCTTGGCGCGCCCTCCTTGGCCGGCCATCTCCTCCCCCCTGGCTCCTTTATATACGGGGGCGGGGGCACCCCATAGACACACAAGTTGATCTACGGATCGTTCCTTAGCCATGTGCGGTGCCCCCCTCCACCATATTCCACCTCAGTCATATCGTCGCGGAGTTTAGGCGAAGCCCTGCGCCGGTAGAGCATCATCATCGTCACCACGCCCTCATGCTGATAGAACTCATCCCCGAAGCTTTGCTGGATCGGAGCCCGGGGATCGTCATCGAGCTGAACGTGTGCTGAACTCGGAGGTGCCGTATGTTCGGTGCTTGGATCGGTCGGATCGTGAAGACGTACGACTACATCAACTGCGTTGTGCTAACGCTTCCGCTTACGGTCTACGAGGGTACATGGACAACACTCTCCCCTCTCGTTGCTATGCCATCACCATGATCTTGCGTGTACGTAGGAATTTTTTTGAAATTACTACGTTCCCCAACAGTGGCATCCGAGCCTAGGTTTTATGCGTTGATGTTATATGCACGAGTAGAACACAAGTGAGTTGTGGGCGATACAAGTCATACTGCTTACCAGCATGTCATACTTTGGTTCGGCGGTATTGTGAGATGAAGCGGCACGGACCGACATTACGCGTACGCTTACGCGAGACTGGTTTCACCGTTGCGAGCACTCGTGCTTAAAGGTGGCTGGCGGGTGTCTGTCTCTCTCACTTTAGCTGAATCGAGTGTGGCTACGCCTGGTCCTTGCGAAGGTTAAAACAACACTAACTTGACGAACTATCGTTCTGGTTTTGATGCGTAGGTAAGAATGGTTCTTGCTAAGCCCGTAGCAGCCACGTAAAATTTGCAACAACAAAGTAGAGGACGTCTAACTTGTTTTTGCAGGGCATGTTGTGATGTGATATGGTCAAGACGTGATGCTATATTTATTGTATGAGATGATCATGTTTTGTAACCGAAGTTATCGGCAACTGTCTGGAGCCATATGGTTGTCGCTTTATTGTATGAAATGCAAACGCCCTGTAATTGCTTTACTTTATCTCTAAGCGGTAGCGATAGTCGTAGAAGCAATAGATGGCGTAACGACAACGATGCTACGATGGAGATCAAGGTGTCGCGCCGGTGACGATGGTGATCACGACGGTGCTTCGAAGATGGAGATCACAAGCTCAAGATGATGATGGCCATATCATATCACTTATATTGATTGCATGTGATGTTTATCCTTTATGAATCTTATCTTGCTTTGATTGACGGTAGCATTTTAAGATGATCTCTCACTAATAATCAAGAAGTGTTCTCCCTGAGTATGCACCGTTGCGAAAGTTCTTCGTGCTAAGACACCACGTGATGATCGGGTGTGATAGGCTCTATGTTCAAATACAACAGGTGCAAAACAGTTGCACACGCGGAATACTCAGGTCATACTTGACGAGCCTAGCATATACAGATATGGCCTCGGAACACGGAGACCGAAAGGTCGAACGTGAATCATATAGTAGATATGATCAACATATTGATGTTCACCATTGAAACTACTCCATCTCACGTGATGATCGGACATGGTTTAGTCGATTTGGATCATGTGATCACTTAGATGACTAGAGAGATGTCTGTCTAAGTGGGAGTTCTTAAGTAATATGATTAATTGAACTTAAATTTATCATGAACTTAGTACCTGATAGTATCTTGCTTGTCTATGTTTGTTTGTAGATAGATGGCTCGTGTTGTTGTTCCGTTGAATTTTAATGCGTTCCTTGAGAAAGCAAAGTTGAAAGATGATGGTAGCAATTACACGGACTGGATCCGTAACCTGAGGATTATCCTCATTGCTGCACAGAAAAGTTACGTCCTGGAAGCACCGCTGGGTGCCAGGCCTACTGCTGATGCAACTAACGACGTTAAGAACGTTTGGCAGAGCAAAGCTGATGACTACTCGATAGTTCAGTGCGCCATGCTTTACGGCTTAGAACCGGGTCTTCAACGATGTTTTGAACGTCATGGAGCATATGAGATGTTCCAGGAGTTGAAGTTAATATTTCAAGCAAATGCCCGGATTGAGAGATATGAAGTCTCCAATAAGTTCTATAGCTGCAAGATGGAGGAGAATAGTTCTGTCAGTGAACATATACTCAAAATGTCTGGGTATAATAATCACTTGATTCAACTGGGAGTTAATCTTCCTGATGATAGTGTCATTGACAGAATTCTTCAATCACTGCCACCAAGCTACAAGAGCTTCGTGATGAACTATAATATGGAAGGGATGAACAAGACTATTCCCGAGCTCTTCGCGATGCTAAAAGCCGCGGAGGTAGAAATCAAAAAGGAGCATCAAGTGTTGATGGTTAACAAGACCACCAGTTTCAAGAAAAAGGGCAAAGGGAAGAAGAAGGGGAACTTCAAAAAGAACAACAAGCAAGTTGCTGCTCAAGAGAAGAAACCCAAGTCTGGACCTAAACCTGAAACTGAGTGCTTCTACTGCAAGCAGACTGGACACTGGAAGCGGAACTGCCCCAAGTATTTGGCGGATAAGAGGGATGGCAAAGTGAACAAAGGTATATGTGATATACATGTTATTGATGTGTACCTTACTAATGCTCGCAGTAGCACCTGGGTATTTGATACTGGTTCTGTTGCTAATATTTGCAACTCAAAACAGGGACTACGAATTAAGCGAAGATTGGCTAAGGACGAGGTGACGATGCGCGTGGGAAATGGTTCCAAAGTCGATGTGATCGCAGTCGGCACGCTACCTCTACATCTACCATCGGGATTAGTTTTAGACCTAAATAATTGTTATTTGGTGCCAGCGTTGAGCATGAACATTATATCTGGATCTTGTTTGATGCGAGACGGTTATTCATTTAAATCAGAGAATAATGGTTGCTCTATTTATATGAGTAATATCTTTTATGGTCATGCACCCTTGAAAAGTGGTCTATTTTTATTGATTCTCGATAGTAGTGATACACATATTCATAGTGTTGAAACCAAAAGATGCAGAGTTGATAACGATAGTGCAACTTATTTGTGGCACTGCCGTTTAGGTCATATTGGTGTAAAGCGCATGAAGAAACTCCATACTGATGGGCTTTTAGAATCACTTGATTATGAATCACTTGGTACTTGCGAACCGTGCCTCATGGGCAAGATGACTAAAACGCCGTTCTCCGGAACTATGGAGCGAGCAACTGATTTGTTGGAAATCATACATACTGATGTTTGTGGTCCAATGAATGTTGAGGCTCGCGGCGGGTATCGTTATTTTCTCACCTTCACAGATGATTTGAGCAGATATGGGTATATCTACTTGACGAAACACAAGTCTGAAACAGTTGAAAAATTCAAAGAATTTCAGAGTGAAGTGGAAAATCATCGTAACAAGAAAATAAAATTTCTACGATCTGATCGTGGAGGAGAATATTTGAGTTACGAGTTTGGTCTACACTTAAAACAATGCGGAATAGTTTCGCAACTCACGCCACCCAGAACACCACAACGAAATGGTGTGTCCGAATGTCGTAATAGTACTCTACTAGATATGGTGCGATCTATGATGTCTCTTACTGATTTACCGCTATCGCTTTGGGGTTATGCTTTAGAGACGGCCGCATTCACGTTAAATAGGGAACCATCAAAATCCGTTGAGACGACGCCTTATGAACTGTGGTTTGGCAAGAAACCAAAGTTGTCATTTCTCAAAGTTTGGGGCTGCGATGCTTATGTGAAGAAACTTCAACCAGATAAGCTCGAACCCAAATCGGAGAAATGTGTCTTCATAGGATACCCAAAAGAGACTATTGGGTACACCTTCTATCACAGATCCGAGGGCAAGATTTTCGTTGCTAAAATCGAATCCTTTCTAGAGAAGGAGTTTCTCTCGAAAGAAGTGAGTGGGAGGAAAGTAGAACTTGATGAGATAACTGTATCTACTCCCTTATTGGAAAGTAGTTCATCACAAGAACCGGTTCATGTGACAACTACACCAATTAGTGAGGAAGCTAATGATATTGATCATGAAACTTCAGATCAAGTTTCTACTGAACCTCGTAGGTCTACCATAATAAGATCTGCACCAGAGTGGTACGGTAATGCAATTCTAGAAGTCATCTTGCTTGACCATGATGAACCTACGAACTATGAGGAAGCGATGATGAGCCCAGATTCCGCAAAATGGCTAAAGGCCATGAAATCTGAGATGGGATCCATGTATGAAAACAAAGTATGGACTTTGGTTGACTTGCCCGATGATCGGCAAGCAATTGAGAATAAATGGATCTTTAAGAAGAAGACTGACGCAGATGGTAATGTAACTGTCTATAAAGCTCGACTTGTTGCGAAAGGTTTTCGACAAGTTCAAGGAGTTGACTACGATGAGACTTTCTCACCCGTAGCAATGCTTAAGTCTGTCCGAATCATGTTAGCTATTGCTGCATTTCATGATTATGAAATTTGGCAAATGGATGTCAAAACTGCATTCTTGAATGGATTTCTAGAAGAAGAGTTGTATATGATGCAGCCGGAAGGTTTTGTTGATCCAAAAGGTGCTAACAAAGTGTGCAAGCTCCAGCGTTCCATTTATGGACTGGTGCAAGCATCTCGGAGTTGGAATAAACGCTTTGATAGTGTGATCAAAGCATATGGTTTTATACAGACTTTTGGAGAAGCCTGTATTTACAAGAAAGTGAGTGGGAGCTCTGTAGCATTTCTGATATTATATGTAGATGACATATTATTAATTGGAAATGATATAGAATTTCTGGATAGCATAAAGGGATACTTGAATAAAAGTTTTTCAATGAAAGACCTCGGTGAAGCTGCTTACATATTGGGCATCAAGATCTATAGAGATAGATCAAGACGCTTGATAGGACTTTCACAAAGCACATACCTTGATAAAATTTTGAAAAATTTCAAAATGGATCAGGCAAAGAAAGGGTTCTTGCCCGTACTGCAAGGTGTGAAGTTCAGTCAAACTCAATGCCCGACCACAGCAGAAGATAGAGAGAAAATGAAAGATGTTCCCTATGCTTCAGCCATAGGCTCTATCATGTATGCAATGCTGTGTACCAGACCTGACGTATGCTTAGCAATAAGCTTGGCAGGAAGGTACCAAAGTAATCCAGGAGTGGATCACTGGACAGCGGTCAAGAACATCCTGAGATACCTGAAAAGGACTAAGGATATGTTTCTCGTATATGGAGGTGACAAAGAACTAGTCGTAAATGGTTACGTCGATGCAAGCTTTGACACTGATCCGGACAATTCTAAATCGCAAACCGGATACGTGTTTTTATTAAACGGTGGAGCTGTAAGTTGGTGCAGTTCTAAACAAAGCGTCGTGGCGGGATCTACATGTGAAGCGGAGTACATAGCTGCTTCGGAAGCAGCAAATGAAGGAGTCTGGATGAAGGAGTTCATTTCCGATCTAGGTGTCATACCTAGTGCATCGGGACCAGTGAAAATCTTCTGTGACAATACTGGTGCAATTGCCTTGGCAAAGGAATCCAGATTTCACAAGAGGACCAAGCACATCAAAAGACGCTTCAATTCCATTCGGGACCAAGTCCAAGTGGGAGACATAGAGATTTGCAAGATACATACGGATCTGAATGTTGCAGACCCGTTGACTAAGCCACTCTCACGAGCAAAACATGATCAGCACCAAGACTCCATGGGTGTTAGAATCATTACTATGTAATCTAGATTATTGACTCTAGTGCAAGTGGGAGACTGAAGGAAATATGCCCTAGAGGCAATAATAAAGTTATTATTTATTTCCTCATATCATGATAAATGTTTATTATTCATGCTAGAATTGTATTAACCGGAAACATGATACATGTGTGAATACATAGACAAACATATAGTCACTAGTATGCCTCTACTTGACTAGCTCATTAATCAAAGATGGTTATGTTTCCTAACCATAGACATGTGTTGTCATTTGATTAATGGGATCACATCATTAGGAGAATGATGTGATTGACATGACCCATTCCGTTAGCCTAGCACTTGATCGTTTAGTATATTGCAATTGCTTTCTTCATGACTTATACATGTTCCTGTAACTATGAGAATTATGCAACTCCCGTTTACCGGAGGAACACTTTGGGTACTACCAAACGTCACAACGTAACTGGGTGATTATAAAGGAGTACTACAGGTGTCTCCGAAGGTACATGTTGAGTTGGCGTATTTCGAGATTAGGTTTTGTCACTCCGATTGTCGGAGAGGTATCTCTGGGCCCTCTCGGTAATGCACATCATTATAAGCCTTGCAAGCAATGTGACCAAATGAGTTGGTTACGGGATGATACATTACTGAACGAGTAAAGAGACTTGCCGGTAACGAGATTGAACTAGGTATTGGATACCGACGATCAAATCTCGGGCAAGTAACATACCGATGACAAAGGGAATAACGTATGTTGTTATGCGGTAGACCGATAAAGATCTTCGTAGAATATGTAGGAACCAATATGGGCATCCAGGTTCCGCTATTGGTTATTGACCGAGAATAGTTCTAGGTCATGTCTACATAGTTCTCGAACCCATAGGGTCCGCACGCTTAACGTTACGATGACAGTTTTATTATGAGTTGATAAGTTTTGATGTACCGAAGTTTGTTCGGAGTCCCAGATGTGATCACGGACGTAACGAGGAGTCTCGAAATGGTCGAGACATAAAGATCGATATATTGGAAGCCTATATTTGGACATTGGAATCGTTCCGGGTGAAATCGGCATTTTACCGGAGTACCGGGAGGTTACCGGAACCCCCCCGGGGGGGTTATTGGGCCTACATGGGCCTCGAGGGAGAAGAGGGAAGGAGGCAGGAGGGGGCCGCGCGCCCCTCCCCTTCCTAGTTTGAATAGGACAAGGGAAGGGGGGCGGCGCCCCCCCTTTCCTTCCCCTCTTCCTCCTCTTTCCCCCCTTCTCCTATTCCAACTAGGAAAGAAGGGAGTCCTACTCCTGGTGGGAGTAGGACTCCCCCCTTGGCGCGCCCTCCTTGGCCGGCCGCCTCCTCCCCCCTGGCTCATTTATATACGGGGGCGGGGGCACCCCATAGACACACAAGTTGATCTACGGATCGTTCCTTAGCCGTGTGCGGTGCCCCCCTCCACCATATTCCACCTCGTTCATATTGTCACGGAGTTTAGGCGAAGCCCTACACCGGTAGAGCATCATCATCGTCACCACGCCGTCGTGCTAACAGAACTCATCCCCGAAGCTTTGCTGGATCGGAGCCCGGGGATCGTCATCGAGCTGAACGTGTGCTGAACTCGGAGGTGCCGTACGTTCGGTGCTTGGATCGGTCGGATCGTGAAGACGTACGACTACATCAACCGCGTTGTGCTAACGCTTCCACTTACGGTCTACGAGGGTACGTGGACAACACTCTCCCCTCTCGTTGCTATGCCATCACCATGATCTTGCGTGTACGTAGGCAAATTTTTGAAATTACTACGTTCCCCAACAATGACTCTACTAGGACTAATTCGGATAGGCCGTAACGGGCCTTGGGTTAGCGGGCTGTAAATGGGCTATATGCGAATAGGCCGTTAACAGGCTTTCCATGGGCCGGCTCGCCACCTTTTGACCAAGTCAAATGGGCCAGCGTTTTCATAGGAATGGGCCTCTGTTGGACCGTGCCACGTGTCGACGTATCATAGGCGCCTTCTGTCCAATGAGTGGATGACATCTTTCCCAACGATGAGCCGACACGTGTTTCATCCATCCAATGATGATTTTACATGTGGAAAATCCCCATTGGTCAGGGCTGTTAATGGGTTATCGGATCCAAAACTCGACCCGATAGCTTAACGGCGTTCCCTTACAGTGGATGCCTCGTGTCGGTCACCCTTGACGAAAGCACTTTTGTGACGCGTGATTTATCGTCATGGAAGTGGACACTTCCGTGATGATAATGTTGGTAATGTGATGGAACACTTCTACGACAGCACATGTATGACTATCTTGATTCTATCATAAAATCGTCATGGATGTACATGCATGACAAAAAAGGCGACCTACTGTGACAAACACGTATCATCACGGAAGTGTATTTTTTTTGTAGTGATGGTCTTCAGCATATAAGAACCAGCACAAGAAGTATCGAGCATGGTGCGATCATTGAGATAAAGCCGAGCATAAAAAATTTGAATAATCATTTCTCTTGAGAGCTCATGATTGGGGAATGAATATAACATTGACTTAAGCCTCCCCCAAGCTTGAGTGATACTTTCTCCTTCGCGAGGCCAAAATTATATGTATAATTACGATCACGGTGAACAAGATGCATAGGATAAAACTTCTGGTGAAATTCCAATTTCAATCATTTATAGTCCCAAGATCCCATATCATCACATAGCCTATACCATGTCGATGCATCTCCATTCAAAGATAAATGGAATACCTTCATCTTAACGACATCATCAGGCATACCTGCAAGCTTAAATAATCGACAAACTTCATCCACATAGATAAGGTGTAAATCGGGATGCAATGTTCCATCTCCTGCAAAGGGGTTAGCTAGCAATTTCTCTATCATACCCGAAGGAATTTCAAAGTAAACATTTTCAGTAGGTTCAGTAGGTTGAGGAGAAACTCTTTGATCTATTTGTCGGGGTGAAGATACCCTGAACAAGCCCCTCAAAGGATTAGTTTCCATAGTAACAAGTGACAGTAAATTTCAGCACACTATATAAATGTTTCCTTACCAAGTTCCACTCACCAAAGGCGCTTCACTCCCCAGCAACGGCGCCAGAAAAGGGTCTTGATGACCCACAAGTATAAGGGGTGTATCGTAATACTTTCAATAAGTAAGAGTGTTGAACCCAACGAGGAGCAGAAGGAAATGACAAGCGGTTTTCGGTAAGGTATTCTCTGCAAGCACTGAAATTGTAGGTAACAGATAGTTTTGTGATAAGATAATTTGTAACGGGTAACAAGCAATGAATGTAAATAAGGTGCAGCAAGGTGGCCCAATCCTTTTTGTAGCAAAGGACAAGCCTGGACAAATTCTTATAATGAGAAAAATGCTCCCGAGGACACCTGGGAATTATCGTCAAGCTAGTTTTCATCACGCTCATATGATTCACGTTCGTTACTTTGATAATTTGATATGTGGCTGGATCGGTGCTTGGGTGCTGCCCTTTCTTGGACAACAATCCCACTTATTATTAACCCCTATTGCAAGCAACCGCAATGACAAAAGAAGTATTAAGGTAAACCTAACCACAACATGAGACATATGGATCCAAATCAGCCCCTTACGAAGCAACGCATAAACTAGGGTTTAAGCTTCTGTCACTCTAGCAACCCATCATCTACTTATTACTTGCCAATGCTTTCCTCTAAGCCCAAATAATGGTGAAGTGTCATGTAGTCGACGTTCACATAACACCACTAGAGGAGAGACAACATACATCTCATCAAAATATCGAACAAATACCAAATTCACATGACTACTAATAGCAAGACTTCACCCATGTCCTCAGGAACAAACGTAACTACTCACAAATCATATTCATGTTCATGATCAGAGGGGTATTAATATGCAATAAGGATCTGAACAAATGATCTTCCACCGGATAAACCAACTAGCATAAACTACAAGGAGTAATCAACACTACTAGAAACCTACAGGTACCAATCTGAGGTTTGGATACAAGAGATGAACTAGGGTTTGAGAGGAGATGGTGCTGGTGAAGATGTTGATGGAGATTGACCCGCTCCCGATGAGAGGATCGTTGGTGATGACGATGGTGATGATTTCCCCCTCCCGGAGGGAAGTTTCCCCGACAGAACAGCTCCACCGGAGCCCTAGATTGGTTACGCCAAGGTTCCGCCTCGTGGTGGCGGAGTTTCATCCCGTAAGCTTGCTTCTCTTTTTTTCCAGGGTGAAATATTTCATATAGCAGTACATGGGCACCGGAGGGCCACCAGGGGAGCCACGATGCAGGTGGGGCGCGCCCTGTAAGGGTGGACGCACCCCCACCCTCGTGGACGGTGGGTGGCCCCCCTCAGGTATTTCTTCCGTTGTATATTTTTCATTAATTCCCAAAATGGCTTTCGTGGAGTTTCAGGACTTTTGGAGCTGTGCAGAATAGGTTTCCAATATTTGCTCCTTTTCCAGCCCAGAATCCTAGCTGTTGGCATTCTCCCTCTTCATGTTAAACCTTGTAAAATAAGAGAGAATATCCATAAGTATTGTGACATAACGTGTAATAACAGACCATAATGCAATAAATATCGATATAAAAGCATGATGCAAAATGGACGTACCAGTGCCACCAACGAGCAGTCGGACCTCGCCAGAAGAGTGGTCATGATTCTGAGTACTGTTTGCACCCGGAAAACATGCATTTTTTGGACAACCACATGTCCTATGTAAAAGGTTTTCTCGACCAAAGGAAAGTCATGCTCAGAATATCACCAGTAGATATGAAAGTATCACCGTTAGCATAAGGCTTTGGTATATGAGGAAAGACCCGTCAGAATTTGGGAATGGTGAAGCAAACCACCCCAAAGAAAGGTAAGAAGATGTTATGAAATTCTTGGGGGAACAATAAACAAAGGAAAAGGATACCCGAGTTGGAAACGATTTCCTTAAGGTATAAGCATACTTGTTCCTTGAGAAACCAAATCTCAAGGATGAGGTTTCTTTAGGGGGGGGAGGGAGGTTTGTAACAACCTGGTTTTTTGCCTTTCTTTTTCTTTTTGATTTAGTTGATTTTTGCCCTGATTTTCTTTTTGGAGCAGTTCTGTGGACTTGAAACCTGGGAGATCATCACTTTTTCTTCTCCCAAGTGGTTCATCATTCTCAAACTCATCCCTAGGGTCATGCCATTTCCATTCTAGCCCAACTCCATAAATTTTTTTCTAGGGAATATTCCTTTTTCTTATTAAAGGAATAACCCTATTTGTCCTAGGTTGTGAAGCAACCTATATTTCTGTCACTCCATAAATTCCCAAAATAATTATCATAAATTGTTTGCGTCATATCTTGCTCAAATGTGACCAAATCCTTCCTTGTCATGATAAAAAATAATTCCCCAATATTCATTCTTCCATTCTGTCCAAAATAAAACTTTGTGAAGGAAGTGCCATTTAACTTATCTTGTTTGATCCCAAACTTTTTGAGCATTCTTTCCTATCCAAATAACTGCCTCATGACAAAGTTCAGCTCCATTTGCCTAGTTAATCTTCCTCAGTGATTTTTCAAACTTTCTGTCCTAATCGAGGCTTTGTGAAGGAAGTACTAGCTAGGGTTACCCAAATAAGTTGAAATTTTGCAAACTCCTTTATGTGCTCATATAATCCCATTCCCCTCAATTTTCAACTCCATCCCTTCATATATGTGAGCACGGGATCAAATGTTTGATTCTGTTAATATTTTCAGGTTGTGAAGCAAGTATAATCTATATTGCTTCTTTAATTCTGAGAAATTACCAGATCATGCTCCTACCCTAATAACATCTCTCCACCAAATTTGGGATCATTTCCTTAAGCCATTTTATCACCAAAATTATTGCAAGTTTTTGGACAGAGAGGATGTTTGTGAAGCAAGTACCATTTTGGCAAGTCCAATTGGTATGAAACTTTTTTAGAATCTTCATATGTCCAAAACATGCTTCCTTGCCATATTTGAGCTCAAGTGGCTACTCCAAGTGAGTGCATCATCTAGATCAAGTTTCTGGACCAATTGTGCATTTACAAAGCAACCATGTTGTTTTTGGTCCACTTCTCAAAATTAACAGGATGGTGGTCCTTCCTTAGCTAAACACCCCAGACATCATCTTTGTCTCATAGCTCCTCATTGTTGAGCACAGTACCCTGATCCAGATTGATCCTTCAATCTTTCAGCGAATCCTCACATCTCTCGAGTGCTTCTCTTCCCGATCTATCACCTCCCTCTAGTTCTCTAACCCATAGGGTCTGCACGCTTAACGTTCGATGATGATATGTATTATATGAGTTACGTGTTGGTGACTGAAGGTTGTTTGGAGTCCCGGATGAGATCACGGACATGACGAGGAGTCTCGAAATGGTCGAGAGGTAAAGATTGATATATTCGGACACCGGAAGTGTTACAGAATATATCAGGTACATATCATAGTACCGGGGGGTGTTACCGGAACCCCCTAGGGGAGGATATGGGCCATAGGAGGGAGGCACACCAGCCCACAAAGGGGTGGTGCCCCCTCCCCACCAGGGAGGAGTCCGAATTGGACAAGGGGAGGGGGCAGCGCCCCCCTTTCCTTCTCCCTCTCTCTCCTTTCCCCTTTCCCCCTCCGGTAAAAGGAAGGGGGGGGTCTAATCCTACTAGGACCCCAAGTAGGACTGCTCCTACTTGGGGCGCGCCTAGGTCCGACCTCCTCTCCCTCCCTCCTTTATATAGGCGGGGGGGGGGGGATTCCCTAGAACACACATCAATTTGTTCCATGTCGTGTGTGGCACGCCCCTCCACAGTTTACGCCTCCGGTCATATTCTCGTGGTGCTTAGGCGAACCCCTGTGTGGATCACATAACAATCACCGTCAACACACCGTCGTGCTTACGAAACTCATCTACTTCCTCGACCCTCTGCTGGATCAAGAGCTCGAGGGACGTCATCGCGCTGAACGTGTGTAGAACTCGGAGGTGCCGTACGTTCGGTACTTGGTCGGTCGGAATGGGAAGTTGTTTGACTACATCAACCGCGTTGACAAAACGCTTCCGCTTTTAGTCTACGAGGGTACGCGGACACACTTTCCCTCTCTCGTTGCTTTGCATCTCCTAGATAGATCTTGCGTGAGCGTAGGATTTTTTTTGAAATTGCATGCTATGTTTCCCAACGGTGGCATCCGAGCCAGGTCTGTGCGTAGATGATATGCCCGAGTAGAACACCAAGAGTGGTGATCGTCATACTGCTTACCAGCAATGTCTTATTTTGATTCGGCAGTATTGTTGCATGAAGCGTCCCAAACCAACGTTACATCACCACGTTCATGAGACCGGTTCCACTGACAGACATGCAACTAGTTTTGCATAAAGGTGGCTGGTGGGTGTCTGTTCTGCCAACTTTAGTTGAATCGAATTTGATTGCGGCCAGTCCTTGTTGAAGGTTAAAACAACAAACTTGATAAATCACCATTGTGATTTTATGCCGTAGGTAAGAACGGTTCTTGCTAGAAGCCCGTAGCAGCCACGTAAAACTTGCAACAACAAAGTAGAGGATATCTAACTTGTTTTTGCAGGGCTTGTTGTGATGTGATATGGTCAAGACATGATGTGATATACGTTGTTGTATGAGATGATGATATTTTGTAAATGTTATCGGCAACTGGCAGGAGCCTTATGGTTGTCTCTTTATTGTATGAAATACAAACGCCATGTAATTGCTTTACTTTATCACTAAGCAGTAGCGATAATCGTAGAAGCAATAGTTGGCGAGACGACCACGACGTTACGATGGAGATCAAGGTGTCAAGCCGGTGACGATGGAGATCATGACGTTGCTTTGGTGATGGAGATCAAAAGCACAAGATGATGATGGCCATATCATATCACATATTATGATTGCATGTGATGTTTATCTTTATGCATCTTATTTTGCTTAGTACGGCGGTAGCATTATAAGATGATCCCTTAACTAAATTTCAAGGTATAAAGTGTTCTCCTCAAGTATGCACCATTGTGGAAGTTCTTCGTGTTGAGACACCATGTGATGATTGGGTGTGTAAGCTCTACGTTCAAATACAACGGGTGCAAGCCAGTTTTGCACATGCGGAATACTCAGGTTAAACTTGATGAGCCTAGCATGTACAGACATGGCCTCGGAACACTAGAGACCGAAAGGTCGAACGTGAATCATATAGTAGATATGATCAACATAGATATGTTCACCAATGATGACTACTCCATCTCATGTGATGATTGGACATGGTTTAGTTGATTTGGATCACATATCATTTAAATGACTTCAGGGATGTCTATCTAAGTGGTAGTTCTTAAGTAATATGATTAATTGAACTTAATTTATCATTAACTTAGTCCTAATAGTTTTTGCATGTCGATGTTGTAGATTCATGGCCTGTGCTACCGTTCCCTTGAATTTTAATGCATTTCTAGAGAAAACTAAGTTGAAAGATGATGGTAGCAACTACACGGACTGGGTCCGTAACTTGAGGATTATCCTCATTGCTGCATAGAAGAATTATGTCCTTGATGCACCGCTAGGTGAAAGGCCTGCTGCAGGAGCAGAAGTTGACGTTATGAACGTATGGCAAGCTCGATCTAATGACTACTCGCTAGTTCAGTGTGCCATGCTTTACGGCTTAGAATCGGGACTTCAAAGTCGTTTTGAACGTCATGGACCATATGAGATGTTCCAGGAGTTGAAGTTAATATTTCAAGAAAATTCCCGAGTTGAGAGATATGAAGTCTGCCACAAGTTCTATAACTGCAAGATGGAGGAGAACAGTTATGTTAGTGAGAACATACTCAGAATGTCTGGGTACCATAATCACTTGACTCAGCTGGGAGTTAATCTTCCAGATGATTGTGTCATTGACAGAGTTTTTCAATCACTTCACCAAGCTACAAAACCTTCGTGATGAACTACAAAATATGCAAGGGATGGAAAAGACTATTCCCGAGCTTTTCGCAATGCTACAGGCTACGGAGGTAAAAATCAAGAAGGAGCATCGAGTGTTGATGGTTAACAAGACCACTAGTTTCAAGAAGAAGGGTAAGGGAAAGAAGGGGAACTTCAAAAGGAATGGCAAGCAAGTTGTCACTCCCGGGAAGAAATTCAAAGCTGGACCCAAGATTGAAACTGAGTGCTTCTACTGAAAAGGGATTGGTCACTAGAAGCAGAACTGCCCAAAGTATTTGGTGGATAAGAAGGATGGTAAAGTGAACAAAGGTATATTTGATATACATGTTATTGATGTGTACCTTACTAATTCTGGCAGTAGTGCCTGGGTATTTGATACCGGTTCGGTTGCTCATATTTGTGACTCGAAACAGGGACTACGGATTAAACGAAGATTGGCTAAGGACGAGGTGACGATGCGTGTCGGGAATGATTCCAAGGTTGATGTGATCGCCGTCGGCATGCTACCTCTACATCTACCTTCGGGATTAGTTTTAGACCTGAATAATTGTTATTTGGTGCCAGCGTTGAGCATGAACATTATATCTGGATCTTATTTAGTGTGAGACGGTTACTCATTTAAATTAGAGAATAATGGTTGTTCTATATATATGAGTAATATCTTTTATGGTCATGCACCCTTGAAGAGTGGTCTATTTCTGTTAAATCTTGATTGTGGTGATACACATATTCATAATATTCATGCCAAAAGATGGAAAGTTGATAATGATAGTGCAACTTATTTGTGGCACTGCTGTTTAGGTCATATTGGTGTAAAGCGCATGAAGAAACTCCACGCAGATGGACTTTTGGAATCACTTGATTATGAATCATTTGATACTTGCTGTAGTAGGAGGTTGAAGCCAACTGGGGTTGATGGGCTGGGCCGGCTGGGCCAGGCAATCTGTACTACGGCCTAGTGCACAATGGCCTATGCCTTTTTTTTCTACTTTCATTTTTCATTTCTGTTTTGCTTTTATTTTTAATAGCATATGAATTTTGAAAAAAAAATGTGGAGATCACCACATAATTAATATTGTAATATTAGGTGCTGCTACAAAATGTTTGGGAGAAACTTAAATTGATTAGAATATTTCATAAATGGAAAATCATTTAAAAATACTGATTTGACACTGTTTTAATTGCTAGAGCCCATGTAAGCAAACAAGTGATGTTGTTTTTCTTATCAAATATTTGTTACGGAATATTTGCCAGATGATGAACTATTTTCCAACCATGTTTGTGAAGGTTAATTTTCACTTGCAATTTGAATTGATTTCAGAGGTGGAATTTGAAATGAGATATTAACTCATAGTGATCAAGCATTGGAAAGCATAATACATAGGGTGTTACAGCATGTTCATTTATTTCAGTTCGTATGTAGTCCATATTAAAATATCCAAAATATCCTATAACTCACAACAGAGGTTATATTTTACAGCAGTGGTGTTCAAGAATCATATAACATTTCTCGTATATCTTTCCCTCTGTTTCTTTTGACACAAAAGACAACAAATTAATTATTGCTTGCAAAGTCGGACGAAGCAAACAACCTTTCTCATATCCAATCACCTACAATTCAGCCAACTGAATACCATCTTGCGCAAGTCTCAACAAACCAAACTAATTAACATCATCTTCTTACTAGCCAATGCGCATTTAGATATGTATATATGTGTTTTTTCATTTCTTTTATGCTCATGCCCCCTCCTTGTTATCATGCAAATGCTTCACCCAGAGATCAACTTCATCTTTTGGACCAATAAATTTGGTATTTTTGTTGGTGAAGCGTGAAAAGCTCCGACAACCATCACCGGAGACAATGGCAGTCTTGCCGCACGCAAGGTCGAGGCAACACTTGGGATAGAGGTGGCTCATGAAGAACGGGACCGAATCAGATCAAAAGACGATTGCGACCAACACCATGCACACGTTCATTAACTTTGCTACGGTGCAACATGTGTCATTGCCTTCATTCTCTGTGTCAAGGTTTAGGCACTTAATTTGTCTTCATCCATTGTGTCCGACAAGAAAATGACGGCAAGACGCAGTGTAGCTGTAGCGTGGCAGCATGCACAACTTCCAAATGTTATTTTGGACAACATCATCTTCCTTGATAGAAATGCTCCTTTTTTTCTTCATTTCCTCCCATTTGGTTTTTTAGGAAAATAATGTAGCAGTCACTCTACTATTCACCCTCTGCTTATATAACTGTTCCATCCCCATATGTAGTTTGGTAGTCAAAATCCAAAATATGTGGTTCCAGCTATATTTCATTTTTGGGTTTTAGAAGCAAAAGTTGGATTAAGTTAGGTCTTGTCTTAAGATTGTATGGGGTTTTAAACCTAGCTATGCTTATTAGTGAACCAAGAACTGTTTTTTTCTTTTTGGCTTGAAAATCTTAGGCAATGCAGGAGAGACTTAGATAACCGAAGACCGTGCGATCAGATACCATATATATGTGGACATACATATAAACATATACTTAACTCATCATTAGTGGATCCATGGAAGGGAATCCATGAGATAGCATATGACAAAATCCCTCCGTACCAAATTAATTGAAGTTCTTGCTTTGTCCTAAGTTAAAATTCTTTAAGTTTGAACAAGTCTTCTCTACTACTTCAAAAAAAGAATAGCATTCCTTTCTTGTCAGGTGAAATGCTTCGTCCAACGTTCCATTCTTTTACTAAGCATCATTTCTTGAAGCCCGCCTTAACTGTCCCACATTTTATTGACTCACTGAATAAACTTTTGTTTTCTTTGGTATGCCAATAAATGATTACAAAATAAAATATTAAAATATGGATAGGAAATCACGGGCAGGATTTGGTAAACATTTATTTACGCAATCACATTAATATCGACTGGTAAATCACGGACTAAAATACTAGAATATTTATACCCGTTACAACACACGGGCAATTACCTAGTACAAGAAAATATGAATGTCCAAAACACCAAATAAGTTTCATTACTTCTATTTTTCCCATGACATTCATCATAAAATATATTATTTGATGTACTTTATAATAGCATATTTGTCTACAAACTTGGTCAAGCTTATAGGTTTGACACTTACCTACGACAAAACTGTAGCTTCAATTAATTCGAAATGAGAGAGAGTATTATATAGCATCTGCAAACTTTTTGTTATGTAATCAATGAGCAACAAGGTATACATAACCCCACAACATTCTCCAAGAAAGCATGCAATTTAATTCTGAAATAAGGCTATCGTGGTTCCAAGAACGGTGATACTATATGCACAACAGAGGAATATACATTTTCCCACAAAACACACAAACAGAGGAATATCCTTTGTGGCTGTGGGGATAATAGCTAGGATATAGCTCCAGAAGAATATGCAAGATGGGTACAAACATCTGAAATGGTCCTCACTGATCTTTTCCATGCCGTAGCTCGTTCAGCAGGAATTATACATATACTAAACCTGGCCAGGTTTAGTTTACCCTGTTTTTTAACTTTTTTTTATCAGTGAAAATTTAGCCAATCGGGACATGGCACGTGCTTTACTGGGGGACCTGGCGGGGTACGCACCTGTGTGCAGCTAGCGATTGACGTAGGAAGTTTTACTTCAGTTTGGTATTGGCTGTATGTGCGTGCACGATCAGCCGTTGCTATTGGATTGCATGCATGGTAGGATGTTCGCCCATTCTTCCTCTTCTTTCTCTCATAAAATTGGAGATACTAGCTTCTAATCTGCATATTTTTGCAAATCCTTTTCCATTTGGATTTTTGAAAACATTAACTTACCTCTAGAATTCAACTATATATAACGTTGATGTTCCGCCAAAATGTGACAGTCAGAACGAACTCATGAAGCTATCCTTCTTCTTGGATATCAAGATTCAAATGGAATTTTATCACCCTGAATTTTG
Source organism: Triticum dicoccoides (assembly GCF_002162155.2). NCBI lineage: Eukaryota > Viridiplantae > Streptophyta > Magnoliopsida > Poales > Poaceae > Triticum > Triticum dicoccoides. The sequence continues at coordinate 519,661,459 of NC_041387.1, forward strand.
GCTTTCATTTCCACTTTATACTTGAGTTAAGCAAGGCACCAGCATGGGAGAGAAGATAGCCCCTCGGGATCGCTTACTAGCCGGCCTGCTTGATTTATTTATGAGGTATCCAGATGGCACTGCACCGGCGAGGGAAAGGGAAGCTGATGAGAGGTAAGGGAAAAGTCCATTTAATGAATAGGTTCACTACAGACTGTACCATCTCTAGACCCCCTCTCTATACTCCCTTATAATATATGGATCCCCCGGATAATATTGATCCTCCAACAGCTGACATATCTTATCTAAACTCACGAAAACCTGGGCATGACTTTTTCAAACTTAGTTGATTTCGCAAGAAGCAACTTGAAAAGCACAAAGACTACATCTAAACAAACCTTACGTCTTCGTTCGGCTCATTCTTGCTTATCTCACCCTATTTCCTTACTTTAGCTTAGAAGTAGGCATATGGGAAGTTACACAAAGATGACTTATCGGTTGGCCTAAGCTTACTCGATTCCATTCTTTCCAGTATCATATACGCCTAGTGAAATGCACCTATCTCCTCTCCTTCCCTTTTTTCCTTTGATCCATTTTATATACCTAGTCGATGACTAGTTCAGATTATAGGGCGGGCTTTTCTACCCATTGACCGGGACTGATCGCTGTGTTTGACCACTCTTGGTATTCAGACCTTGGACTTTTTCGCTAGGAGCTGATCCATTCTTTAAGAGCTCTATACATAAAGAGAAGGCGTATTCACTTAAAGGACTGTGAAATCTACCCTATGCCCCGAAAAGTCTAGGCACCTAAATAAAGTAAAGATGGGATCCCTGACCAATAGATTAAGCTATTCAATGAGTTAGGAACCTTTTTTCTTCCCCCTTCTCTTCTCCGCTTTGCTCTGTTACTCCTTTTGCAGATGGTTGGTCACCACTCTTAGGCTTTTTGTTCTCTGCTTGTGGTGGGTCTCCAATCTTAATCCGGTGTTGACTTAATAGGGAAACCTACCCAGAAAATGCCCCCTTTTTCGGTCCAGTTAACAAAGCATGTAAACCAAGAGCGGAACGAAGAGCTAAAACGTCACCTTTACCCTTATCCTATTTCTTTCTTACTTGTAAACCAGACTGCGTCATTCCTTTTTTCTTTCTTTGGTAAGGAAGGGACGGCTATTTCCACAGGTTGATCTTGATAAAATGTGCAGCGGTAAGCAACTAATATCCAAGGAATTGCAAAAGTTGTGTTCTTATATGCAAGAAGAAGACTTTGAAAGAACAAAGAAGTTTGGATCCGGAAAAGTATGCTTAGACAGTTCCTTCGCTGAGCACAACAGAATGAAGAGGAATTTGTTTCATTTCAAATACTTCTTCTTATTGAAAAGAGGGAAGGAGAAGACTTGACTGAAATTCCATTCGCTTTTTTTCCTTCCTGAGATATGGAATGTCATTAAATTAAGTAGATGAGATGCCAAATATAGGCCGGAGTTATTTCGCTAAGCAAAGCTTTGTGTTCTGAAGGTAAAGAAAGAGGGTAAAGCCCATTAAAAAAAGTGCCACGCAAAAGCACCTCCTGTGTCACTCGATCCAAACCTTATCGGTCAGCCAGAGACCACCGGTTACTGGATCTAGTCCTCCGCGAAAAATAAGAAATTCTGTGTATTTTGACCAATTTAAAGTGCAAAAAGATACCTACCAGAGGTTGATTTTCTTACGTCTTCATTTTCTGCTTCCCTTGCGGCACGTCGCATTTGTTAAGTCGGCCGCCGCTTTGGCAGTGCTTTCGAGGTTTTGCACGTCGGTTGCCGCTTTTCTCCACTTTTTTGGTCGTTTCTTTCTTAAGTGCGGTGGCTATCTTCAAGTTGTTTTTCCGTTTCGTGGTTGCATCTATACTACTTATAAAAGAGAAAACATAATTTTCTTTAAGTGCACCCCATAAAACGTACACAGATACATTATCACCGCATGATTAGTCCCACTAAACTCAATCTAACGGCTAGCCTTAACCTAATATGTTCTCTGTGTGCACTTAGCAATTTACATTGACTGACCATACTCCATCGTGAAGGAAAATATGAAGTCCACGCCTGGTCAATTAGGAAACTATAATCACGGACACATCCTATTAAGAAACTAATCACAAACGCATCTAATTATTAGGAAACTAATCACAAACGCATCCTATTATTAGGAAACTAATCACGGATGCATCCTATTATTAGGAAAATAATCACGGGCGCATCCTATTAGGAAATTAATCACGAACATCTAATTATTAGGAAACTAATCACAGACGCATCCTATTAGATAACTAATCACGAACACATCTAATTATTAGGAAACTAATCGCGAGCGCATCCTATCGTCTCCTATCAGGGAATCGCAATCGCGAATCGCCTGTCGTCACCAGCCCACCACCCACGCGAGCCACAATGGGAGACATGCGAAGAGGAGCTGCGGCTTCCTCCAAACACGCACACGTGCCGTCGCCGCCTTCGTCTCCTGCCTGGAGGGTAGGTCACTCTTCTACTGACTGCAACGACTTCGCATCATACAGAGAGACCAACCATGTTTCTCCGAATATCTTGAATCATGATCCTTATGACTTCATCTCTACTACTTATAAGTATATTTTTTTCATTTGACTATTTTCCTGACTTGGGGGGTAAGGTATGTTTTATCCACTAGAGTTGCTAAAATTGGAAGCATATCTGCAGTTTTTTCTTTCTAAACCGGCATTTGTTGGCCCTTTTTTGCCACTGTTATTCTTACAAGTGGTAGCCTACGTATCATTATTACTACAAACTGAGAGGATATTTGTTATATTGTCAAAATTTTAGAATGTTGGCCCTTAAAGAAATGTGTAGTACTCAAGTAACTGTTCCAAGTTGTCATATTAATGCTTTTGTCCAGTGATTAACAAGTATAATTACGCAATTGATCAATGTAATTTTTATTTTGTTTACATATTCTATTTTCATAATAAAGTAAGTCACTTTTCTTGCTTCCAGACATTACAACACTTGTGGTGTAATAGTAGAATCGGATGGTCCAACTAGCATTTTTTTGTCTTGTCTCACAGCTGATTCTATGCAGTCAAGACATCTCTACACTTCTCTATGTGACAATGGCTTCCTCTTTTCAACAAACCATAGAGGTCTCTTCCCGCTATTGTGTGGTTGACACTCGATTGTAATAATAATTCTTGACTGGAGTTTGTTGGCACTGAAACGGTTCCTTAGCTTGTCCTAAGTGACATTTTCATGTGTGATTGTACTTGCATAAATGTGTGCATATGGAGAATCATGATGAATCTTCTAAATAATTTTGAGTTTTATACATTGGGAAAAGTGGGTGGTCTTTTAATACAGGAGACATGTTGATTAAGGAGAAACGATATTTCAAATTATTTGTATGAGTTGGGAATAAGAGATTGTGTACTTTATAGAGAAATTTCAAATTTATGAATAAATTGTCTTGTATTAAGTATAGTATAATGTGTTAATCCAAATAGACGTGTGTTGCACGTGCACACTTATTAATCTAAATAGACGTGCGTTGCACGTGCATATTTACTAGTGCTATAAATACGGGCCCTCCTATCCGTCCTCCTTCCATTCTGGTTCCGGTCAGTTATGCGCTCTCTTTTGCATTTAGTGCTCTCGCCGCCTTCATCTCGGTCGTCTGCTACCGTCGGCCACCGCTGTTGTCTATAAGCCATATAGGAAGCGGGCAAGAAGAGCACGACGAGGAGGCGGCGGCTTCTTCTTGCCAGAGTGACAGGGCAACACGGCCCAACCGACCCAGCCAGCGACGAAGGCGCCGGACGTGACTCCGAGGACTGCTATGCAGCTGAACACCAGGCCGGCCATGGTGAAGGTTGGTGGCAGCGGCGGGCGCTGCAGGACCCTCTCCGACCTGCCGACATCCTCCTCCAGCTCCCGCACCTGCCATGGCTCCAGCCCCGACGCCAGTAGCTGCCGTGCACGCAGCTCCCGCTGCCGTCGACGCCGCAGCAGGCGGTGCTCCTCGGGGCCCAGGTCGTCGTAGTAGTCGTCATCTCCGTCGTCGTCCTGGTAGACGGCTTCCTCTGCCGCCGCCATGCTCACGGTTGTGGATATCAACCGATCCATCTCTTGCGACGTGCCCGGGCGCAGGAGCGAGTGGAGCAGCAGCTGGTTGCTGGCCGTGGTAGGGCTCTGTTGCCCAGAGTACCCGTCCGTGGGGAGGCCGACCATGCCTTAAGCGCGTACTCCGGCGTCGAGGCGTGTGTCGACGGCCTGGCACTGGCACTGGCACGGCTGGCTCGCCGGCCCAGCGTGCACGGCCTTCCTCTTCTCCGCGGCGCCTCCGAATGTGGAGTTCATCACGTGACGAGTATCAGTAGTGCGATTGCATGTTGTTTTTCTTGGCGCGCTGGTGGATGAAATCAACAGCTTAATTATATGGGCGTGCCCGGGCGCCATGGTTTGCTGCAACACACAACTGCTACCATCCACAAGGCGATGATTCCAGAGCTTTCAACGTTGGCACTCCTATATGTCAATAGAAGATCTATTCACATAAGTGGGCACCTAGAAATACAATACATTTTTTCAGAGATAAAAGTTCACATGATTTCTTGCAAAATATCCTGCTGACGGAAGCAACAAACGAAGGCAAACTTCTGCCCAGGAAGGGAAATCCAAGGTCAGGGAAAGGTAAAGGTAACAATATGTTTCAGTAAATAACAAGACGAAGGATCAAGTTTTGGCCCTTGGCTATCAAAATGAGAATCTAGACTATATATTTCAAGCATGCACAAAACCATACATAGAATCGGTTAATTAAGAGAAACCGGCGAAGATCACACACACGCACCGGAATAGGACTTAAGGGACGTCGTCCGAGCCAGATACAAGGGTGCCGAGGCCCAAGACCATCCTCAACAAAACATACCCGACCAAGACAACCACCGCAACCTCAAGAACATGCCTGCAACTAGATGAGAACTCATACCTAACCTTTTGAAAAATGAGATCAACCATTGACCTCAACCTCTAGGTGTGCAAATTCCCGAAAAAGGCTCGCGCCCCGCTTTATATATAAAGCAAATGCCAAAGCCAACATCCAACAAGGTTCACACAAACACAAAGCCCGCACGCACACAAAGTCCAAGCACAAGCAAGCAACAAGGGTTACTGCTGAGGGCACAGCTCAACAAGCCCAACACACACACACAAAAAGGCACAAGCGCCAGGAGCCAGGAGGGAAACATCCTCTAGTCGGGCTCCGGTGGTGGCGGCGGGAGCGGAGGCGCCAGGCGAAAGGCCAACGAACGGAGGTCGGTGAGGAGTCTGTCGATGGCGTCCCGGTCCTGCGGGCGGCTAAGCGGCCGCCAGAGCTGCAAGTAACCACACATTTTAAAGATGGAGTCAGTCGCACGCCGAAGGGGCACCTTCTGAATGACAAGCTTATTGCGAACCGTCCACATGGTCCAGGCTAGAACCCCGACGCACAGCCATCTAATATGTCTGTAGCGAGGGGGGGAGGCTTGAATTTCCGCAAGCAGGTCAGGGAAGTTGGTGTTGCACCACTGTCCCCCAACCGTTTCGCGGAAACAAGACCAAAGGAACTGTGCCGTGTAGCACAGGAAGAAGATGTGATTAGCGTCCTCTACCGTGCCACACAGGGGGCACATTCCATCGCCAGGAACATGGCGCTTAAGAACCTCAACGCCAGTCGGGAGGCGGCCGCGGATCCATTGCCAAAGAAAGATCCGAATCTTAAGTGGGAGGCGGATGTCCCAGATAAGACCAAAGGGCTCCGGGGCTGACGAAGGGGCAATGGCTGCGTAGAGGGATTTGGTGGAGAAGCGGCCGAAGGGGTCTAGGCGCCAGGAGATGGAGTCCGGAGAATCTGCCACGTCCATAGGTAGCAGGGCGATGTCCTGGAGGAGGACATCCCAGGCAGCCACCTCAGCGGGGCCAAAAGGGCGGCGGAACGCGAGGTGCCCTAAGTCAATAAGGGCCGCCTCGACTGAGACCCGAGGGTCAACTATAATGTCGAAGAGGATGGGGAACCGGGCGGCTAGAGGGGAGCCTCCGAGCCACCTGTCCAGCCAGAACAAGTTCGAAGCTCCAGAGCCCACAGAGATGGAAGTGCCTATACGTAAGACCGGAAGCAGCCGGACGACGGCCTGCCAAAACTGGGAACCGCCCGAGCGTTGGAAGAACGCCAGTGGCTGTCCACGCAGGTACTTGTTCTGGATGATAGTAAGCCAGAGGCCACCGTCCCCATTGGCGATGCGCTAGAGCCAGCGGGTCAAGAGGGCGATGTTCATGCGCCGAGAGGACAGAATCCCAAGACCGCCCTGGTCTTTGGGTTTGCAGATGTCTGGCCAGCTGACCATGTGGTATTTCTGCTTGCCCTCCTCCCCAGCCCAGAAGAATCTGGACTGGTATTTGGCGACCTCCTGATGGAGCGTTTCATGAAGGCTATAGAAGCTCATAAGGAACCACAGGAGGCTGGCTAGCGATGAGTTGATAAGGATCACGCGCGCCGCCTTTGATAGCCAACGCCCTTTCCAGGGCTCTATGCGATGTTGTATACGGGTCACCGTGGGGCGGAGGTCCACCACGGTGAGGCGCGAGTCACTAATGGGGATCCCCAGATAGGTCGTGGGGAAAGAACCCAGCCGATAGTTAAGCCGGTCGGCAATGGACTGTGCGTCCTCAGAGGGGTAACCGAGCACCATCACTCCGCTCTTATCAAAGTTGATGGTGAGGCCCGACATTTGTTGGAAGCACAGAAGAAGGAACTTCAGGTTGGAGATCTCTAAGGCAGACCCCTCGACCATAATAATGGTGTCATCCGCGTATTGTAGAAGGGAGACCCCTCCCCCTCCAACAAGGTGCGGGACAAGGCCTCTAATATGCCCAGCAGCCTTGGCCTTATCCAAGATGGCGGCCAAGGCATCCACAACCATGTTGAACAAGAACGGCGAGAAGGGATCTCCCTGCCGGACCCCGCAGAGGGTAGGGAAGAAGGGCCCAATGTCGCCGTTGATGTTCACCACAGTCCGACCACAAGAGACAAGCTGCATGACTCGGGTCACCCAACGGTCATCGAAGCCCTTGCGAAGAAGGACTTCCCTCAGGAACGGCCAGTGCACCGTGTCGTAGGCTTTGTGGAAGTCCAACTTGAGAAAGACCGCCCTATGGCGCTTCAGGCGGACCTCGTGGAGCACTTCGTGGAACACCAACACCCCATCTAGGATAAATCAGCCTTGAATGAAGGCGGATTGGTTCGGGTGGGTGATAGTGTCCGCAAGGAGGGTCACCCTATTGGCGTACCCCTTAGCCAGGATCCGAAAAATCACATTAATCACTGTGATGGGGCGGAACTGACGAATATCGGAGGCGCCCGGGACCTTGGGGATGAGGGTCACCACCCCATAATTAAGGCGACCCAGGTCCATGGAGCCCGAGTAGAATTCCTCAAAGAGAGCCATGACCTCCAGCTTGATGGTCGGCCAGAACGTCTTGAAGAAAGCCACTGGAAGACCGTCAGGTCCCGGGGCCGAGGAGGGGTTCATCCCCTTAATGGCAGCGAGGACCTCCTCCTCGCTGAAGGGGGCAACCAAAGCCGCATTGGCTTCAGCCGAGACTACGTGCGCGCCCGACCAAATGTCGGGGGCGAGACTAGCCCCACCGCGCGGGGTGGGGGTAAATAAGGCCCTATAGAAGCCATCCACATGACAGCGGATGGCCGCTGGAAGAACTAACGGCGAGTCTCCATCCCACAGGCAGTGGATGGAGTTGCGACGGCGCCGGCCGTTCGCGACCGCCTGGAAATAGGCGGTGTTGGCATCGCCCTGTAGCACCCACCTCTGGGTACCACGCAAGCGCCAGTACGCCTCCTCATCCGTGTAGATGGTGGAGAGCTGGTCCTCCAGGTCGTAACGAATCAGCCACTCGTCCGAGGAGAGCCCGGTCGAGTCCGCGCGAGCATCCAGGGTTTGAATAGCAATCAGGATGGACTTCTTGCGCTCTCTAAGGTCCCGGCCAAGATTAGCCCCCCAACCCTTCATGAACTGGCGGGCTAGCTTGGCACAAAAGTGCCATGAATCGACCGCGGACATGGAGCGATGGGGTGCCGACCTAGCAAAAATCCAGCGGGCGACGACGGCCTCCCGGAAGCCGGTCTGATTGAGCCAGAAGAGCTGGAACCGGAACCGCGGCGGGGAGGGGGGGCACTCGTCGGCGGTGGAAAGGAGAAGGGGGACATGATCGGAGCCAATCCGGGTGACCGCCCGGAGCGATGCCAAGGGGCATCGCAATTCCCACTCCGGGGAAACTAGGACACGATCCAGCACGGATTGTGTCGGTACAGCTTGCCGGTTGGTCCAAGTGAATCTGGCACCTGACCGGTCAAGCTCACGGAGCCCCAGCTCCGCGATCCAATCATTGAATAATTGCATCCGGGGAAATTAATCCGGGAATTATTCTTCTCATCCGGGGATCGGATGAGATTGAAGTCACCCCCCACTAAAACTGGGAGGGGAGAGTTAGAGATCTTCAGCTGCAGCTCGTCAAGGAACGCCGGGGAGTGGTGGTGGTCCGCCGGTCCGTAGACAACAATGACCTCCCATTTGAAGTTCAGGGCCCGCTCGAAGATCTCCATACTAACGAAAAATTCCCCTCTATCCATGCCTCCCTGTCAGGACCCTGACTCAATGCCACATCGATCTAGCATGTAACACCTCATATCACTTTGCGGCCTCACGCACGGTATTCCCACGGGTGTCGCCTTACCTTTGCCCGGGACCGTTTGCGCCTTTTGGCACACGTATATGACAGTGTCGCTAGCATCCATATGATAAGGAGCCCGGGCTGACATGGCTAGTCGTAAACCCAAAGTGGCACAGACTTACAGGGACAGGCATCCATGACCCAGCATCGAACGTGTCGATCATCAGCGAGTGAATCCAGGCTGTAGCACTGGGCTAGCAGGACTCCGGTGAACCGGGCTGTAGCGGGCTAACAGGACTCCGGTATTCATCGCGTGACATTTCCCCGAAGGGACAGACACAGGAACGAAGAAGGACACATGCCGGCCAGCCTAAGTGTTCCGGAGCAGTAGCAAGCTACCATGGCTCGGTGGAAACACTAGGAGACATGTCCCCGTAAGAGAGGCTACTAAAGATAAACAACTAGATGGTCAGATCCCACACATACCAAGCATTTCAATAACATACACACAATATGCTCGATATGTGCAAATACAACATGGCATCACAACATCACTCTACGACTCAAGTAATTTATTCAATAGGCTCCGAGGAGCGAGATATTACAAACATGGGTCTCATGACCCAACAATCAGAGCATACAAATCAAAACACAAGCGGAAGCTATCATGTCTGGGTACAGACATCTATAACTGAAAAAGGCTGAGAAGCCTGACTATCTACCAGATCCTGCCGGGGCACAAGATCGTAGCAGAGGTAACAAGCTAAACGTCGAAGTCCACGTGAAACTACTAGTGAGACCGAAGTCTCTCTGCAAAAACATAAAATAGGCAAACGTGAGTACAAATGTACCCAGCAAGACTTACATCAGAACTAACTACATATGCATCATTATCAACAAAGGGGATGGTGGGGTTTAACTGCAGCAAGCCAGCTTCGACTCGGTGGCTATCCTGAACTACGACTGCAATGTAACTCTTTTGAGGTGGCGCACACGAGTCCGCATATTCACCATATCAATACACCACTATGGATCCGCTCCCGTCTCCCTACGAGAGCGCCATCCATAGCACTCACGCTTATCTTGCGTATTTTAGAGTATCCACTTTCACTTGTCTATGAACTGATATAAGCAACCCAGAAGTCCTTTACCGCGGACACGGCTATTCGAATAGATGATGTTAACCCTGCAGGGGTGTACTTCTTCATACATGTTTCCACCACTTAGCGTCTGCACACGACATGTGCTCGGCAGACTTCAAGCGAAAGCCGACGTGGGTGTAGACCACGACCTACCTAAACACTCAAGTCTCTAGTCCAGGTTTATCGCCTATTCGGGTTCCATCCATGAGGAGATCCGGCCGGAGTTTCGCTCACAGCCCCAAACGATGTGAGCAGGGTTCCGTGACACCAAACGGGCGCCCGGTATACCCGGCCACGTGCCTACCGCATCACAGCCCACCCCTACGGTCAGCGCTGTCCACGGCCTCCAGCATACTACAAACACCAGAAACTACTTGCAACTCCTGGACAGAGGACGAGGGTGAATAAGAAGTCGAGCGGGGTCATATTTCAGGGCCCAATGTATGGTAGTAGCTGAATCATGGATCACAAACACAGAACTCAGTTCCTAAGGACGGCTTCAATGAGACAACCCACCATGTACTCCTACATGGCCTCTCACCGACACCTTTTACCAAATCGTGTTCACACACTTAGCTCACACACAGTAGGACATGTTCACACACCTCTGATTCATCCTGGATAAATCAGACCTGACACAACTCTAAGCAGTAGCAGGCATGACAAACAAGCAAGAATGAGTAGGCACAACAGGGCTCAAACAACTCCTACTCATACTAGTGGGTTTCATCTATTTACTGTGGAATGACAGGTCATGCAAAGGATAAAGGGGTTCAGCTACCGCGGCAAGTAACAGATGAATCATTGTTGTACTAATGCAGTAAAAGAGAGCAGGAGCGAGAGAGTAGGATTGTATCGGAATGAACAAGGGGGTTTTGCTTGCCTGGCACTTCTGAAGATAACATTGAGTCTTCATCAGTGTCAACGATCACAACGTCGGAACATCGTCTACCGGGAGGGAACAGATACCGGCAACAAAGAAGAAATACAATCAATGCAATGCACAATATGATGCATGCTCATGACATGGCAATATGAATGTGTTTTGAGCTAATGCAACTAGCAACAGATTAAATGAAGTTGGTTTGAATACAAGATTCAAATTCAAACTCCATATGTGATTATTCAAATGCCATTAATTAATTTGTGCTAAACAGCAGTTATAAGTTGTTCTAACATGCATGAAAATGGTACAGATGGATTCCTTGAATTTTTCTGATAATTTTTCATATATAAATTATTTAATTTGGAGTTACGGTTGAATTTCTATGATTTATTGAAGTTTAGGGCATATTCTGAAAATAAATAAATCATTTCTGACTTATTTAAATTCCCAGAAGCATATACTGCGTCAGCATGACGCCGGGGTGATGTCAGCAGGTCAAAGGCGTCGACCAGGTCAAACCTGACCAGTGGGACCCACTGATCAGTGACCCAGTCAACTAACCAAGTTAGTTAGCCCTAACTAACTGGATTGGGCCCACTGGTCAGTGACTAACCTAAATATGATTAGCCCTAACTAACTTAGTTAGCCGGGCGGGGCCCGCATGTCAGTGGCTCACCTAATTAACTAAGTTAATTAACACTAACTAACCTAACACTAATTAAGCAGGCGCCTGGGCCCACACGTCAGGGGGGGGTCAACCCCTGGGCCGATCAGGTCAAACCTACCGGCGACATGTCGCCGGCGATGACAGTAGCGGCGGGGCGGCTCGGAATTGCGATACAGGGAGCCATTCGAGGCGCCGTTGGGCTCTACGGGAAGCTGGCGATCCCGCGCATCCAACAGTGCAACCGGGGCGAGCTGGGGTGGCCGTAATCCTCGCCGGCGTCGAGCTCAGCGGCTGCCGGACCTCGAGCGTTGGCGGAAACGGTGCTACGGTGCACAACAGGGAGAACCCGTGGGTGCTGCAGGTTCACAGGAGCGCGGCGAGCACGCTGGTGATGCTCGGGCGAGCGGACGAGCTCAGGAGCATGGAGCTCGTCGGCCGTGGCGAGTTTCGGCGGAGGTGGGGAACGGGGCTAGAGCAAGAACGCGAGCAGGAGAGGAGGGGGAATCGGTCCATGAGCTCACTGTGGTTACAGAGCGCGCCTTAGTGGGCTCGGGGGCGACCTGGAGACGGAGAATCGGTCGGCGATCTTCGATGCCCGTCGGTGAAGATGGCGGCGATGGCGTCACTGCAGGGCTGCTGGTGTTTCTTGGAGTGGTGGGGAGGATGAGTAGGTCGAGGCAGAGCTTCCTGGGGCGTCGGTGAGGCGTGGGGTGGCCTGTGGCCACGGTGGTTCTCGTCGGTGGCGGCGGCTCCGTTCGGGTGAGGAGGACAGAGGAGGGGGAGAGGATGAGGGCGAGGGAGAGCGAGAGGGGCACGGGGAGAGTAGGAGAGGGTCGAGGGGAGTGTGTGGCACCCTCAGGTGCCTCCAGCGGCGAGCAGGTAAGCAGGAGGTGGCCGGGGCTCTCGGGCGCGCGCGCCACGCCT
>NC_041387.1:519675068-519684836 GCF_002162155.2 Triticum dicoccoides
TTCTCAGATTTCACCCTTGGCGGGGCCAAGGAAATAAAATCTGGATGATCGACCGAGAGACATTTAGCACTCCGCTTCTAATGTTCTCCTTGACGTGCTAGTGTAACCCATTCATAGATATGGTTTGATAACTAGAACATCAAGTAAAGGTCGGACTTCGGGAGCAACAGAATCCATAAGGAACAGTTACGGAGGTAAATCCTACGAAATCCTTATGGGGAGGTGGCCAACTTCCTCAAACAAGATACTACAATAATAGGTCTTCCGGCTGGGTGTGTTGGCCACGACATCCACTTTACCGGTTATCGAGGGACCAATATTATAGTTCTTGGGAAATGTTCCAAACCATCATATCTGCCTGAGATTCAGATCTGGTTGGTGTCAGGATATTCCAGACTCATCGAGTCTAGGAAGAAAAATGAAAGTTTGCAACACAAATCGACGAGATGACGTTGCGAGATTCTCGGGGAATGAACTACGATAGTAAGCTCCAAAACATGAGCTGGTTCTGCTACAACATGTGAACACGATGTCCTAGACAAGCATGACCACGTGGTAGTCTTACAATAAAACACTACCGAGTTCAGGTGGAGAACCATCATCGACGATATCGAAGTCTTTACGCAAGTCCATGGATTAGATCCCAAGCATAGATTTCTTTTCCTTGAACAAGTCAATCAGTGGCTTAGTGTGTTAGGGACACATATAGAATGAAGGTTGCAAGCCTCCAGACTACAGAATACTTCGCACGTGTGCATGAATGATTTGGGGATGATTCCAAAGGAAACAAAACAATCTTTCTCAAATTCACGGCGGCAACTTTCACCAAATGCACGTGTATAAGAGGAAGTCACTCCTTTCATCAAACAAATACTTCATGAGCTAGCATGAAGAAAATGCTTTCAAAAGTTTCCAACACTAGCTTAATGTTCAACAACATCATGGAGGAGATAAGGATGTTGCCAATGGGCTCAACAACAATTCATCTAGGTTTCCTTTTAAAAGGAATTCCATGGTTAAGTGAACACGGTGATAGCATTGGTCAGACCAAAGATGTAATGGTGTATGCTCGAGGGATCAACCACGAATAAGACAACATTATGAGAATCGTTGGTACTAATTTGATTTGACGATAGCCCACACTCAATCAAAGGATTGATAAGACAATAGGTCCAGCAACTGATCACAGGGACCAATCGATGAAGATATCATCTTTCTTCAACACACACTACACAAGAATATCCCTTTGGGACGAACTAAGTCAGGCAAGCTTTTATCTTCCAACCCTCCAAGTTGTTGTCTAGCTTAACCAACTAGCTCAGGGATATCCAACACCGATTCTTGGAGAAGGGTGGTTCACAAGAAACCAACTTGATCACGAGCTCAACACAGCGGTCAGGTGACAACCTGGTAATACTCCCGAGAAGATCTTCGGAAAATCACGAACCACCGATATGTTACTAAGCTCGAGAACAATCTTGCTTTTGAGGGCAAGACGATATGATCAAATGAGTGAGGACTTGACAAGATCCTAACTCATCAATCGAAGGGTGCACCAAAATAAGGACTAGGTAGCACGATCAGTCTTAGAAGGACGATTCAAAAACCAACACGCTAAGAATGAAATTATTGTCCATTAACTACCAAGCAACAAGGTTGCTAGGAGTATTGAATTCACACATCACGATTCACTTGTCGGCATTCCGGTTGAGACAACACGGAACCGAGGGATGAATAATGATGGCGAGAAGTATCACTACATCAAGAATTCACAAGAGCCGATGCAATCCCCATGAAAATCCTGACATAAAGACGGTAATACTTCAGGGTAGAACAGAATCAAAAGGTGGGCTGGCATTTTGATCTGCGGAGCACAATTGCTTTGACCCAATCCTAGATATGGAAGAGGTACTGGAGTTTGTTTCTCCTATCATTCTACGATAGAATGGCTTGACGGACCACAAGAGTAATAGGCATCGATAAACGAATGCATGCATACTCTTGACTATCAATTGATAGACGAAGGTCAGTAGACAACTAAAGAGGGACAACTCAAAGGAACATATAACTTTCTGAGTTGTGGATGCATAGATTAGTATGTCGAACCAAGTTTAACATAATTCTTCCGGATAACCCATGCAGAAAGGTTGAGCTGGCAGAGTCGCAATATAGAATGGAGAACTCATAGAGGGCCTGTTGTGATCTTTTGATCCAACAAACTTCTGCCATAATGGTTCATGGTATTTGGAAGAACGATATACCACGGACCTCGAGGACTAACGCAAAGGTTACTAATAACCTAAGGGAGCTAGCAATTACTATCAACATGAAGTAAGTAGGGTGAATCTCGGGTTCAAACCCAGGAGTAGAATACCTACTACTAAGTAGCATCACAGAATGCTTTCGAGAATAAAGGCCAGAATCATCACACTAGGACACAAATCATGGCTAGACCACTAGATGATCCCCTGAGACACCTAGGGTCATAATAATAACTCCAACATAAAGGTCGAGGCAGTAGAGTACCTCAACTCAACAATTAGTGTGATTGAGCTGGCATAAAGGAACACCGAAACCAGAGGGAAAGGATTTTGCAAATGCATCAGACTATTTAGAAACCTAGAATGACTCGGACAGCATAATGGCTATAAATGCTCAAAAAGATTTGAGACATACTACAAAATGGTGGCATAACCACTCAGAAGCACAATATCAAGGTTCCGAGATCAACAATTAACATACGGAAGTAGTAGGAACTGAACTGAGACTTAAATCCAACAATCTTATAAGTCTACTGATTAGTAACACGTGGTCCTAATAGCAAGAAGAGAAAGCCTAGTTCTTAATCCCCGTAGGAAATATAAGATGACTCAGATCAAAAGGGCATAAGGTATAAGGAGTAAAAAGAGCCTTACGTTCCATCCCACAATCAATTCCCTTATATAACTAAAGAATTTCTAGACTCAACTTCGACCAGTTTGGCTTGGTAATCCTACAGACAGTCAGGCTCTGATACCAACGCTGTCAGGACCCCGACTCAATGCCACATCGATCTAGCATGTAACACCTCATATCACTTTGCGGCCTCACACACGGTATTCCCACGGGTGTCGCCTTACCTTTGCCCGGGACCGTTTGCGCCTTTTGGCACACGTATATGACAGTGTCGCTAGCATCCATATGATAAGGAGCCCGGGCTGAAATGGCTAGTCGTAAACCCAAAGTGGCACAGACTTACAGGGACAGGCATCCATGACCCAGCATCGAACGTTTCGGTCATCAGCGAGTGAATCCAGGCTGTAGCGGGCTAACAGGACTCCGGTATTCATCGCGTGACATTTCCCCGAAGGGACAGACACAGGAACGAAGAAGGACACATGCCGGCCAGCCTAAGTGTTCCGGAGCAGTAGCAAGCTACCATGGCTCGGTGGAAACACTAGGAGACATTTCCCCGTAAGAGAGGCTACTAAAGATAAACAACTAGATGGTCAGATCCCACACATACCAAGCATTTCAATAACATACACACAATATGCTCGATATGTGCAAATACAACATGGCATCACAACATGACTCTATGACTCAAGTAATTTATTCAATAGGCTCCGAGGAGCGAGATATTACAAACATGGGTCTCATGACCCAACGATCAGAGCATACAAATCAAAACACAAGCGGAAGCTATCATGTCTGGGTACAGACATCTATAACTGAAAAAGGCTGAGAAGCCTGACTATCTACCAGATCCTGCCGGGGCACAAGATCGTAGCTGAGGTAACAAGCTAAACGTCGAAGTCCACGTGAAACTACTAGTGAGACCGAAGTCTCTCTGCAAAAACATAAAATAGGCAAACGTGAGTACAAATGTACCCAGCAAGACTTACATCAGAACTAACTACATATGCATCATTATCAACAAAGGGGATGGTGGGGTTTAACTGCAGCAAGCCAGCTTTGACTTGGTGGCTATCCTGAACTATGACTGCAATGTAATTCTTTTGAGGTGGCGCACACGAGTCCGCATATTCACCATATCAATACACCACTATGGATCCGCTCCCGTCTCCCTACGAGAGCGCCATCCATAGCACTCACGCTTATCTTGCGTATTTTAGAGTATCCACTTTCACTTGTCTATGAACTGATATAAGCAACCCAGAAGTCCTTTACCGCGGACACGGCTATTCGAATAGATGATGTTAACCCTGCAGGGGTGTACTTCTTCATACATGTTTCCACCACTTAGCGTCTGCACACGACATGTGCTCGGCAGACTTCAAGCGAAAGCCGACGTGGGTGTAGACCACGACCTACCTAAACACTCAAGTCTCTAGTCCAGGTTTATCGCCTATTCGGGTTCCATCCATGAGGAGATCCGGCCGGAGTTTCGCTCACAGCCCCAAACAATGTGAACAGGGTTCCGTGACACCAAACGGGCGCCCGGTATACCCGGCCACGTGCCTACCGCATCACAGCCCACCCCTACGGTCAGCGCTGTCCACGGCCTCCAGCATACTACAAACACCAGAAACTACTTGCAACTCCTGGTCAGAGGACGAGGGTGAATAAGAAGTCGAGCGGGGTCATATTTCAGGGCCCAATGTATGGTGGTAGCTGAATCATGGATCACAAACACAGAACTCAGTTCCTAAGGACGGCTTCAATGAGACAACCCACCATGTACTCCTACATGGCCTCTCACCGACACCTTTTACCAAATCGTGTTCACACACTTAGCTCACACACAGTAGGACATGTTCACACACCTCTGATTCATCCCGGATAAATCAGACCTGACACAACTCTAAGCAGTAGCAGGCATGACAAACAAGCAAGAATGAGTAGGCACAACAGGGCTCAAATAACTCCTACTCATACTAGTGGGTTTCATCTATTTACTGTGGAATGACAGGTCATGCAAAGGATAAAGGGGTTCAGCTACCGCGGCAAGTAACAGATGAATCATTGTTGTACTAATGCAGTAAAAGAGAGCAGGAGCGAGAGAGTAGGATTGTATCGGAATGAACAAGGGGGTTTTGCTTGCCTGGCACTTCTGAAGATAACATTGAGTCTTCATCAGTGTCAACGATCACAACGTCGGAACATCGTCTACCGGGAGGGAACAGATACCGGCAACAAAGAAGAAATACAATCAATGCAATGCACAATATGATGCATGCTCATGACATGGCAATATGAATGTGTTTTGAGCTAATGCAACTAGCAACAGATTAAATGAAGTTGGTTTGAATACAAGATTCAAATTCAAACTCCATATGTGATTATTCAAATGCCAGTAATTAATTTGTGCTAAACAGCAGTTATAAGTTGTTCTAACATGCATGAAAATGGTACAGATGGATTCCTTGAATTTTTCTGATAATTTTTCATATATAAATTATTTAATTTGGAGTTACGGTTGAATCTCTATGATTTATTGAAGTTTAGGGCATATTCTGAAAATAAATAAATCATTTCTGACTTATTTAAAATCCCAGAAGCATATACTGCGTCAGCATGACGCCGGGGTGACGTCAGCAGGTCAAAGGCGTCGACCAGGTCAAACCTGACCAGTGGGACCCACTGGTCAGTGACCCAGTCAACTAACCAAGTTAGTTAGCCCTAACTAACTGGATTGGGCCCACTGGTCAGTGACTAACCTAAATATGATTAGCCCTAACTAACTTAGTTAGCCGGGCGGGGCCCGCATGTCAGTGGCTCACCTAATTAACTAAGTTAATTAACACTAACTAACCTAACACTAATTAAGCAGGCGCCTGGGCCCACACGTCAGGGGGGGGGGTCAACCCCTGGGCCGATCAGGTCAAACCTGTCGGCGACATGTCGCCAGCGATGACAGTAGCGGCGGGGTGGCACGGAATTGCGATACAGGGAGCCATTCGAGGCGCCGCTGGGCTCTACGGGAAGCTGGCGATCCCGCGCATCCAACAGTGCAACCGGGGCGAGCTGGGGTGGCCGTAATCCTCGCCGGCGTCGAGCTCAGCGGCTGCCGGACCTCGGGCGTTGGCGGAAACGGTGCTACGGTGCACAACAGGGAGAACTCGTGGGTGCTGCAGGTTCACAGGAGCGCGGCGAGCACGCTGGTGATACTCGGGCGAGCGGACGAGCTCAGGAGCATGGAGCTCGTCGGCCGTGGCGGCGGCGAGCTTCGGCGGAGGTGGGGAACGGGGCTAGAGCAAGAACGCGAGCAGGAGAGGAGGGGGAATCGGTCCATGAGCTCACTGTGGTTACAGAGCGCGCCTCAGTGGGCTCGGGGGCGACCTGGAGACGGAGAATCGGGCCGGCGATCTTCGATGCCCGTCGGTGAAGATGGCGGCGATGGCGTCACTGCAGGGCTCCTGGTGTTGCTTGGAGTGGTGGGGAGGATGAGTAGGTCGAGGCAGAGCTTCCTGGGGCGTCGGTGAGGCGTGGGGTGGCCGGTGGCCACGGTGGTTCTCGTCGGTGGCGGCGGCTCCGTTCGGGTGAGGAGGACAGAGGAGGGGGAGAGGATGAGGGCGAGGGAGAGCGAGAGGGGCACGGGGAGAGTAGGAGAGGGTCGAGGGGAGTGCGTGGCACCGTCAGGTGCCTCCAGCGGCGAGCAGGTAAGCAGGAGGTGGCCGGGGCTCTCGGGCGCGCGCGCCACGCCTCGGTCCTTCTGGCGAGGAGGAAGACGACAGGGGGGGGGAAGTGGAGATGGGCTGGGCCGCACAGGAGCTGGGCCGGCTGGCTACCGGGTGAGCGCCGGATAAGTCCTTCTCTCTCTCTCTCTTTTATTTCTATTTAATTCTGTTTTCTATTTTCTGTAGTTTGTTTTGATTTAGTTTTAGACACTAAACCATTTTATAAAATCCTGGAAATAGTTATGTGGCTAGGACTAAAATATACCAAACCACATAAAATGTTCCAGTATTATTGGACATATATTATTTATATATCAAATATATATCCAATGCAAATAGCTATTTATTTAATTCAAAGGCTCAAAATAATTAACTCTGAGATACCAAAAATATTGTTTTGAGTTTTACCTCTTTGCAATATTTTCAGAGACTAAGAGGAACATTTTCTTGGGCTTCTTTGAGAAGATTTTAATGTTGATCATTTTTAGAAGGTTTCTGAGGCTTGAAAATCCCTCAATTCAAATTTCATTTGAATTAAAACATGATGCTCACATGAGGTCTAGCCTAGTGCATAACAGAACCAGGGATGTGACACTCCCACCTCAAATGTGGTATCCTTAACCCCTAAGAGGATGCCACCAGAGTGGCCTGAGGTCCCACTAGAAGGGAGCCAGTGCCACGCGAAGAGGTGGGGGCTCAGATGTTCAAGTTCCTGCAAGGTGAACTCAGAGCGGAGGGTTTCTTGGATGGCCACAATGTCAATATGTTCATCCCGGATGTACTCGATGAGCTGGCGGCGACGACCATCATGGCCGAAGCCACGGAGGTTCCAGAAAAGGGCCCGCATCTAAACCCCCATCGGGGGGCTGCTTGACCACAGAACACGAGAGGCGCTTTGCGCGTGAAGGGCGGTCGTGCGAGACCGAGTGCGTCCACGGATAATCCCGTCGGCCACCGGAGGAGCCGGAGCCGGGGGCCGCAGCAGGCGGGCACGAGTCTCAGCCAGCCTGTCGTCGAGGATCTCCCGGGCCCTAATGGACGCGATCTGTTCTAAGGGGGGACCGACCTCCCCCCTGAAGACAATGGCCGAGTCATTGGCCACCTTAGCAAGGTGGCCGAGGGGGGCGGCCTCGAGAGCAGAGAAGGAGCATCGAGAAGAACTGGGAGGGGCGAGATCCACACCTGACTCGAGGTTCCGGACCGCGGCGCGGAGCTCCGCTCGCTCGGCGACGGAAGGCGCAGGAGAGTCGCCCGGCCGCGACGCCTCCAGGCGGGCGCTGCGGCGAGAGGACATCACCGGCGTCGAGGTGGAGCGGGGCCTCCTGGCGTACGCCACCGTCGGAGGGGGGTGCACGGAGGCCGGGGAGGAGACGTCCACTGCCACCGAGGCGTCAGGAGAGGCCGGCGAGGCGAGGTGGGAGCTGGACGGCACCGCCGCGGGGTGAGGATCGGCCGACCCCAGCGCCGCCCCGACCGCGGCCCCCGAGGGTGGAGGAGATGGGGCAGACGGGGCAAGGGTGACGGGCTCCTCAACACCACCATCCCCGGAAGACACCGGGGAAGGTGAGTCGACGGAGGGCGTGGGCGCAGCCCCTGGTGGCGTGAGGCGGCGGGCAGAGGCGGCGTCGGGGGAGCGGGGTGACGATGGAGGGGCGACGAGGAGACTCACGCTGGAGATGACGCCGGTCGACGCCGACGAAGATGGGGAGGGAACCAGAGGGGTGGCCAGGCGGAGGGCCACCGCGAGATCGGTGGCTGACACCCGGGTACGCCCCGCCCTCGACCCGCCCCGACCCGCAGGAGGGTTGGGGGGGTCCCGAGACGGGGAGCGAGAGTGCTCCGACTCATCCTCATCCTCGGCCGGGTCATCGAAGCGGGAGGAGCGCGAGCGGCGGTGGTGAGAGTCGTCAGCATCAGCAGCCCCCCCCCCAAGAGGCCGCCAGCAGAGAGGCCGGGGCGGCCGACGTGGGACGGAGGCTCGGGGCGGATCTTGAGGTCGTAGCCGTCATCGTTGAAGAAGACACGGATCGTGACGTGGAGCGTGGAGGAGTCCAGGCATTTCACCTTAACCCGGACCTCCTCCTCCTTGCGCAGGGAGAGCTCGTCCACCACCACCACCCTGCCCAGGATCTTGGACATACTGCGGATGACCCGCTCGGAACGGGCAACACCAGGGAGGCCGGAGATGAGGAGCCAAGCCGTGTCCAGGGTAGCGACGGCTCTGGGATCCCACTGCGGCTCAGAGATGTTCACCATGATGTCGTTGGGAGCCAGGGTGATGTTGTTGCTGCGCATGCAGAAGCCCATGCTCATCGCGTCAGGGAAGACCGCTGAGAAGGAGCTGGGAGCCGTGGGGGTCACCTGCCAGTCCCACGTGCATCTGCACAAGTGGTTGAGCTCAGCCTCTATCAACTCCGGGGTGGCGATGGCCTCGCCCACAACCGTCACCAAAGCCAGCAGCGAGGGGGAAGGCGGGGCGAGCTCGGGCACCTCGATGTGGAAGAAGGCCAAGCCCTCGATGCCGTGCCCATACATCATGAGCTCCTCCGACACCGGGCGGTCCGGACAGAGAATCGCGGGGTGCCCGGTATCCTTGCAAAGGTAGCACGTCGGTGGGTTGGGGCACGCCACCTGGAAGTGTCCGGTCAGGCCGCAGTTGAAGCACGGCTGAGCCACGGCCGAGGCGGTGGTACCCGGAGGAGGAGCTACGGTACGGTGGAGGTGGCGACTTGTGGGCGCGGCGGGCCCTTCTTCTTCTTCTTCTTGGATCCCGGGCGTCCCCGGTTGCCGTTGCCGCCGTTGGCCGGCGGAAACGCAGCCTGGGAGCGGGAGGGGCTGGTAGCGGCGGGAGGGGGGAGCGTCGGCGTCGTTGTTGGATGGGAGCGGGCGGGGCGGCGAAGGGGACCGGTCTCGGCGCCGGGTCGGCGAGGGGGACCGACGCCGAGGGGGCGGTCTAGCCTCCCGGGCCGGAGACCGACCCCGGTCGCGGGGCTCCCCCCGCGGAGAGGAGCGGCGTGAGGGCGAGCGGGAACGGCGGTCGCCGCGGGCCGGGGAGCGGCGCGAGGTGCGGGAGGGGGAGAGGCGGGTCTCGCGCGCCGGAGAGGGCCGCGCCGGCCGGGAAGAAAGCTGCTGCCGCAGGTCTTCCTCG
>NC_041387.1:519685279-519686010 GCF_002162155.2 Triticum dicoccoides
CGCGGCGGTCGTCCGCCCGGCGCTTGGGGCGCCCCGCATCGGCCCCCATTCCCGAGGCATGGGTGGCGCGGAGGGGGACGGGGGAGGGCCGGTGCGCCGGCGAGGAGGAGTCGAGGCGGGGCGGCCGTGGCCGAGGGGACGGGGCTGGAAGCCGGCGGCGTGGGGGTGGGAAGAAGTGGGGGGTGAGGGAACCCTACCGGCGGCCAAATAGACCGACGCGGTGGGCCGGCCGTCGCCATGGGGCGAGATTGGGCCAGTCGGGGCCCATCCGGCCTGCCAAGTCGACCCACCCAGGTCATCGAGGCCGGTCGCCCATGGGCCGCACCCACCGTTGCCGTCCCAAGAGGGGGCCCAGGAACCCGGTTCGTGGGCCGGCCCAAAAGCAACGCGGCCCGAAACGTCCGCCCCGGGGTGACCAAGCGGGGCGCTAGGGTTTCCCCGAGCACCACCGCGGTTGCCGCCGGCGGGGGCGTACGGGGGCGGCGAGGGGGAGGCGGGCCGGAGGACCGGCCTTGGGGATGGGGACCGGTGGGCCGACCGGAGGGGAGGAAGGGGCGAAAGGGGTTCCGGCAAGGAGCGACCGGAGCGAGCGCGGGCGGGGACACCGGGGTCGGGCCGGCCGGTGCAGGCGACGACGGAGCAGAGGGGAGGCCGGCGGCGGGCGTGGGCTTCCAGGAGGCAAGCGCCGGGCCCCGGTCGGCGCGGCCGGCAACACCCCAGTTGCCAGCGCG
>NC_041387.1:519686199-519692126 GCF_002162155.2 Triticum dicoccoides
GACCCGCGGGCGGCCGATCCCCCACCCCTGGGAGAAGGGCCACCGGCGAGGACAGGCGGCGGCCGTGGCGGCGCCTTGGGGGGGACTCAATCCCGGCAAACGACGGGACGGCCGGCCACCAAGTCATCGGCCTCGGCGATGTCAGCCCATAGCAGCCGCGGCGAGCCGGAAGGGGGCGGCGAGGGGGGGGCGGACGCCGGCGGGGGGGCAGGGCTCGAGGGCGGGGAAGGCGGAGGGGGCGTCCGGGCGGCCACGGCGCCCACGCCGCCGGGAGCGTCGCCAAGCGCCAATCGCCAGAGGGCCATGCCAACCTCTCGTTTCTCTTTCAAGATGTGTTTCTACTTAGATCTTTTTTTGGTGTGCAAATTAACCCGCTCACATTTGTTATCGTTGTTTACTGAGGAAAGAATTAAGTATTCTCATGAAAAAATCCATCTGAGACGCCAGTACCACAGAACCACACGCATTGCTCTCTAGCTCTACCTAAACAGGTGCTCTGTGGAGGACCACCCGCGATCAGCTAGGTTTCCCTCCCCGCGCCGCCACCCGCGAGGCGGCCGGCGAGGGCCCCCGGATTCGCTCGCCGCGCACCTCCCCTCCTCCTCCCTCCTCCCTCGCCGCCGCCAGGGGGCGCGGCCGGGCGAAGCCCGACCGGCGGCGGCGGCGGCGGGGCATGGTCTTCCCCCGACGCGACGGGGCGGCGCGGGCTGCTCCTTCGGGTGCAGGCACGGTGCAGACGCGGGGCACCGCGGCGTGGCGGCGCGCTCCTCCTGGCGGGCGTGGCGCGGCGTGGCCGGCTGCGCGGTGGTGTGCGCCTCGCCGGGGCGGCCGTTCCGTCCAGCAGGCGGCGCGGGCTGCAGGCGGGGTGGGCGGCGGCTGGGGTCCGGCTTCGGGCCCCCGGCGGCCGCGTTGGGTCCCTCCGTCGCGGGCGTGCGGTGGTGGTGCGGCTCGGCCGGTGGCGGTTCAGCGACCTGGTGGTGGTGGCCGGCGGCGCACGTGGTGGTGGTGCTTCCACTTGGCGGCTCTCTGTGCGGGGAGGTAGGTGAGCGGCTTGGACAGGGGCGGTGGCGGCGACGGCGTGCTGGCTGCAGCGCGAAGGCGGGAACTTTACGGGCCTCGGAGATCCCGGCCGGGCCTGTGCGGCCACGGGCCTGGTATGTTCCTGCTATTGCGTCCGGTCATCTACCGTCGAGACGGTGGAAGTGGGGCCCTCCCGCATGCCGACGGCGCTACTGCCCTAGTCCCGGCTCCTCTCCTTCTTTGTGCGGACCATGCTTCACGGTGCTGTGGGGAGACGGCGTGAGAAGCTTCGTGACCGGGTTGGCGCAGGGTGAGGGTCTGTTTGGAGGCGAGCTCTGGAGTGCCTGAGGTGGTGGTTGGGATCAGGAGAAATCTCTGTTGGCTTGGCCGACACTGACGCGGTGGCGCTTGTGGGTACCGCCTGACCTTCCTGAAGGGCGTCGGGGCTACCCTTCCTCTCTCCTCACAGCGTACCGGGGGAACTCCTTGGCAACAGCGTCGTCATCGTCGCGGGCCTTCTTGGAGGTGCTGATTGGTACCGGCGCTTCGGAAGCTCGGAGCTTGGTGGGCGATCTCCAGTGGGTGCAGCGGCCTCGAGGCCTCTTCGTTTTTTTTTTGTTGATCCGCCGTTGTTGGCATTAGTTTCTTTTGTATTTTCTCTTTCTTTTCTTTTGGGCGTGACTGTGCTGCTTCCGCCCTAGCACTTATCGTGGGATGTTCGGTTGGTTGCTTTGTATACAAAGCGGGGGAAATCCTTTTCGGTAAAAAACCCATCTAAATCACATTTACTTTCAAAATTTAGCCCTCTTAAAAACTACCTGCACACATATTGAATGCGGATAGGCAGATGGGTTGGTCCCAGACCCCCACGTATGTTCAACTGTATGCATGGGATTAATAAACGATGTGACTACGTGCATGAAACTTTCATGTGGCAGCACGAAGATTTTACAAGCTTTGTTTTTTGGTTGATTAGTTTGCACTTTTTTTTATGCACATGATGCTATAGATTTTTCCCTTCATCCATTTTACACAAACATAACTAGTAATATTGACATGTCTTCAGGGACGCGGTGTTTTGGCTCCTAGGTGCATATGCACCCATTGTCGAAATACATATTTTGAAAAGTTGAAAAATTCGAAACAAAAATCCCACGTGTATATCCGGACATTTTATGTGCGTTCACAAGATTTCGGTGAAAAATGACGTTTTTTGTGGCTCGTGTAAAAAAGACAATTTCTGATGCTTCGTTCTAACTATTCACGAGGCATTTCTTTATCTTTTTTACACAAGCCACAAAACGTCGTTTTTCACCAAAACCTTGTGAACGCACATAAAATGTCTGGATATACATGTGGGATTTTTATTTCGAATTTTTCAACTTTTCGAAATGTGTATTTCGACAATGGGTGCATATGCACCTAGGAGCCAAAGGCAATTACCGTGTCTTCAGTTAGTGTTGCAGTCCAGTGACACTTATTTAATTTGATTACGCCTCCAATCTTAACTCCTGATGAACTAACTAATCATATTTTCTGTAAAAAAACAACTTCTCCGCTGGCACTAATCTGGCAAGTGGCCATACAAATTAATCTGAATCAGCAAAGATCACCGAATCAACAATTTTGGCGCTTGGTATTGAAATTTAGTTACTTCCTTGGAATGTATCTATTGTTTTTATGTAATAAAATCTTGCTTTTCAGGATGCCTTATGGTCTATCCTAGCTTAACTCCACTATAAGATATCCATCCAAGTTTTCCATCATTTGCATATGCAACCACCCATGTGTAATAAAAATAATAAAGAAAAGAAATACTAACACATCAGACTTAAAGGAAAAAGAAACAAAGCTATGGTCTCATAGCATCGATCATTCCAGTTATACACCAACGATTCTTGAACACCCGAGCAAAGAAATGATGGCCAATCTAGCATTCAATCAAACAATCAAAAAATTAACAACACCCCACATGAGTCTCCACTTTACCACTTATGAAATCTCAACACAAAGTATCGACGAGGTGCGGCGTGCCGCCACACGGGCATAGCTAGTCATGTACTAGTTCTGCTGTTCACCGTATCCCCAGATGGTCCAATTTAAGTACCACTCTATGACAAGTAAATTTTGGGATTTAATCACTGGCAACTGTTCCTTTTTTGACTAAATTCAAGGCACATTTGTTATTTCAAAAGTCTGTATCATAGTTATCCATACTAGTATATCTATAAAAGAAAGCAGAAAATTCTTAACAAATGTGCCTTGAATTTAGTCAAAAAAGGTAGTAGCTCCTTTCCGAAATGAGTGCTATTTTGGAAACAGTGGAGCACTATCTTTGACAACTAATTAGTAACTATTTTAGCTTGTTTCGGTGCAACTAGTAGCCTTATTTCTCAATGAAAATTCCAAATATTATTCTATAAGTTTCTTAGGGCATTTCTAACCGATCCCCTAAAAGTTAGTGGAGTAAGATTTTACTCCACTAACGGCGGCCGCACCTAGCCGATCCCCTATAGTTAGCGGAGTATAATCATATTTGAGGCCGTTTTGTATACTAACTGCACAAACACAATCTGTACACAATACATATATTAAAATCATTCAAACTAGTAGTGTGCCCGGCCCGCGCATTTATGCTGCTAGATTTGTCACACGTTTGTATATTTGCTATTTATATTTTGATATGGCATGTAGATCAAAAGTCATATCACTATTTTCACGTGATATGCTATATAAAATTATAGACGTTAGTATTGCAAGTGAATCTTCAGTAAATTGATACATGGTATTACTATATTATAAGCTAATGTTACAAATTTCATATTTCTATTTCTTTTCGTATTTCAAAATTGATGTATATGATATAAATTGTTTGACCAGTTGACTCCAAATAGATTCATATATAAGGTATATTTTGACCTTGAGTAACTAATTGTTTCACATGCAAGAGTTCACACAAAAAAATATTGATTTTATTTCTTATTTAAGAAAACATCAAATTTCAGATGTATTCATGTATATGGTATATTGCTTTTAATTTTCATCATGAATCACGTTGGTGGATGTCATGTAAAAAACAAAATCAGAGCTCTAAAATGTGTTCGAAAGTCACATTTTCGGACCATATTTTTTTTTATTTTACCACATGTTGCACCGATGTTATTTCGTGATAAAAAATTTCATGCACTCCACACGTTCCTTAAAGTCTGCCACACAAAGATTTCAGGTTTGTTTTTGTTTTTTTCGAATTTACTATTCATCTATGAGCATTTGAGCTCAAGATTAGAAAACGCACATCCATTGTATAGTGAGAATTTTATTAATTGCAAAGTTAGCATTTTTCCTCTGGTGATACTCTTTTTCTGGAGCCTGATAACACATGAATGATCTGGATTTGGCAAATCGAACATTTTTTATGGCAAATTTAGGGACGCGGGGATGGCAAGTTTAGTTCGCAAGAATGATAAATCTGTGCTCGGTGTATTATTTGCCAGGATATTGCCGTGCGTGTGAACTAAACTTGTTTTCCTCGCGTTACTAAAATTGTCATTGAAAACATTTGATTCGCCATGGTCAAATCCCAAACGGAATTTATCATTTTTTTGTCAATGCCTTTGGTGGTCTTTTTTTTTTTTGAGGAACCAATGCCTTTGGTGCTACTCACGTAATCCCATACAACATGAACGTGCTGGTTTGATATATTACGAGGGATGATGTAGTAGGCTGTGAGATAATGTCATTGTGTGTTTTGCCTTATCCATGTCCGAGTTTTGTTCGCTTTTCTATATTTCGTAGTGTTCTTGCACTGTACGTTTGGCAAACAAATCCTTCAGGCACACGTCCCATCTAAACATGTCCTTACTTTCCTTTTTTCCTTTCAGATAAACCGGGTCTTGTAGCATATTTTCTATTCCGTGATTAAGTCCATACGATGCTAGATACTTTTCTTTGTAGCACTTCTTCATTTCGTCATCAAGTCCATCCGCGCCAGATAAAAAAAATGTGTCCAACTCATAAAAAGTAAAAGAAATATGTGTACGTGATATTCTTGCACAAACTCTTTTCGATTTCTATACCCAAAAAGGGTTTCCCCGCTTTGTATACAAAGCAACCAACCGAACCATACAGGAAAGGTGCTGGGGTGGAAGCAGCACAGACACACCCAAAAAGAAACGACAGAGAAAAGCAAAAGTAACAAATGCCGACAACGGCGGATCAACAAAAGCGAAGAAGGCTCGCGATCGCAGCGCCCACCAGGCTCTTTAGACTCCATGACTCCGAAGCGCCGGCACCTATCAACACCTCCAAGAAGGATCGCGACGATGACGACGCTGCTGCCAAGGGTTTCTCCCGGTACACGACGAGGCGAGAGGAAGGGTAGCCCTGACGCCCTCCCGGAAGGTCAGGAGGCACCCACAGGCGCCACCGCGCCAGTGTCGGCCATGCCGACAGGGGTTTCCCCCGATCCCAACCCGCACCTCGGGCGCCCCGGAGCCTGCCACCAAACCAACCACCACCATGCACCAACGCAGTCACGAGGCCCCCATGCCGTCTCACCACGGCACCGCGAAGTGAGGACAGCACGGCAAGGAATCAGAGCCGGGACTAGGGCAACAGCCCGTCGGCACGCGGGAGGGCCCCACCTCCACCGTCAGCGACGGTAGCCATCCGGACGCAATAGCAGGAGCACACCAGGCCCGTGGGCCCACAGGCCCGGCCGAGCCCTCGTGGGCTCGTAAAGCTCCTGCCTTCGCGCTGCTGCCGGCACGCCGTCGGAGCCGCTGCCCCAACTCCGAGCTCCTCCTCCTCCTCACCACGCCGCAGACAATGAAAACACGCCCGGGGGCCGGCCCGCAAGGACCCAGATGGAGCCCCGAGGGCCAGATCTGGGTCGGGCGCGCCGCCAG
>NC_041387.1:519692295-519704536 GCF_002162155.2 Triticum dicoccoides
GGGGAAGGAAGGGCCCGCCGCCTCCAGCCCGCCCGGCTAGATCCGGGGTCTCCGCCGGCGGCGGCGGGGGGGAGGAGCACGGGGGAGGGGGAGGAGAGGAGCTCGATGGGGTCGCCCCGGCCGCCCCCCGGGGAGGAGGCGCGAGCGCGGGGTCGGGGGAGGGAGAGAGGGGTCGGGGAAAAATATCCGTAGTATATGCATTCACCGTCTTCGATTTCTATAATCTCGATCATCAAAATCAAGATCGATGGAATATCTATATTTCAACCTATATATGGAGAAACGTCATGGTTTGTTTGCCTGTTGTTTTACGGCCGACGCCAAGGCGTCCGCACTATTTTTTTTTATTTTTCTTGTGTTATTATTATAGTTATTTTGGTAAACATATAATTGTATTCTTCTCCTACATTTCAATATTTTTTTATATTTTATGAAGTATTTCATACCAAGTTTGTCCGTTAACAAAATTACTACTGTATTCATATTCAGATTTTTATATTTATAATGTAGTTGCATTATTTATCCATACAATAAGAGTTTCAATATTACAACTCTATTCAAATTTAGATATTTCTAAATGTTACACAGAGTCATTCTAAAATCGAAATTCTGGTAGTTTTTATTATTCGGAATTTTGATATAAAACATAGTTGCATTATTTTTATCTTCCCTAATAATAAAGTAACTGTTGCTTCTAGCCGTTCACTGTCGTGTCCTTTTTTTATAAACCCCCCTGTGTCTTTCAGTATTGAACCCGCACTCCCTCTTTCAGTGGATGTCAGAAAATGTTTCATTTTTTTTACAAAAAAACCCTGCCTCTTATCCACACGCACCCGTTTCCTTTCCAGCCGCGGCGGAGCAGGAGAAGAGGGAAAGCGGGCATGAGAAGTTGAGGGGCGGCGCCCTTGTCGATGGACGGCTACAGCCGTGCCGGGGAGGCGGGACCGTATGTGTCGGACGCGCGCTCGTCCGCAGTCGCGACCTGCGGTGTTCAAGTGGAGGCTGCCATGAAGGTTGGGCGACGGTTCTGCCTCGCCACGATTCCCGACTTCTCCTAGCCGAGCCCAAACCACACTCGCGCGCCGCACCCGGCACCGTTCCTGCACGGCCGGCGTTGCTCTCCTGTTGCAGCAGTCGCCGCCTCACCGTGCCTGGGTGCCGCCTGCTCGACCTTGAGTTCCCGCGCACCCGTGCACTTTGCTCGCACCCTTGCCTCGGCCACTCGCTCCCGTGTATCCATGCTAAGACCCGCACGCCCGGTGGTGTCAAGTGCCGGCAACTATTGAAATAAGAGGATGCGCATTTTTTTCTGCATTTTTTGCTCGCCCGGTGGTGTCAAGTGCCGGCAACTATTGAAATAAGAGGATGTGCATTTTTTCTTCTACGTTTTTTGCTCGCCCGATGGTGTCGAGTGCCGGAAATTATTGAAATAAGAGGATGTGGCGGCAGCTATAAAGTCAATGGTTTCAGAATTGGATGATATGAATCAAAGTCTAAAATCTATTGGCTTCAACATGCTTGTGTGGACTACTTGGAAATGGCCTAATTTTTATCCGTTACTTTACACACAAACTCTCGCTCAGCTTAGTTTTCATGTAGAGTTAAATTCATGTGAATTAAATTCTAAGTGACACTAGATTTTTTTTAATGTTGGCTTCAGCATCTCACGAAAGATTCACATTCTTAAACGCACAAATTCACATTCTAAGAAGAGAAAGTAACAATAACAAAGTAGGTTTTACTTTTTACAATATGTTTTTATTACGATCCACATATTTTATCTTTGAAGATTCTACAAGTTCTTATGCTCACTATGAAAAATTATAAGTTTCTTTTATAAGGTTCAGTAGTTGCTTCATGTTGTACTGATAAGTTTCCATTAATTCAAAAGATATTTTAGCTTCAGGTTGCTCTCTTTAGCTGCCATTTGCACTAGAAGATCAGGATGGTAGGAGGTGAGGAAGTGGGGATCGGGCTGCGACCTAGGGTTATGGAACTAGCTGGGCCAGGTAGGACGGCCTGGCCGGTTGGCCTGGCTGGCTAGCTGCTGCGCAAAACAAGTTCGTTGTATATGGATTTTCCCTTGCCGATAGCTTGATTAGATTTTGTTTCATGTCTATGCCGGAGAAGAGCCTGTAGTATTCAAATGTGGATTCTCACATAATAGTACTGGGTGCACTCATTTTTAAAGTCGGTTGTAGTGTAAGAAAATCAAAGAAAACATGTAGTGTGAACAATGAATGAGATGACATACCTTCTAGATGTTCTTCAACAATTTTTGCTCTATACTCTTTATTTCTAAGGTGAAAAATAATTGCCTATAGCTGTGCTATATAAGGTTTTAGCAAGCACATTCGTTCGCATTTTTCTTTTTTCCTTTAATATAGTGCAAACGCAGACGCTCGTAAGAATGAACATATATTCGCTCTATGAACGCACACACGCTCATTCTATTGTGATGAGCACCTTCAATAGACTGAACTGGCATTTCACTTTAAGATTGAGGAAGTCACCACAGACGCCTTCATAGTCGATGGAAACGTCTAGCTCCCACTGAATGTACATCGTCAAAAGGCCTCAAATAAATCCATAAAAAGACGAGCACCAATGTCAAGTCTAGAATTTGAAGTTCCTCAATCATAGGTTGCGGCCCATATTTTTATTATTTTCTACCCGTTTGAACGCGCGGGTCTTTTGCTATTATGTGATATAACTATCGATTGGACCAATGTGTGTATTCCAGGGTTGTTAATCTTTATTTATGACCTAATATTCTTTTTTGCCCCCTACTTTTGTCCGGAGAGGCCCATCCGATCTGGAGTATGTGAACTGGGCCTTTTTGCTCGCCTGGTGGTGTCAAGTGCCGTCAACTATTGAAATAAGAGGATGAGAACTTTTCTTCTTTGTTTTTTGGTCACCCGGTGGTGTCAAGTGCCGGTAATTATTAAAATGAGAGGATGTGGCGGTAGCTATAAAGTCAATGGTTTCAGAATTGGATGCTAAGAATCGAAGTCTAAAATCTATTGGCTTCAACACGCTTGTGTGCACTACTAGGAAATGGCCTAATTTTATCCGTTGCTTTACACACAAACTCTCGCTCAGCTTAGTTTTTATGTAGAGTTAAATTCAGTTGAATTAAATTCTAAGTGCCGCTAGATTTTTTTTAAATGTTGGCTTCAGCATCTAACGAAAGATTCATATTCTTAAACGGACAAATTCACATTCTAAAAAGAAAAGGTAACAGTAACAAAGTAGTTTTTACTTTTTACAATATGTTTTTATTATGATCCACATATTTTATCTTTGAAGATTCTACAAGTTCTTATGCTCACTATGAAAAATTATAAGTTTCTTTTATAAGGTTCAGTAGTTGCTTCATGCTGTACTGACAAGTTTCCATTAATTCAAAAGATTTTAGTTTCACGTTGCTCTCTTTAGCTGCCATTTGCACTAGGAGATCAGGATGGTAGGAGGTGAGGAAGTGGGGATCGGGCTGCGAGCTAGGGCTATGGAGCTGGCTGGGCCTTAGGTGGGACGGCCTGGCCGGTTGGCCTGGCTAGCTGGCTGCTGCTCAAAACAAGTTTGTTGTATATGGCTTTTCCCTTTTCGATAGCTTGATCTGATTTTGTTTCATGTCTATGCCGTAGAAGAGCCTGTAGTTTCTCACACAAGAGTACTGGGTGCACTCACTGTTAAAGTCAGTTGTAGTGTAAGAAAATCAAAGAAAACATGTAGTGTGAACAATGAATGAGATGACATACCTTCTAGATGTCCTTCAACAATTTTTGCTCTACTCTTTATTTCAAAGGTGAAAAATAATTGCCTATAGTAGTGCTATATACGGTTTTAGCAAGCACATGCGTTCACGTTTTTATTATTTTCTTTTTCAAACATAGTGCAAACGCATGCGCTCGTAAGTATGAACATATATTCGCTCTTATGAACGCACACATACTCATTCTATTGTGATGAGCACCTTCAATACACTGAACCGGCACATCACTTTAAGATTGAGGAAGTCACCACAGACGCCTTCATAGTCGATGGGAACGTCTAGCTCCCACTGAACGTACATCATCAAAAGGCCTCAAATAAATCTAGAAAAAGAGGAGCACCAATGTTAAGTCTAGAATTTGAAGTTCCTCAATCTTAGGTTACGGCTCATATTTTTATTATTTTGTACCCATTGCAATACACAGGTCCTTTTGCTAGTATGTCATATAACTATCGATTGAACTAATGTGTGTATACCAGGGTTGTTAATCTTTATTTATGACCTAATATTTTTTTTGCCCCCTACTACTTTTGTCCCGAGAGGCCCATCCAATCTGGAGTAGGTGAACTGGGCCTACAGGTGGTTGTCGGCCTTTATGTGGTCTGTTTGGTTTTCTCCTTCTATTAGATTCTGAACAATATCAACAAGGGAGGAGCGCCGGTTTATGGCCCGTTCCTGCACGAGATAAAGGACCGCATGGAGGAGCTAGAGTTTGTTAATTTTTCTTTTGAATTTCGTGAGTCGAACTATGAAGCTCATGCTTTGGTTAAGGCTGCTACTTCTCTTGCAGTCGGGCGCCACTTGTGGCTAGGGATATTGCCCAATATCATTTATATTCCGCACATTGTTATCACCGAATAAAATCCCTTTTGCCCCTAAAAAAATTAGATTGTGAAAAGGAATTGATTGTCCCTTATTTACATGTACACACACGTAATGGCGGGATAGTCAACTTTAATGGCGGGTGGAAGCCCAATCGGACTCTATGATTGTCGTTGATGCGTGTGTGGGACACACAACATGGTGGGATGCAAATTTAGCAATCTTCGCGGAATGTGTGGATATTTTCTCTTCTATTGGGAAGGTCGTCTTTAAACATTATTATCGTGAATGTAATGAAGCGGCGCATACATAATATTTTTAATAAGATTACTAGTAGTTGGACGAACGAGCCTCCTGACTTGTTAGTCTCAAAACTGATGGGCGGTGTAATCCCTGTTTAATTTAATAAAGCTAGCCATGATGGCCTTTCCTCAAAAAAAAAGGTTTTCCTTTTTTTGCATGGTAACTTTAAGGTTTCCTTCTCCGATCGTGGTTGCACTTTCCATCGCCGACTAAAAGAATTATATGTCCGTGCCAGAGTTCTTGTGTACAAAACAATGCCTATACATAATATTTTTACTTTTGTCTTTAAATCTCACCCTTTATATCAAAAATTAATGGTCAAGATAATTAATCTGTGTGGATAAACGTAATGGCTTGTTTACCTCTTGTTTTAGTTATATAATAGATAGGTTAAAGCTTGAATAGCAATAATCGTCATAACGTAAAGTTTCATCACCGCGTTTTTCAAATTTAAACATGTGAAGTTCACCCAAAAGACATCACTTCAAACAAAATGTTTGATTCAAAATCACCTCAAACATAGCATGTATATGTTGTGGATCGAGTCAATCTTTGGCATGCACCACCACCCTCTCGGCCACCACCACTCAAATGACGTCCTCGGCAAACAAATCAACCTCGACATCCTCTCGGCTACCTTCAACACCACCACACTAGTAGAAAAGGGGGCATTGGTCCAGGCCAGGTCAGCCCATTAGTCCCAGTTCAGTCCAGAACCGGGGTCAATGGTGACATTGGACTCGGTTCGTGAGCCCCGGGGGTCGGCCGGGCCACATGGGCCATTGGTCCCGGTTCGTCTGGACCTTTTGGTCCCGGTTGATGGGACGAACTAGGACCAATGGGCCTCGCTGCTGGCCCACCACCATTGGTCCCGGTTGGTGGCATGAACCGGGACCAAAGGCTGCCCTTTAGTCCCGGTTCATGCCACCAACCGGGACCAATGAGGTGCCTATATATACCCCCTCGCGTAAGAGCAGAGCACACTGCTCTGTTTTTTCTCACAGCCGAGGGGGAGAGGGCTTGGTGGTGCTCTAGCTCACCTCCTATGCACACAAGGTGTTCGATGTAATGCCCGAGCCACACTACTTAAGCTTTCTCCTCTCCAAGCTCGACCTCCAAGCTCCATTTTCCTCAATATTTCTCTAGGTTTAGCGGTCCGTCACTCCCCGTACCCGTCTTCACCACCGTCGATCACCCGCGCCGATCTCATCGCCGGCACCACCGTGGTGAGCCTCTTGTTCTTATCTTCTTTCTGAAAGGAAAAATATTCTTACTTGTATGTTTAGAAAGATACTTATATTATTTTCTTACTTTTATTATTGCATCTTATATAGTGCGATGGTTTTGGTATTCGCCCCCGTCGGCCCTCGTCCTGTCTATGATTCGGATGTGGTATATATTATCTTTTCATAACTATTGGTTCATTTATTGTTTATGAAAATTATGCCGACTAACGTGACATAGATTTTATTTATCTAGGAGGTTGTTGAACCGGAAATTCCAACCGACCCTATTGTCGAGAGGTTAAATTTAGTTGAAGAAGAAAACAATTTCTTGAAGGAAAAAATAAGAAAAATTGAGGAGGAGAAGATGATATTGGAGTTGCATGTTGCGGATGTCGTCGATGATCACAAGATCAAGATGGATGCAATGCGCTTGAAGATTAGAAAGATTAGAAAATATGCCATTCATACCGAGGCTTGATATCATTATGTCGTTGGATCAGTTGTTACATTGGTTGGGATTATGATCGCATTTGTTTTCGCATTGAAATGTTTTACATAGTTTTAATGTATGGTTTAATTAATTTAGATGCTCTACAGAGCTTTATGTTGTTCTATAATGATTTTCGCTTGAAGATGAGAACTATGTATGTACTTTGGTCTTAATGTGATGATGAACTTCTATTAATTTGGTCACTTAGTTATCTATTCATGATGTTCTGTAATGATTTTTGACACACTTAATTATATATAATGCACGCAGATGAACCGGCAATGGATGTACGGTAACAGACACACGTCCGAGTACATTAAGGGCGTGCATGATTTTCTCGAAGTGGCCGAGGAAAACAAGGAGAATGGTTTTATGTGTTGTCCATGCCCTATATGTGGGAATACGAAGTCTTACTCTGACGGGAAAATCCTTCACACCCACCTGCTTTACAAGGGTTTCATGCCACACTATAATGTTTGGACGAGACACGGAGAAATAGGGGTTATGATGAAAGACGGCGAAGAAGAAGAGTACGATGACAACTATGTGCCCCTTGAATACGGTGATGCTACTGAACATCAAGAGGAACCAGACGATGTGCATGATGATGCTGCAACGGGCGAAGCTGCTGAAGATCAAGAGGAACCAGACGATGTGCCCGATGATGATGATCTTCGCCGGGTCATTGTCGATGCAAGGACGCAATGCGAAAGTCAAAAGGAGAAGCTGAAGTTCGATCGCATGTTAGAGGATCACAAAAAAGGGTTGTACCCCAATTGCGAAGATGGCAACACAAAGCTCGGTACCATACTGGAATTGCTGCAGTGGAAGACATAGAATGTTGTGCCAGACAAAGGATTTGAGAAGCTACTGAAAATATTGAAGAAGAAGCTTCCAAAGGATAACAAATTGCCCGACAGTACATACGCAGCAAAGAAGGTCGTATGCCCTCTAGGATTGGAGGTGCAGAAGATATATGCATGCCCTAGTGACTGCATCCTCTACCGCGGTGTGTACAAGGATCTGAATGCATGCCCGGTATGCGGTGCATTACGGTATAAGATCAGACGAGATGACCCTGGTGATGTTGACGGTGACCCCCCCAGGAAGAGGGTTCCTGCGAAGGTGATGTGGTATGCTCCTATAATACCACGGTTTAAACGTCTGTTCAAAAACGGAGAGCATGCCAAGTTGATGCGATGGCACAGTGAGGACCGTAAGAAAGACGGGAAGTTGAGAGCACCCGCTGACGGGTCGTAGTGGAGAATAATCGAGAGAAAGTACTGGGATGAGTTTGCACGTGACCCAAGGAATGTATGGTTTGCTTTAAGCGCGGATGGCATTTATCCTTTCGGGGAGCAGAGCAGCAATCACAGCACCTGGCCCGTGACTCTACGTATGTATAACCTTCCTCCTTGGATGTGCATGAAGCGGAAGTTCATTATGATGCCAGTTCTCATCCAAGGCCCTAAGCAACCCGGCACCCACATTGATGTGTACATAAGGCCATTAGTTGAAGAACTTTTACAGCTGTGGAATGGAAACGGTGTACGTACGTGGGATGATCACAAACATGAGGAATTTGACATAAAGGCGTTGCTATTCGTGACCATCAACGATTGGCCCGCTCTCATTAACCTTTCAGGACAGACAAACAAGGGATACCACGCATGCACGTACTGTTTACTTGACACTGAAAGTATATACCTAGGAAGCTGCAGGAAGAATGTGTACCTGGGCCATCATCGATTTCTTCCGACCAACCATCAATGTCGAAAGGAAGGCAAGCATTTCAAAGGCGAGGCACATCACCGGAATAAGCCCGCCATGCGTACCGGTGATCACGTACTTGCTATGGTCAATGGTTTACACGTAATCTTTGGAAAGGGTCCCGGCGCACTAGCTGTTCCGAATGACGCTGGGGGACACACACCCATGTGGAAGAAGAAATCTATATTTTGGGACCTACCCTACTGGAAAGACCTAGAGGTCCACTCTTCAATTGACGTGATGCACGTGACGAAGAACCTTTGCGTGAACCTGCTAGGCTTCTTGGACGTGTATGGAAAGACAAAAGATACAGCTGAGGCACGGGAGGACCTGCAACATTTGCACGAAAAAGACGGCATGCCTCCAAAGCAGTATGAAGGTCCTGCCAGCTATGCTCTTACCAAAGAAGAGAAGGAAATCTTCTTTGAATGCCTGCTTAGTATGAAGGTCTTGACTCGCTTCTCGTCGAATATAAAGGGAATAATAAATATGCCAGAGAAAAAGTTCCAAAAGCTAAAGTCTCATGACTACCACGTGATTATGACGCAACTGCTTCCGGTTGCATTGAGGGGGCTTCTACCGGAAAACATCCGATTAGCCATTGTGAAGCTATGTGCATTCCTCAATGCAATCTCTCACAAGTTGATCGATCCAGAAATCATACCAAGGCTAAGGAGTGATGTGGTGCAATGTCTTGTCAGTTTCGAGCTGGTGTTCCCACCATCCTTCTTCAATATCATGACGCACGTCCTAGTTCATCTGGGCCCCGTATTTCTACACAATATGTACCCCTTTGAGAGGTTCATGGGAGTCCTAAAGAAATATGTCCGTAACCGCGCTAGGCCAGAAGGAAGCATCTCCATGGGCCATCAAACAGAGGATGTCATCGGGTTTTGTGTTGACTTCATTCTTGGCCTTAAGAAGATAGGTCTCCCTAAATCGCGGTATGAGGGGAGACTGACTGGAAAAGGCATGCTTGGAAGGGACTCAATAATATGGAGGGACGGATATTCTTGGTCTCAAGCACACTATACAGTTCTATAGAACTCTACCTTGGTGACCCCGTATGTCGATGAACACAAGAACAGTCTGCGCTCCAAACACCCAGAGCAATGCGACGACTGGATTACATGTGAACACATCAGGACTTTCAGAAGTTGGTTGGAAACACGTCTCAGAGGTGACAACACTGTTTGTGATGAGCTGTACTTGTTGTCCAGGGGACCATCTTCGACTGTTACGATTTGGAAAGGATACGAGATAAATGGGAATACATTTTACACGATTGACCAAGATCAAAAGAGCACCAACCAAAACAGCGGTGTCCGCTTTGATGCAACAACCGAGAGGGGAAGGGACACGTATTATGGTTACATAGTGGACATATGGGAACTTGACTACGGACATGATTTTAAGGTTCCTTTGTTTAAGTGCAAATGGGTCAATCTGTCAGGAGGCGGGGTACAGGTAGACCCACAGTACGGAATGACAACAGTGGATCTGAAAAATCTTGGGTACACTGACGAACCGTTCATCCTAGCCAATGATGTGGCACAGGTTATCTATGTGAAGGACATGTCTACCAGACCGAAAAAAAGAAAAGATAAGGAAGCGAATACATTATACGATGAGGCAAAGCGCCACATAGTTCTTTCAGGAAAAAGGGACATCGTGGGAGTGGAGGGCAAGATAGACATGTCTGAAGATTATGAAAAGTTTCATGAAATTCCTCCCTTCAAAGTCAAGGCTGACCCCAGCATCCTGATAAACGATGAAGATTATCCATGGTTACGGCGCAATAAGCAAATGACACAAGCGAAGAAAAAGTGAAGACTTTCTCCCGCAACTATTATGATGATACCATGCCAACTTTGTAACAGACGAGTTGATACCATTGTCTGTTTTATACATGCACATTCTATGTGGGTGAAATTATGATACCATGCCAACTTTCAAATTTTTTAGAGTTCATTTGAAAAGCTTTAATGTCTTATGGTTTAGCCCTCGTAATACCATTAATCCCGGTTCGCTCCTTGTCAACTATGTTCTCACCAAGAACATTCTCAAGAGGGCAGCCATGTGGGCCATTGGTCCCGGTTCGTCTGGACCTTCTGGTCCCGGTTCAACGCACGAACCGAGACCAATGCGCCTCGCCTCTGGCCCATGACCATTAGTCCCGGTTTGTGCCACAAACTAGGACTAAAGGGTTGGTCCTTGTTGTGCTCAGAGTTTAGTCCCAACTCGCCAACCGAATGGCGCTCACACCGGTTTATAAGCTCGTCCCTCTCTGCCTTGTTGAGCTCCACTCAAAGTGAAAATAGATGCCCCTATACAGGGAATTTGACCTAAATTCATAGTGAATTTCTCTGAAATTCATAGAAATTTATTATGAATTTAGGTTGAATTTTCTCTATAGGCGCATCTATGTTCATTTTTTTAGTAAAGTTAATCACAAACTTGTGATTCACACAAATTTCAAAGAATTCAAATTTGAAAACTAATGGCACTAACAGAAAGTTTATAATTTTTCTAAAACTAATGGCACTAACAGAAAGTTTATAATTTTGCTGACCTAAAATCAAAAAGAATTAAAAAATAAAGCAAAAAACAAAAGAAAATAAATAATACAGAAAACAATACAAAAAAACTGGAAACAAAATAAAAATAGCAACAATAAGTATTTTGTTGTC
This sequence comes from Triticum dicoccoides, assembly GCF_002162155.2. Classification (NCBI taxonomy): domain Eukaryota; kingdom Viridiplantae; phylum Streptophyta; class Magnoliopsida; order Poales; family Poaceae; genus Triticum; species Triticum dicoccoides. The sequence continues at coordinate 519,703,372 of NC_041387.1, forward strand.
AGTAGAAACAAAATAAAATAAATAAAGCAACAAAGAAAACAAAAAAAAATGTTTTCAAATTTGAAAACTAATGGCACTAACAAAAAGTTTATAATTTTTCTAAAACTAAAAGCAAAATAGAATTAAAAAAGAATGCAAAAAACAAAATAAAATAAATAATGCAGAAAACAAAACAAAAAAACTGGAAAAAAAATAAATAGCAACAATAAGTATTTTGTTGTAAGTAGAAACAAAATAAAACAAATAAAGCAAGAAAGAAAACAAAAAAACAAAAAAAGTGTTTTCACATTTGAAAACTAATGGCACTAACAGAAAGTTTATAATTTTTCTAAAACTAAAAGCAAAAAGAATTAAAAAATAAATCAAAAAACAAATGGAAATAAATAATGCAGAAAACAAAACAAAAAAATGGAAAAAATAAAAATAGCAACAATAAGTAAAGAAAATAAAAAAACAAAAAAATGCCTCCTACTGGGCCCCCATGGCCTGAATACGACTAGAAACCCTACCATGGGCCAGGATTCAGGCCCGCGGGAGGCCCAGTAGGCCCACAGGCATATAAGTGACTTTAGGCCTGTAAGCCTGCATTTGAGAGGAGCTCGAAGTGGTTAGCGCAACAGCGCTTATAAACCACCGTCGAGCCCTCTCGTCTAGCGAGGTGGGACTAAACATCCCACCGCACCACGCCGCGCCAGTTCCAGCACAAGGCCTTTGGTCTCGGTTGGTGGCACCAACCAGGACTAATGGTGGGCGTTGGTCCCGGTTTGTGCCACAAACCGGGACCAAAGACCACCTTTAGTCCCGGTTGGTGCCACCAACCGGGACCAAAGGCCGCCGCTTCCCGCCCTTTGGGCTGCCGAAAACTGGCCTTTGGTCCCGGTTGGTGGCACCAACCGGGACCAAACCCGGTTGGTGGCACCAACCGGGACTAAAGGAGGCATTGGTCCCGGTTGGTGCCACGAACCGGGACCAAAGCCTTTGCTACATAAGCAACACTTGGGGAATTTTTAGATTTCCCTCGCCAGTTGCCCCCGACGACGCCGACGACCTTCTCGACGCCGCCAGGATGCCCGTGCCGCCCGCTCCTCGTCGCCTTCGCCGCCCGCTCCTCGTCGCCGTCGCCCCGCGCCCCTGCCTTGTGCTGGCCGTCGCCGCTCGCTCCTCG
>NC_041387.1:519705253-519713408 GCF_002162155.2 Triticum dicoccoides
CTCGAGCTTCCCTTCTCGCGCGCGCCGCCCCGGCGCCCCGAGCCCCTGCCACGTGCTCGCCGTCGCCATCGCCCTGCCCCTACCCCGTCCCGCCCCCGCGCGCCGGCCCCGCTGTGAGCTGCCGCCCCGGCTCTATTTTTTTATTATTTTAATTTTTTTGTTCATATATATATATATATAATGTATATGTGTATGTATGTGGCTATATGTTTTTTTATTTTTATTAGTTTAATTTTTTTGTTCATATGTGATGTATATGTGTATATGGCTATAATGTATATGTGTATGTGATGTATATGTGTATGTGTCTATAATGTATATGTGTATGTGATATATATGTGTATGTGGCTAGAATATGCTAAATATATACGTCAAAAATGTTTTTTTGTTCATAGAAAGTTTTTTGTTCATATATAGAAAGTTTTTATATATGACAATGGAAATATATTCGATATATATGAGAAATGATGATCCATGGAAAAGGTTTATATATGCAAAAGTTACAATTTTAGAAAAGTTTTATATATCTAGCTAGGAAGGGAAGAAGAAGAAAAAGAATAATGCGAGGAAAAAGGAAATAAGAAGAGGAAAGAAAGAAGAAGAGGAGAGGAAGAAGAGGATAAATAAATAAGAAGAAAAAAAAGAAGAAAAGGAAGAGGAGAAGAAGAAAGGAATAGAGGAGAAGAAGAAAAAATAGAATTTTTTTTTCTATTTTTTCTTCTTCTCCTCTATTCCTTTCTTCTTCTCCTCTTTTTTTTCTTCTTTTTTTTCTTCGATCTTCTCCTCTATTCCTTTCTTCTTCTCCTCTATTCCTTTCTTCTTCTCCTCTTTTTTCTTCTTCTTTTTTTTTCTTTGATCTTCTCCTCTGTCGTCGTCGATATACCCCCGCTCGGCCCTCTCGCTTGACGAAAACTCTCGAGGACACCCAAACCCTAGAGAAAAAACGATGTTGGTCTCCTACCCCCTCCCGCTGTGCCCCTACCCGACAAACTCTCTTGAGGCCACCCAAATTTACCAAGTTAAAAGAGCGTTGTCGTCGAGGCCACCCCAAACCCTTGAAGCGTTGTGTCGAGGCCATCCCAAACCCTTGAAGCATTGTCTAGGCCACCCCAAACCCTAGAGAAGCAGCGTCGAGGCCACTATCATGATTCCTTATTGTGATTAGCTAGCTAGTTCTAGGTTTGCAACTAATATATATCCATCTGTACCATGTTTGAATAATAATTGACATGTTGTAAATATTTGCAGAAACTATGGAGCACTCCCGAGACGAAGCAACATAAGCGATGTTGGGTGAGATAATCGCAGAAGGAAGTGATGTCGTTGCGTCATTTTTCAACGACACCATTGGTCAGGAAGGACTGGGTGAAGAAGAGGGCTATGTTCATGATGGCTCCGGCCCATTAATGCCGATACAAGAAGAAGGCTATGTTCATGATGGCTCCGGTGACCCAATGGAGGTACAAGAAGGAGACCGTGCTGAATGCTCCGGTGACCGAACCGAGTCCGGCCAGGTATATATATATATATTAGTTAAGCCCGTGCTGACTAGTTAATTGATGCATTCATTATTTTGATATATGTACACATATTAATTAACTCTCGCCTTTCTTCCTTTTTCTAGCCCTCCGAATCAAGCACAACTTCGGTAAGGAGACGAGGCCCGAAGAAAAAGTTGAGCTCGGATGAAAAGTTTGAGATCACAGCAATCGCGCGCGACGGCGAACCAATTGAACCCATCCGGACAAAGAATGCATTTGTTGCTCAGTGCGGGGTTCTTATTAGGGACAAGATCCCGATCAGCATTCACCAATGGTATAAGCCTAAGGAGGAAGACCCTCAGGTGTCTTATGTCAATGATATGCAGAAAGATGATCTTTGGACTGAGATGAAGGCAAATTTCACCCTACCACCAGAGGAGGATCCGGAGAAGCCAGATAAAGAGCAATTAATCAAGTCTTGTGCTCTTAAGAAGATGGCAGACCTATTTAGGAGGTGGAGGAAAGAGCTGAAAAAGTTTGTCGACAAAGAAGAGACACCAGAATTCATCGGCAAATATGAGAAGATCAGAGATCACTGGCCCACATTTTTGGCCTACACGACATCGGAAAAGAGTAAGAAGATGTCAGCGACAAACAAGCAAAATGCTGCGAAGAAGAGGTTTCACCATCGCACGGGGTCAGGTGGCTACCTCAAAGCCCGGCCTAAGTGGTCCAAGGCTGAGAATGATCTGCTTGATAAAGGGATCGAACCGGAGACAATGAAATGGCCAGACCGTCGCCAGACTTGGTTCTTTGGGGCTGGAGGAACCTTGGACCCTGTATCAGGGAAGTGCCGTTGGACGGACGAGCAACTGAAAACACCAGTCACAAGGCTTCGGCAGTATATCAATGCAGCGGAGCAAGGGATGTTCGTTCCAGACAGGGAGAAGGACGAGCTCACAATGGCCCTCGGTAATCTTGAGCACCCTGGACAGACACGAGGCACGCCAGGCTCCATTCCATGGAAGGTTGGTTTTTCGGACGCAGGGGGTTACAAAACCCACGAGAGGAGGAAGAAACTGGAGCAGAGCCAACTGCAGGCGCTGCACGAAAGGGTAATGGGGCTAGAGGAACGAGAAGCAGATCACAACAAACGACCTGCCGAAGCTTCCCCCGAAGCTACCCTGCCATCTCAGCGGAGAAGCAGCGTGGCTTCCACTGAGCTGCTTCAGCCGGAGCATGTCTTGAAGGCTCCTTCCAGCTATCCCGTGGATGCTATCACGGAGGCTCAAAATTGCCACCTTATGACGCGATGGATGAATTTGAAGGTCAAGGCGGCTGTTGGCTCTGTTTATGCTACTGAACACGGTGCAACTTTTCACTGCCGGCCGATTCCAGAAGGATATGCTAGGGTGATGGTGGATGAAATAACGGAGGGATTTGAGGACCTCCTGCTTGACTACCCTACCGGTGAAGGGGAGACTAGGCTGGTTCTGCTCTGAAGACTCCATGCCTATGGCGGAAGGAGCTCATCAACCTTCCGAACTGGACGCCTCCGCCTCCTCCTCCTCCTCTGGCGAGTCAGGGCACTCCGCCTCCTCCACCGCCTCCTCCTCCGGCGAGTGACGGTCAGGGCACTGGGCCTCCTTCTCCGGCGTGTGGCGGCACTCCGCCTCCTTCTCCGCCTGCGCCGGTGCGCCCGAGCAACCAGCAGCCTCCTCCTTCTTCGGCGCGTGGTGGCACTCCGCCTCCTTCTCCGCCTGTGCCGGCGCGCCCGAGCAGCCAGCAACCTCCTCTTTCTCTACCTCGCCAGCAAGGGCGGAAGAGACCCGTCGCCGCCCCGGCTGCTCCGGTGCGTCGTAGTCCTTCTCCTCCGCCTCGTAAGCAAGCATGAAAGAAGACAGGCGCCGCAGCCGCTCCGTCTGCTCCGGCGTCTAGCAGTATAGCCAGCAGAGGCGGGAGGCAATATAGATACGGTCCTTCTCTCAAGCCTCTAGAGAAGTTACCGTACAAGAGGACCAAGGAGGAAAACACGAAGATCATGCAGGCCGAAGTGGACGACTTCTTTGCCGGGTTGAAAGCAAAGAGACATCCACCTCCGGAGGAGAAGGTAGATCCGGTGAAAGCAAAGTGCACTATCGATGCCCTGAGGAAACCAACAAAGTCTCCACCGAGAACCAACTATGAGCGCATTACTGAACAGACATATCTCGAAGCGGAGCAGTCGGGAAGTACTGTCAGTGATAAAAGGTTAAAAGAACGAGCAGCTGGGAAAAAAATTGCCCAGCTCGGCGAATAAGCAAAGCAATCATGCCCCCCACTCAATGTGTCTAGCGGCGACATCGTCGCTAATGCTCCAGGGACGGTGGCCGGTTATGGCAATCTTGGAGATTACCTGCCTGACGATCAACTTCCTGATTTCTTGGAGGTGGACGAACACAGATACGAGTACGGGAAGCCTCTCGTCAAAGATGAAAAATCTCTAACAACTATGATGCGAAGATTCCATAATTGGTACATGAAAACCCGCAGAGAGTCTGGGGGGACGAATGCTTTGTATCTGAATATTAAAGAGGAGCACGACCTCGTTGGAACTGATCTATTGACTGTTCCATTTGATGAGTTCTTCGCGTTCTTCAATCAAAAGGCCCTCGATAAATTAACGGTCTTTTGCTAATGTTTGTAAGTACTATTTATGTCATTAAGTCTCTATATATAGCTCGGCTCTTTCATTGCATGTATTTATAATTAATTATCCTCACTATATTATGCAGATTAAAGATCGTCGAGTGCAAAAAACAAGAAATGTATGATATTGGGTTCATTAACACAAATATCATAGATGAATTTCTGGTTAAAAAGCACGCCGAAGAGGCCGAGGCCAACTTGCTACAATCGTTGATCAAAAATCAAAACAAAGATTTAATACTCTTTCCTTACAACTTCCAGTGAGTGTTACTGTCATGTGCATATTTGGTTTCCCTTATTACTCGAGTTAGGTTATAGTAATGTAATTGACGAGTTATGCATGCGTGCGCAGATTCCACTATGTTCTTCTGGAGATTAAGTTTGAGCGGTAAGTAGTAAACGTCTTAGACTCGAGATGAAAAGATCCCCAAACCTATGCGGACATGACTAATTTGCTCAACAAGTAAGTTCAATCAATCATTTATCGCACCATATCGGCAACTTTTTGTTCATTTCCTGATATCTCAAGTAATAATAATTATTTTCTTTGTCTTGCAGGGTTTGGAAACAGTTCACTGCACAAGTTTCGGGACTGCCGAAGGAGCTGCGATATATATACCCGAAAGTAAGTACTACTAGCTAGCTAGTTGCGCGCATCTCCCGTTGATTCTATAGCTGTACTTTCATCAATGACATTTATAATGCTTCATTATCAGTTTGATTGACCTCTATTTCTCGTAAAGTGCTTGTGGCAGGAACAAGGGAATGATTTCTGTGGATACTACGTGTGCGAGTTCATCTACAACACGACTTTGAAAAATAAGCGGGGCTACTAAAAGACAATATGAAGTGCGTAAACAATAATATTCACAATTTCATTTTATTACACCATCATTTATGTTGAGTTTCATTCATATATGTATTAACCCCCTTCTTCAAATAAGACGTGGCAGATGCGGGATGAACTCCTAGAACAAGATCACATGAAAGCAATTCAAGAGGAATTGGCGGGATTCTTTCGTGACCACGTCATCAATAAAGCTGGAGAATACCATGTGGAAGTTGATTTCAATTGCTAGGGGATTGTAAGAGATCTTACATAATGTATATGTATGTATAGCCAGTAGCCTCGGATAGATAATATGAAAACTTGTTGTTCGACCAATCTCTCGGAGAAGGAGAGGTCGATCGATCGCTTCTCTCGGTATGCATGACGAATTTCTGTACTTAATGGTTCCTTCATTTTCTTACTAGCTAGCGTGTCAAGGGCCTCTCTATGTACAATACGTAGCGTCGACCAAGCACGGACATAAGAGAGGACACTTCTCTCTATTAATTAGCTAGCTAACACAATATATGAAACACCTAAATTAACCTCCCAAAACCCCCAACCCCCCCCTTTAAAAAAACAAAAACCCCAGCCACTGAATTGCTGATGCGTGGACGCCTTTTGGTCCCGGTTGGTGCCACCAACCGGGACCAAAGGCCCTCCTGCCTGGGCTCGGCGCACCGGCCACGTGGAGGCACATATGTCCCGGTTCCTGTTAGAACCGGGACTAAAGGGGGGAGGCATTAGTAACGACCCTTTAGTCCCGGTTCAAGAACCGGGACTAAATGCCCTTACAAACCGGGACAAATGCCCCCTTTTCTACTAGTGCCAGCACCCTCTCGGCCACCATCACCATCCTCTAGGCCACCTTCAGCACCACCACCATCACGACCGTCACCACCCCCTCGGCCAGGAACTCGGCCGTGTTCATCTCCGCTCTACAATGTCAAAGCAAGCACTATAAGCAACCACTACCGATCACAAACAATCACTATCGTGAAGGAAATATTCCCTTGAGGCAATAACAAAGTTGTTATTTTATATTTCATTATTCATGATAAATGTTTATTATTCATGCTAGAAATAACTGGAAACTTGATACATGTTTGAATACATGATAAAACACCGTGTCCCTAGTATGCCTCTACTTGACTAGCTCATTGATCAAAGATGGTTAAGTTTCCTAGCCATGGACATGTGTTTTCATTTGATGAACGGGATCACATGACCCATCTGTTAGCTTACAATAATGATCGTTCAGTTTTATTGCTACTGCTTTCTTCATGTCAAATACATCTTCCTCTGACTATGAGATTATGCAACTGCCAGACACCAGACGGATGCCTTTTGTGCTATCAAACGTCACAATGTAACTGAGTGATTATAAAGATGCTCTACAGGTATCTCCGAAGGTGTTTGTTGGGTTGGCATAGATCAAGATTAGGATTTGTCACTCCGAGTATCAAAGAGGTATCACTAGGCCCTCTCGGTGATGCACATCATATGAAGCCTTGCAAGAAATGTGACTAATGAGTTAGTTGCGGGATGATGCATTATGAAATGAGTAAAGAGACTTGCCCGTAACGAGATTGAACTAGGTATGAAGATAACGACAATCGAATCTCGGGCAAGTAACATATCGATGACAAAGGGAATAACGTATGTTGACATAGCGGTTCGACCGATAAAGATCTTCGTAGAATATGTGGGAACCAATATGAGTATACAGGTTCCGCTATTGGTTATTGACCGGAGTGGTGTCTCGGTCATGTCTACATAGTTCTCGAACCCGTAGGGTCCGCACGCTTAACGTTCGATGACGATATGTATTACATGAGTTATGTGTTGGTGACCAAAGGTTTGTTCGGAGTCCCGGATGAGATCACGGACATGACGAGGAGTCTCGAAATGGTCGAGAGGTAAAGATTGATATACTGGAAGGTAGTATTCGGACACCGGAAGTGCTCCGGAATATATCGGGTACAAATCGGAGTACGGGGGGGGGGGGTGTTACCGGAACCCCCCATGGGAAGATATGGGCCATAGGAGGGAGGCACACAAACCCACAAAGGGGTGGTGTGCCCCCCACCCGGGAGGAGTCCGAATTGGACAAGGGGAGGGGAGGCGCCACCCTTTCCTTCTCCCCCTCTCTCTCCTTTCCCCTTTCCCCCTCCGGTAAAAGGAAGGGGGAGCGAATCCTACTAGGACCCCAAGTAGGACTCCTCCTACTTGGGGTGCGCCTAGGGCTGGCCTCCTCTCCCTCCCTCCTTTATATTAGGGGGGTGGGGGTGGGGCGCCCCTGGAACACACTTCAATTGTTCCAAGCCGTATGTGGCGCTCCCCTCCACAGTTTACGCCTCCGGTCATATTCTCGCATTGCTTAGGCGAAGCTCTGCGCGGATCACATCACCATCACAGTCACAACACCGTCGTGCTGATGGAACTCATCTATTTCCTCGACCCTCTGCTGGATCAAGAGCTCGAGGGACGTCATCGCGCTGAACGTGTGCAGAACTCGAAGTTGCCGTCTGTTCGGTACTCGATCGGAACGAGAAGACATTTGACTACATCAACCATGTTGAGGAAACGCTTCCGTTTTCGGTCTACGAGGGTACGTGGACACACTCTCCCCCTCTCGTTGCTATGCCTCTCCTAGATAGAACTTGCGTGAGCGTAGGAATTTTTTTGAAATTGCATGCTACGTTTCCCAACATATTGAATACCAACGGGACATGGGGTTTTATTTTTACCTTTGAATTTCATCGAGCACATGGCGTCCACGTTTTTTGTTGCTGGCTTCGGCCACCGCTCGCGCTGGAGCAGTCACCGTAGGGGTAGTCGGACTTGCCGCATGAGGCGTAGGCTTTGAACGAGGCGTCGCCGCAGTCTTCTTCATCTTCTTGGCGGCCACCATGGCGAGCGCCGCCGCCGCCATCAACTTTCGAGCCCGTTTGCCTCCGGTAGGTGCGGCAGGAGGGCGGCGTGCCCTTGCCGGGATGCGGTGGCCACCCCGGTCACCATTGGCGCTATTGGAGGCGGAGCTTTGACCCAATGGTCCTTTGTTACCCGCAAGCTTTTCGTCAACACCGGCGGGGGCGTGTGGGTGGTTTCCGGCGGCGAAAAACCGGCGCCCGGCAGCCGTCGGGGTGTGTGTGTG
>NC_041387.1:519713886-519721033 GCF_002162155.2 Triticum dicoccoides
GGTTGGCTATCCATTCCGGCTGGCTCAGAGGTCATCGGTGGCGGCGACGGGGGCGGGAGGCAGTGCGGTCCGGGAGGGTGAGAGGGAGTTTTACTTGGCCGCTGCACAATGGAGTAAATTTAGGAAATTCTTGGGGGAATAGGGAGTTGGAGTAAAAATTATACTGGGTTAAAGTTTTTAGGGGATGGACTACGTCCGCCGTACGGGAGTAAATCAAAAAATTTACTCCCTTATGGCCATATTGGGGATCAGCTTGAAATGCCCTTACTTACTTGCATATTCTTAAAAGTATTAAGATCAAAGGCTAGGTACATAATGAAAATCATTATTCTGACCTTTTCAGCAATCTTTGCCTCAAAGTGAACTCGACATGAAAGTATTTTACGATCTGACCCTTTTAGCAACGCCACAGACCGTGGCGTTTCTTCTCCATATAAAAACGCCGAGCTAGCTAGCGTTTCAAATCCACATTCAAACTCCAGAGTAGCTAGCGTTTCCAATCCACATAGAAACGCCAAGCAAGTGGGCGTTGCTGCCTTGGCCAGAAACGCCATAGGGCTTGGCGTTTAGGCCCCGGGTTTAGAAGCAGCTTTTTACTTTGGGAACGGGGAAGCTAATGGGCTGGGTGCCAGCGCAGAAACGCCAAAGCCCTTGGCGTTGCTTACCTGGTCCGCAACGCGAGCAACCTGGGCGTTTCTCCTTTGGGCAGGAACGCTAGCTAGCTCGGCGTTTCTCCTTTGGACAGGAACGCTAGCTAGCTCGGCGGTTTTATTTGGGGAAGAAACGCCGCGGGCTCTGGCGTTGCTAAAAGGGTCAGATCGTGAAATACTTTGATGTCGAGTTCACTTTGTGACAAAGTCTGTTGATAGGGTCAGAATAGTGATTTCGACCGGAAGAGGTACTATATATACCGTATAACTAGGACCATGCATCTTATGCAAACCAATTACCTGTAACCCATGCAAGATATACAGCCAAGAACAATTGCGATGAAAAATATTATAAGGTAGCAGCTGTTCATAATTAAAGGGTGCGTAAGTACGCTCTAACAACAAATATAACAGACACATCAACAACTTAACGACACAGCAGCAGCAGCAACGAAGTAACCAAACACAAATTAAACGCGCGCGCTTATGCATTATATATATGCATAGCGACGGATGATGATGATGAGCTAGCTGATAAGTGATCGACGCATGTGGTAGCAGTACTAATTAATCCCAGCATGCTTATGATGCCCTAGGTGCTGCGCTCCATCTGCTTGAAGATGTCGAAGCTCTCAACGACTTGCTCGGTGGCCCTCTCCTGCAGCTACGTCCCCATGTATATTGCATGCAGACAGACATTCAGTATCGATCATATCTCTGAACTAAATATTAGCACACATATATTTAACTGGTGAATATTACCTGAGGACCGGGCACTACTATTCTGGGCTCCGGGGCGCTGTTGGAAGCAGAGACAGTCGATGAGCAGCGAGGGTCGCACTTCGCCCACTGCATATGTACATATCCGCGTGTGATCAATGGGATTGTTTTAGAGATTTCAGTAAATAATTTAACTGGCGGAGAAGCTGAACAGCATGTAGGGGGAGAATGGACATATCGATCTTACGTTCTTAGCAGCCATGCTGAAGGCTTCTCTGTGAGGGATGTCTGGCTTTGCAGCTTTGATACGCTGTATTTCCTCCCTGGCAGGCCAAACATAACATAACTATATTACTGTAGATGTTATTTATAATATTGTTGTGGCAGGTATATATACGCGGTATGTCATACCATATCTCTACATATCCTTGTTATTGTATGACTGCTTATTTATGTCATGCGTTCTTATTTTTGGCCCGGCTATATCTCACTAGTTCTCTCTCTGCGAGCAGTATTGTGAAGGGCCTACCAAGTTTTTATTTTAGTGAAGCTAGTTGCTAAGTTAGAGCAATTGCGGGATTAGAATTGGAGTTCTAATTAAAACTGACCTCAAGGCACAGCAATATGAAACTAGGATGGTGCATTTTCTTCCATGCCCTATCAACCTATTCTGTTAATGGTTAGTTCCACATTTGCCACTTTGAACTCTATTCATTAAGGGTAAGTCCAGTAGCATATAATTCATGAAGGGCAAATCCAGTAGCACACAAAGACTGTTCAAAACTTCAAATAGGTAGTCACTTCTCTTGTTTTAAATGGATAATAATTTCAGTATGATTTTATGTTTCAGTCACGGAGCAAGGATTTGATAAAATTGTTGGGTACCTAGGCAAAAACTCCACTCGAAACATGAAACAAAGATTGTTGCACTAATATCCTTACTTTATATAAAACTCGATCCTTTAACACACAATTCCATTTGACGACTCCCTGATAGTTATTCGTGTGGTGTGCATTGTTTGGCTCAATGAGGAAGTAAAATGTGTTGCTGCATGTCTGTCAGAGACTGATTTAATTTGTAATGTGGTTTAAATTTGTTAGAAATATCCATGGAAACTAAAATAACACCAATTAATTGCTGTTAATTATTTTTTGCAATGAACTGACCTAATAATTAAATGCCTGCTTCCCTTGGTTCCAAACTGGCAAGGCAAGATTGCACAAAAAATTAGAACCATATATTTTGTTTGTGGCTAGCACCTTTACTAAATTTTTTTAATGGTAATACGTGTCTCATTCATATCATAAAGCTAATTAATAAGCCAAATAAGGAACACATATCTCCTGGTAGGATGTTAGAGAGTTGAAAAAATAGTCATTATACGGAAAATATGGTTTGTGCATAATATTGCATCAAATCCGAAGTCATAGAAACACACCTACTGTAAACAAAATAAGATCCCTGTACTTTGTTGTAGCTAGGTTTCCGCACACAAGGATTTGTACTTGGTTGACTACTGGAAACGACTCATTAATAATTTATTACCGACTACCTATATGCTGGCTTCAATATATTGTACCACAGGTCTGTCCACATTTTTACAAGTAAACACCTAACTTGTGATGACTTAAAATATATGGGGTCCATATGTATACTATAATCCGTGGATCCTATGATAAGACTCAATTGTTTGTATACATATGCAATAATCAAGTTCAGTTATCTAACTGTTCAAAAAAAAAAAAGATCAGTTATCTAAGCGCCGTAAACTCCCAAACAAAGAGAATAAACTAGACATCATAAATTATGTACTAATAGTATTATGGATGTACGCTGCATTTGAACAGCCTAAAATGAAAATATAGAAACGCCTTCTCACCTCATGAAGCGATTGTAGGCTGATGGTAGGCGGTGTTTCTTCTCTGGGGCTACAGTCAAATTAAAAGATATACTAATCAGAAACAAAGATCTTAATTTCTTTATCCGATCTTTGTTAATCTAACTAGTTTTCCTAAACCAAAAACAAAATTTAAACAAGTAAATCCTCCTCCAGAAGGATGGAAGAGCAAAAGTAGAAAGAAAAGAAGGAAGAGGTGATGAAGTTTCTTGCTACTTACGCTTGACAACAAAGGGAGCTCTGGGGCTGGCATCACTTGATGTCGGCGAGGCCAGCGGTGGCAGTGGCTGGTTCCTCCTGCAGTCAGTGCATCCCTAGCAGCCAGAAATACGTGTACACATCAGAATCAACATCTCAAAATGACATGTAGGGATGGAGGATAATATTTCCTAGAAAAGATTCCCAGATCTTCACGAGCCATCAAAACTACTAATGAATGCATCTGCTTTCAAAATATGAGTTAGGACATGGAAGAACCATGAATGCCCCGCAAAAACAAAAACCCCATGAATGCCACGGGAGAGCTGCTGCTTGCTCGCTTCTGCATGCTGCCTTAAAATACACCAACCGGCTTTTGCAGTGGTCAGATGTTTCCCAGGCCACAGATGAGCAAAAGAAATCTTTTGTTGTCCAGCGTTGTCTAATCTTGCCTTGCAAATAGTACTTTTGAGCAGCTCAAGGAGAGAGAGAGAGAGAGAGAAAGAGAGAGAGAAAGAGAGAGAGAGAGAGAGAAAGAGAGAGAGAGAGAGAGAGCAAACAAAGATAGCAAAGGAAAGGTAACACTGGCGCAATCTGAAAGAAAACCGAGAGGACCATATTTCATGAGAAAATACTGCACGCCATGCGCCAGGATCTACTTCTTTGTGTGTTTTACTTTTTTTTCCCTCAGTGCAGTTGCTTATCCTGCACCGTTCGTCCCCATGACTTTCTCTCTCCTCATAACAAGAATACCATATCTCTTTAGAAAGAGAAACAGCAAGAAGATAAACCCCAAATTAAAGTTGATGCGAATATATAAATGGATAGGGGGGAGCGAGACGAGAGTGAGACCTGGAACGGCCCCATGGGGTGGTGGTGGTCATTTGGGGAGAGGGGCTGCACCATGGGCGGCGGCCGTGGGCTGAGAAAGGAGAGGTTGTTGCAGTGGCCGCATTTCACAGTCACCGTGTCCATCAGCCTCTTGCATGGAACCCCAACCTGCAGCTACCCAGAAAACACAAGATCAATCTCACAATGACATAAACTGTGTGAACCACTCAGCTCAGCTAATTCCTTTGCATGGCGCTACTGCCCTTGTTAATTTGTGCAAGAAATTTGAAAGAACAAAGAAAGATGGGGTGCATGCCAAAGAGGAAGGCAGGGAGAGGATAGAACATTCTAAATTGGGAGTCATGTCCAATCTCATGCATGTTACAAGAAAGAAGAGGAGAAAAATAAAGAGTATGGAGGGCTGGGAACCACCAGACCTAATGGAGGTAAAAAGATGGAACATGACACACTAGCTATCAGCAAGACAAAAGCACCAGGAACCAACGAAACAACTGCATAGAAAAAGAGCTGTACACACGACACATCAATCATGTTGCATGAACAATAAAACTAGTAAGTGTCTCCTCCTCCAACCAGGGAGAGCTAGCAAGAAGCCGGACTGATCTGGCTTCCTACTCTCCCTTGCGAGTAAGGTAACAAAAGAAATGCTAGGACAAAACAAAATCCATGATCATCGTCAAAGCTCCTACTAGCCCAGTAGCCAGTAGCTCCGGTTTCTCGAGGAGTTTACCGCGAGCACAGTGTTGCAGTACGTGCAGCGCACGTAGCAGAGGTGCTCGGACGGCGACACCAAATCCATGCTCTGCATGCTCGCTAGCCAACGGACGATGGGTCGTTTCCGGCGGTGGGTGGCCGGCGTCGGTGGGAGAAGTCAAGAGTGAGCTTGGGCGCTCACGAAGAGCCAATAGAAGACGAGGATGTGGAGAGTAGGAGGGTGGGAGGTAGAAGAAGAAGAAGAAGAAGAAGGTGGAGGAGGGGGGTGAGTGTGTGTGTAGAGAGGTCTCCGGCCTGGAGAAGATGTGGTAGGGTTTCTACTCTCGCAATAATGAGGGCGGGGAGGGGGCGGGACCCACGTACGCCCGCGCATCGCTAGACGGACACCCATAAAGTTGCCCGAGACAAGCAAGATACACGATACGCGCTAGCTGCTGAGCCGCTGCCGCGCATACTCGCAGCGCGGTGGTGTAGTGCGTCTCAAGGGAAAGAGGAACTGTCACACCCCGGCCGGCCGTCCTGCTCCACCTCCTCCCTCCTAGCCCCTCCATCCTATAGCTGCTACTTCCGATCGAGTGATCCATCCATCCAATTGAAATCGTGCGAGGCGACGCCATGGTGTGAGCAGTGGCACATCCATCGATCCATCCAATTGCGCCTTTGCTACCTCTCCTGTTGCGTTTTGTACGACTACGACTACCCGGCTTTTGATCGGTTGATCTATCGGTGTAGGCCTATGTACGCACGTACCGTCGAATAACTCGTGGTAGATCGACTTGAGTAGTTTGACCCGACATGTGCGCGTTCAATTTGGTCGAGTACTGTGAGGATACAGCATGGTACGGCGAGACTTGTCCATCGGTGCGCCTCACGTATGGTCGTCATGTGAATTCACTCATAGGATCCCATGTACTGCGATGTGAATGAGTGTGATCGCCTGCTCAATGCATGAGATGCATGTCCAAGGTCGATCTCCGAGGGGAGACATTGCACGAAACGCTGATGGCGACCTCTCGAGTTCCCATCTGATGCTTTATCATGTGTGTTACGCTATTGTTTTCGCCGTTGGTGTTTTGGGTTCTCAAAGAAACCTCACTTTCTGAGGCTAGCTAGATGGAGGGTCCGACTACATTTACGCAACACGGAGAATACCTAACTTCCTTGTTTTGTTTTCCTCTTCGACCTAAAGAAGCGGCGGTATTTTTCCCTTGTCTTGCCAAAACAGAAAGATATCACACCTCTAGAAGCTCTGTTCACGGCTGTCGTGGTTACAATTACATTGAAGCAAAGCCCTATCACAAGTTTTGGGGGACACTCTTCTAACCTTGTGTGTAGCATCATTTCTCTTAATCATTGTAGCTCTTGTTCTTAGGAGAAGACATTGTAGCAGAAAACATCCCGACAGAATATTGGTGGTATTAGAAGGTCATGTTCACAGCTGTTCTTATGTTGAGAAGCCTAGCATGAAAACAGATTCCTACAGGGAAACAATTAGCTGAATATGTATACCTTGTCATACATGATCTTACTAGCTGCTACTAATGAACAAGAATTTTATACTCACAAGTCACATGCATGCATGCTTGCTAGCATAACTGGTAGTAGGACGCAAGTACGATTTCATGGGTATCAATAGATATATACATAAGAGGTTATATAATTGTCGGTCTAGTTTACATAACTTGGTTATACGGATAACATGCGCTCTACTGATCAGTGACCACAGAGGTGTTATTTCACGAGTTTTGCTGAGCATGTACAATTGTAACAAAACCTGCTTTCTAGCGCATGCCTTTTCAGAAACCTGACGATTTCCAGTGAAAGGAAACGTAAGCGAGAAAGAACAGTTACTGACGTTTTCCTTATCATCATTAAAGATCCGTGTGGGCACGAGCACGATGAGATTATTAGGTTTAACTATTCATGACACAACAAGACGTGGACGGAAGATTTTCTCTCTGGGCAGGCGGCAAAAAGACGAAGCACGCATGCATGACAATGTCCCCAAAAATATTTTCTGCGCTTCGAGGATCGCTATTTGCTCGTGCAGTGTGACAGCATATCACAGCTCATCTTACTATTTGACCATTGGAGACAGAATAGTGTGACGGATTG
>NC_041387.1:519721440-519741879 GCF_002162155.2 Triticum dicoccoides
ACCACCACCACCAAAAAAAACTTACCACCTGGTTAAGCCCCACCTATCACTTACCCTATCACTGTGTGCAATGAAGGCATCACCCTCGACAAAAATAATAAAGCTGTCGAAAATGAAACGTGTGCGATGGCCAACACACCCCACACGATTTCACAAGGTAAACTATGTGTGATTCCTTGTACTGTTCTAATGAAACAAGGGTGCATGATGAACTTCGCACATGTTTTGTCAAAATAAAGTGTGTGTGCTACAAAGCACATGGTGGTGTTGAAGAAAAAAAAATGTGATGACGGGAACAATCCCACACATAACTTTTGGATGTATTGTGTGCAAATTATAATAGACAATTCGTGTTGATAAACCATGTGAGATACACCTAAGAAGTCGTATGTTCACATAATTTCAATAACCGAAAGTTTTCCTTGCCCGGCTGCAAAAAAAATTAAAAACATGCATAAAACAGTAAATGATAAAGGAAGCGAGGTTCGTAGGTTCTTAACTACATGAAATATTTATAACATATATGGAGACTATGCATATAACGATTAATTGGTCATCAAGTTCACCTTGGCATGCTCTGGTGCAAGCCCTCTGCCTCCTCTGCTGTTATGGAAGGAGACACATCCTCATGTCAACAATCCACCTCGACATGTTGTAGCTTTGCCTGCAGGAGGACGAAAATGTTAATCACATCTTAGTGCAGTGCGTCTATGCGCGAGGAACTTGGCATTGCTGTTTGGACATGCTCCAAGTCGCCATCCATTGGCCGGCGATAACATACACATTCATGGAGTGCTGGTTGAGGCACCGGCAAAGGTTTAGGAAGGATGAGAGAAGAGGTTTCGCCTCGTTCGTGATTTGCACAACATGGTTATTGTGGAAGCAAAGAAATGCTCATTTTTTCAACAGAGGGTATTAACAAGTTCGGGCTCAAGGAATGGAGAGCTGCACTTCATGGAGTAGGAGGTTTACATGGTTTTGTGAGAAAGTAGTCCACTAGTTTTGTGGTGTGGGTGTGCCTACCACGATGTTCACATCTCGCTAGGTCTCTTGTAACAAAATTTGTTCACTTTTACAAAAATATGGTATGCGGTTTGCGTACTCCCGAAAAAAAACATGTTGTACCTTGTGTAGGCGTCCTTGGCCGCATACGTGCTGTGCTCTGGACTTAGCCTTTCCTCCGAGTTCGAGCACCAACTACGCTTGTCAATGATGCCATCCTTCATGCCGACATAGGAGGTGTCGATGATGGCCCAGGTGAGGTTAACCAGAGATTTCTTCTACTTCCCATGTCAATTATCTTGTATTACTTTTGGATGTCGACGTGGTTGAATTACGGAGTAACATTGCACCATTGGTGGTGTCCACTATAGCAAATTCATATTCCTCACTACTGACGAACCTAGTAAAATTTCCACAAGGCCTTGTGACCTTGTTGTAGTGGTAGATGAGGACGTGCCGGTGCACACACGATTGGGCGACCTTTTTATCATCCCTAGGACGCGCAGGGATGTACTGGAGGTCGAGTCAGACGACTTTGTACTTCTCCTACCCTAGGAACCGCTCGAACATGGTGAAGGAGCTCTCCACCCACTCTAGATCATTGGTGCACAACACGTAAGGTCGGTGGTGCTGTGGCAGAGAACTGATCATACGTGTTAACCCCTAGCATCAACATTGGAGAATCCTTGATACTCACTATATCTGCATTGTTTACGTGGGTGCGGTTCTAGGGTTGTGTGGAAGATCGAAAGGTTGAAGAAACAATGGCAGAGCAACAATATTATGTATGGGCCTAGGCGGGATCATAATGGCTCTCATTACTATGCGATTTGCACATGCGAGTACAACACCATGGATGCGCAGCTCGGGTAGCAGTCGCAGGCATGGCACCCCAACTGCGAGCAAAGCGCGTGGAGGCCACACCAACCTGGTCGAGACTACCCATATATTTGGAAAGGTGCCCATATTGTACTTCAATGGCAAAATTACTTAATTTATATGTTAAAATGTCGGAATTACATTTACATATGTAAAATATGTAAGTTTGAAACTAAAATATTTAGCCATTGCTTCTCTTAGTACATATGGCGGGCGCCCCGCAAGGCCCGTCACTACAATATTTCACTAACCCGCGTCCAAACTTTCCAAAATTTCTCAAAGTTAGCAGTGGCGGGTGAAAACAACAGCCAGCCACTAATCTTGAAAATTTCTCGTATCATGTTTATTTACCTACATCACAATCTCAAGCTTGAGCATGATGCTTTCAGTGGTGTATGTTCAACATAGAAATAGTTTGAAGGGGAAATGTTGTTAAAAATACAATTTTATGTTGTAGGGTCACTTCGCCCGATAGTGTGCAGTTTGTACACGAAGTTCATTGAGTTTTTGCCGTAATGCTCTCGACGTTTTACCACATCATACATCAGTTCTATGAAGGCACCATGCCATTTTCCATCCATTTCCGAGGTCATTTTCATGGTATGTTGAACATAATTGCATTTTGACCTTTTTAGTGGCCGTTAAATAAGTTAATGCTTCGGAAATAACAAACCAAGTAAAAAAATGCTAAAATTTTAGCATGGGCTTTGGATGGTGTGTATTAATCATGACAGAAGTTCGAAGTTGAAATGATATGTAGAAAAATTGAGCTCTGTAAGTATTTCTATTACCATTGTTCATCCCATTAAACTATTAGGTGCTCCACCATTATTAGGATAAGGCAATCTAGGATCATAGCCATTATTTTTCAAGTTGGGATTGTAGCTATTACGAGCAATAAAATTGACATCATTGACATCTTTTTCAGTAATAGTATTTATGTTTACCTCTTCTTTACCTTTAACTACGGGCATGAGTTCATCAAGCTTAGCTGTCAACTCCGTATTCTTTTCTTCAATAGCATTAACTATTTTGTTGGTAGCCCTCTCAACATGCCATTGGGCATGATTTTCTTGCATATCATCCAACACCTTTTTAGCTTCATCGATGGGCGTACCCATAATAGTTCCTCCTCCAGCAGTGTCAAGCATAGTATTTGACATAGAATTTAAGACATTAAAATATATGAAGAATTAAAGATTCTTCAATTCCATGATTAGGAAAATTCCTTATAGCCTCCTTCATGAGATCCCAAGCAAGCGCTAGTGTGGCTCACGATCTTCCTAGCTAAAACTTGTTATTGCTACTTGTAAGCTGTGTTGGGTTTTCCCCGAAGAGGAGAGGATGATGCAGTACATTAGAGATAAGTATTTCCCTTAGTTATGAAACCAAGTTTATCAATCCAGTAGGAGAACCAAGAAACACTATGTAAACAACACCTGCACACAAATAACAAATACTTGCAACCCAATGCATAGAGGGGTTGTCAATCGCTCAAGGTATTGAGAAAGATTAAATTCTACAGATTTTGATGAATAGATCTAACAAAAATACAAAATAAAATAAATCAAAGAAAATTGCAGCAAGGCATTTTTGGTTTTAATATAGGATAGAAAATAGACCCGGGGGCGATAGTTTTCACTAGAGGCTTCTCTCGAGAAAATAACATCCGGTGGGTAAACAAATTAGTGTTGGGCAATTAACAAAAAATCAAATAATTATAACTATATCCAAGGCAATGATCATGTATATAGGTATCATGACCAAGATTAGTACACCGACTCCTGCCTGCATCTACGACTTTTACTCCACACATCGTCCGCTATCCAATATGCATTTAGTGTATTAAGTTCATGGAAAATTGGAGTAATGCTTTAAGCAAGATGACATGATGTAGACAAGATAAACTCGCGTACGAAAAAACCCCATCTTGTTACCTAATTACTTGTATCTGCATTGGTATTTTCCCATAGAGGAGAGGATGATGCAGCACAACAATGATAAGCATTTCCCTCAGTTATGAAACCAAGGTTATCAATCCAGTAGGAGAACCAAGAAACACTATGTAAATGGTACCTGCACACAAATAACAAATACTTCCAAACCAACACGTAAGAGAGGTTGTCAATCCCTCATCGGTATTGATATAGATTAAATTGTATGAGATTGGATAAATAGATCTAGAGAAAACACAAAATAAATAAAGAAAGAAAAAGTGCAGCAAGGTATATTTGGGTTTTTGCAATAATAGATCTGAAAACAATATGATAGAAAATAGACCCGGGGCCCGTAGATTTCCCTAGTGGCTTCTCTCGAGAAAATAGCATACAGTGGGAAAACAAATTACTGTTGGGCAATTGATAGAAGAGTAAATAATTATGACGATATCCAAGGCAATGATCATGTATATAGGCATCATGTCCAAGATTAGTAGACCGACTCCTGCCTGCATCTACTACTGTTACTCCACACATCGACCGCTATCCAAAATGCATCTAGTGTATTAAGTTCATGGAGAAACGGAGTAATGCAATAAGAAAGATGACATGATGTAGACAAGATCTATTCATGTAGGAATAGACCCCATCTTTTTATCCTTAATAGAAATGATACATGTGTGCCTCGCTACCCCTGCTGTCACTGGGTAAGGACACCGCAAGATCGAACCCATCACAAAGTAACTCTTCCCATTGCAAGAAAAGTCAATCTAGATGGCCAAACCAAACCAATGTTTTGCAGAAGATATACGAGGCTATAATAATCATGCATATAAGAAATGAAACAGGACTAATATAATAATCATGGACAGATCTGATCATAAAGTCACAATTCATTGGGTGCCAACTAACACACCGCAAAAAGTCATTACATCAAATAGATCTCCAAGAACATTGAGGAGAACATTGCATTGAGAATCAAAAAGAGAGAAGAAGCCATCTAGGTACTGCCTACAGACCCGTATGTCTGTGGTAAACTACTCACACATCATTGGAGGAGCACCAATGAGGATGATTAACCCCTCCGTGATCGTGTTCCCCTCCGGCTAGGTGTCGGAATAGGGATTTAGATTGGATCTCATGGTTTTGGAACTTATGGTGGCTGGAATTATTTTTTATTGACTCCCCAAGGGTTTTTGGAATATTTGGGTATTTATAGGGCTGAGAGGAGGTGGAAAGGACCTCGATGGGCCCCACCACCCATCAGGGCGAGCCAATGGCCTCTGGCATGCCCATGTTGGTGGTGGGCCCAATGGACCTTCCCTCATGCACTTCCTTGGCTCCCAAGTTATATTCGGGGCAAAAAAATATCTCCAAAAGTTTGGCTGTGTTTTGGACTTCGTTTGATATGGATATTCTGCGAAGTAAAAAACAACAACTGGCACTAGGCACTATGTCAATAGTTTAGTCCCAAAAAATGATACAAAGTTGCCATAAAATTAATGTAAAACATCCAATAATGATAATATAACAACATGGAACAATCAAAAATTATAAATACATTGGAGACGTATCAACATCCCCAATCTTAAATCTTGCTCGTCCTTGAGTATGTAAATGATAGAAACAGAATTTTTGATGTGGAATGTTGCCTAACATGTTCATCACATATCCTTTTCTTTTGTAGAATGGACATTTGGACTTTTAGGTGATTCAAAGTAATAGCCTATATTTGACATGAAGACTTCAATACTCAAGCTATCAACAAGCAACCATATCTTTAAAATATCAACACTAAAGAAATTTATCCCTAGCCCATCATGCTCAATCATTGATCCATTCATGAAACACACTCGAATATTAGCTACATCCAATGCACAAGTATGATCATAGTGCTCCCTAGTTTGTGCTTTATAAGAGAAGATGGAGACTCAAATAAAAATAGAAACCACATAAAAGTAAAGAGATAGGCCCTTCAGAGAGGGAAGTAGAGATTTGTAGACGTGCGAGAGCTCAAAGCATAAATTGAGAGATAAAATATTTTGAGAGGTATGCTTTTCCCGTCAACAAAGACGACCGAGTAATTTCCAATACTTTCCATGCTAGATACATCTTAGGCGGTTCCCAAACATAAAATGATCTTTATTCCTTTTTCCATCATTCTTTCACAATCCATGGCTAGTCATATCCACGGATGCCTTCCATACCAACACTTTCCAAGGAATTTATTATTTGACAACATAAAGTGAATTTCTTTATCATTTCGGGACTATGCATCCCTATTGCCGCCCCACTCTCGTGCAATGACAAGTGAATAAACACTCACCCCAAGAATAATACATCTAGCATGGAAAAACATTGTCCGGCCCCTACCGCTTCATGAGTGGTACGGGCACACAAAAATGAAATTCATTTTGAAAATTAGAGTTGGCACATACCAATTTATTTAGAACGGCACGAAAATACTGCATAGGTAGGTATGGTGGACTCATATGGCATAATAACTAGGTTTAAAGATTTTGGATGCACAAGTAGTATTCCTACTTAGTACAAGGAAAGGATAGCAAATAGATTGAGAAGCAACCAACCACGAAACGAAAATTCTCATAAACGAGCATTAAGCATAACTAACACCGAATAATGCACCACAAGTGATGTGGACCAAATCATGACCAAGACATCAAAAATTGAGGTTCATGCTAGCACAAATGTTAAGCCAATAGACCAGCCAAAGGAGGACATGGGCAAAACCATTATCTTAATGGGGAAGCTTCCGGTGCCTATTTTGGGAGAAATCACACATCAGATTTCCAGCTGCAACTTCACACCTAAACCTAATAAATTATATAAGGGTCTAGCACATTTTAGAGCATTGAATAAATGGTCTTCGAAGTCATCTTTCATTCAAAAAAATTGGTGCATCATTTGAGGTCTTGAGTCAAAAGTGCAAGTTTCCATGCAAGTTGTCTAGGAATTAATTACAGCGCGAGGCTCAACAAGTTTGCTCCAGCTACAGCTTGGGGATCACGAATTTAGCCTTCATTTTGAGTTGTTTTCACACCTAACTAGTAGGTTCTTCTAGTATAAGTACTCCCTAGCTGTTCCATGTGAAGGGGGGATGAGATTTCTGAGTGTATGTTTGTAGACAGCCGGTGAGGTAATTGTTTTGTGCTGTGAGCACTATTATCTTTGAGCTTAGCTCATGTGCGTGGATTCGAGGGTCTATCCTCAACTCATATAGGATCCTCGTGGTTCCCTCTTGTGATTCTAAATAGGTTCACAAGTTTCATGGTTTGGGTTGCATCCTTGTAAACCAAGCTAGTTATCCGCTGCAATATATTTGAGTGTTTCCTCTTGTTCCTTGCCACTTGAGAGAGATAGTTCCTACTCCATATGAGTTCTTTGTTACCATGAAAGATCATTTCAGTGGCGTGATGTATCATCTTGGCATCAGAGCTTTAGGTTGATCACGGTGCTATTTTCTCTCTCGCTGATTTT
Organism: Triticum dicoccoides; assembly: GCF_002162155.2. Taxonomy (NCBI): domain Eukaryota; kingdom Viridiplantae; phylum Streptophyta; class Magnoliopsida; order Poales; family Poaceae; genus Triticum; species Triticum dicoccoides. The sequence continues at coordinate 519,728,757 of NC_041387.1, forward strand.
GTTCTTGAGAAGCTTCCATGGGTTCGAGGAGGTCCAGCAGTGTTGATGGTGTGCACGGAGGTGGGCGCCTCATGGACGAGGAGCTACCACTTTCCGTGTATGATCCTAGCTTACATCCTGCCTATGTGTTGGCATTGGAGGATACACGGGCGTATGTGTTGAACAAGGTGGAGTGGCCCATATCGGCCGTGGAGACCAACCTTGGCCGAAGAACCGACTCCCTCACCGAGGAACTACGTCGAGATAGGCTTGCTGCACGGGATCAACATCGACAACTCCCCGAACAGCAAGGCTAACGCCACCTTGAGGAGGGGCATGGAGAGCACATCCATGTCTACTCAGGTGATGCTCATAGCTACTATGCTGCACCACCTTGCCGTGATTGCCACGACCAGTGAGGTGCTACTTTGGCGCCGCCGTCTCCACCATGAGATGGGCTTGCTGCACGGGGTCGACATCGAAATCTCCCCAAACAGCAGGACCACCATGGAGAGCATTGGAGCGACCACTCCGATGATACTCGAAACTACTACGAGCTTGGACCACGACGTGCTCATCATGATCGTCGCGAAGAAGGCCAAGAATACTTTGTCATGGGAGGAAGAGGTCAGGGGCATGCTCATCGTGACCATGAAAATGATGGGATTGGTAAACTAAAACTCACCATACCATCGTTCTATGGGAAAACTGAGCTTGATGATTATTTGTAGTGGGAGATGCGCGTAGATCGGATCTTTGATAGCCACCGCTATACAGAGGGGAAGAAGGTACGATATGCATCCATTGAGTTTATCGGATATGCTTTGATTTTTTGGAACCAATTGTGTCATGCTGGAGGACGTCCAGAGACATGGGTGCAAATGAAAAAAAAATTACGGAGGCGTTTTCTTCTTGAACATTTCACAAGAACCTTGTACAATTGACTCCAACGGTTGTGTCAAGGTAACTTTAGTGTTGATGAGTACTATAAAGAGATGGAGATTTTGATGATTAGGACAGCGGTGAATGAGCCAGAGGAGGCCACAATGTCAAGATTCTTTCATGGGCTGAATGAAGATGTGAAAGAAATGATAGAGATGCTTACATATCAAGATTTGCAAGAACTTGTGCATCAAGCTATTCGTGTAGAGCAGCAACTGAAGTGTCGCCAAAATTGCAGACAAATCTATACAACAAGCACTTGGAGAGGTTCAGTTCAGCGAGAAGTAGATGGAAGTGTTGCTGCAGATTTTCGCTCACACAACAAGATGACTGCAAAAGAAGCTAATACATCTATGGTTGAATCTTCCAATACTCCTGACATTCGCATTAGTAATATTCAGTGCCATACATGCAAGGGTAGAGGTCACTTCAAGAAGGATTGTCCTAATTTGAAGAAGGTGCTGCTCACAAATGATGGATATGCCACCGATGCACTACTAGGGAAAAGCCTAGCAGTAGCGCGTGTTTTTGGCCTATCAGTAGCGCGAGTAACCGCACTACTGATACGATGCTACAGCCAAAGCTTATCATTAGTGTGTGCCCACCCACGCTACTGCTATATTCACATAGTAGTAGCGCTTCCTGGGAAGAGCACTACTAGTAATTACTAGTAGCGCTTCTCACAGCCTGTGCTACTACTATTATTTTGTATTCTATTTCTTTTTTATTTCATGTTGTATTCATACAACTTTATACAAGTTTTCATACATTAGCAATTTACAGATTGTTTTTACGTCATAATGAGTTATTACATCACTGCGTGAAAGAACCGTGGACTAGTTTCAAGTGGATGGACATCCACTTGAAAATAATCTATGATTCTTTCACCCAGTGATATAATAAATATCATCATCATCATCATCACCATATCATTAACAACTTATCATCATAATACATCATTTTCATATAGCACCTCATCATGATCATCATTTTTATCAATGAGACATCATATATCAAGTTGGTCACTAGTCATAATCACAACTCCTCCTCATCATCAACTCTAACACATTGTACCACATAATAAAAAGTTGTACCTAGGACCTACTTCTCTCTCATAGGACCTACTACATTCTCTTAGGTAAAATATCATAAAATAAGATAGGACCTGACTCTCCATTATGGAGAATGGAGATTATCCTGTCTCCAATTCTTTCCCTTCGCACAATGTTGCTTCCAAGTAGCTCCCTACGAGTGACCATACAATTTTTTCCAATCTTTGATTGTCATGTCTTCATTGCTTTTAGAAATCTGATATAAATAGGAGTGATTCGTAGGATGACCTAGCCATATATTCAAAACATCAAGGCGACCTTTCTGAAACATCATACGAGGCACACACTCCTGCGGGGTTATCTGTTGAAAAACATAGTAATAACTTCACAGTTAGCAATGTAGTTCAGTTTTAGAAGAATTTATTCAGAAGATGCATAAATGTCGTAATACTAAAAAATCTTACCATGACATATCCATGGATGTTGGCATAGTTCAACACGTGCACTAGTGCCACGTATTGACCATATTGTGGTGGAGTTTGATAATACATATTGTAATTCCCAGGATCAGTAATAAATGCGTTCAGATGATTTTTCTCCTGATAAGTTAATTCTGAGCCATCGGTGTAGTAGGTTCTGTCTACTCTCTTCCGCACATTCTTTGAAGAATGAAAATAAGCTATCAATGGAAATAAGTTGTCAACTATTTTGAAATAAACAATATAAATTACTTAATAACTATGTTTGAGAAACTCACATAGCGGTAGAATTGGAAGCGTATCAATAAGGACCCAAATGTCCAAATTGTCTTTGGCAATGTCAGGATCAACAAGATCCATGGTGACAAACATACCATCATGAAAATCATACATCTTGCAAAGTGCTTCCCAATTAGGGCAACCAAAATGGGATACACTCTCAGAATTGTATAGATTTACCTCAAAATCCATACCATAATGGGTCCTTAGGTGAATTTTCTTTGTTTCCATACATTCATGATCTTGAAAATTCATCCTCTCCAAGACATAGTGTCTTGCATGGCATGGGATAAGCTAGTCGAATTGTAAAAGACGAAAATTACACGTTGAAGTAGTAGAAGTCGAGCTTAATTACGAAAAAAACACTTTGCGTCGTAGCGTACCGTTTCAACATCGAAGGTCTTCTGGAGCTTAATGCTGAAGCGCCGACATTCTACCAAGTGAGGTCTGTTGCAGAAACCCAGGTTGTCGCCGCACCAGGAGCACTCGGCAAGACTTTCGTCCGACGACATTTCCTATGTTCATAATTCAAAGATTAAACTTCTACAATTCAATATATCTATTACCAAAACTAAACTAGATCATTATTATTAAGCACGGGTTGACTATCGGTCCGTTGAGTCTTTTTTTGAAACTCTCAGCTCACAGGGTGTATATATTCGACCATTGGTGATGGTCGCTCCTCCCTTCGTCCCCGAGTGCATTAAACCAAAATGTCTAGTACACGAGAACGAAGGAGAAGCGACCCCCACGACAACAGTCGGCATTCTTCTTCTCTCATCACTACTAGAAAAAGGCCTGCTAGTGGTGCACCTGTTTTCGCTACTAATGGCGCACTACAGGTGCGCCACTAACATCACGCCATTAGAATTTTTTACTAATGGTGCACCACTAGTGCGCCATTAGTATACCAGATAGTAATGGCGCACCTATAGTGCGCCATTAGTATGCCTAGAGGTGCGCCATTACTATCTCACTTAGTAATGGCGCACCACATAGGAGTGCGCCATTACTATCTCACTTATTAATGGCGCACCACATAGGAGTGCGCCATTACTAATAATTCTTTTTCAAAAAAAAATTCAATTTTTTTTTCAAATTTTTTCTTAATCTCGGGTCAAATCACACTCTGTGGTCAAACTTCCCAAAAGGTCACCCATCATCACACTACTTCAGCCCAAGCACGCTTAACTTTAGAGTTCTATCCAACCTAGCACCAGCTCACTTAACATGCACTTGTTGATATATCTAGCATATCAATCCTATTAAACATTGTTGATGTTTAGGACTTTCTTCATGGTCATAAGTGTGATGAAATTTTGAAAAATATTTCAAACTTCCGTTCATATTACGTATCATATTTTGAAAAAAATTGCCGAAAAAAATTTTGAAACTAATTTTTTTTCTGTTACTAGTGGCGCACCTAGCAAACGGTGCGCCACTAGTAAGTTTCAATTTTTTTGCCTCTAGATCTTAAAAGCCCCGTAACTTTTTTCTGTTAGGTTTTTGAGGATTTTGAAAATGTTTAACGAGGTTCCCTTGGTTAAATTCGGATGTAACTTTTCGAGTAGATGATTTTTCATATAAAAAACTTTTTAATCCGAGTTCGTATGCAAAAGTTATGCCCATTTTACAAATTCCTGAGAGATTTTGCAAATAAAGTCGAAATTCATATTTGTAAATTTTCTCAACAACTAGACCACATATCACATGGGAAACTTATTTTCTTTTATTTTTTTGATATTTACATCATTTTCTTTTATTTTTTTAACTGAAAAGGCGGTCCACAAGGGGGGGGTGCATTCGGGGGAATTTTGGGTCAAAACTAGTAATGGCGCACCACACCCACGGTGCGCCATTACTAACTTTGAAAAAAAAGAAAAAAAATTGTTAGTAATGGCGCACCGTGGGTGTGGTGCTCCATTACTAGTTTTAACTAGTAATGGCGCACCACACCCACGGTGCGCCAGTACTAACTTTGTACTAACTTTGAAAAACAAAATAAAAATATATATATTAGTAGTGGCGCACTAAGTGTGTGGTGCGCCATTACTAGTTTTGTAAAAAAAATTGTTACTAATGGCGCACCATGTATGTGGTGTGCCATAGTATTTAAACTTTAATGGCGCACCTATATGTGGTGCGCCATTGCTATATACTAATGGCGCACCACACATTTGGTGTGCCATTAGTGTAAATTTCATCTATAGCCGTTTTCCTACTAGTGCATATATGGTGGACACACTCCCTCACTGATTTTTTGACCATCGGTGATGGTCGTTACTCCTCCTTCACCTAGTGCATAACAAAGGTCTAGCACAAGGAGAAAAAGGAGAAACGACCCGCACGACAACAATCAGGTTTCTTCCTCTCTCATATATGGTGCAAACTTTCTCCCTCAGTCATTTTTTGATTGTGATGTATGGAGCCTCGACAGACTTAAAGTCAAACCAAAATATCGTTTAATTATCTTTCTAGAAAATCGAGGCCACTCGATATTTCCTACATATTCTAGCACAAGTCATGCCAAAATTCACGGAAAAAACCTGCATGACCTTTGCTAAAAAAGGACATATCGAGCGTCTAAAATTTGCTGGAACGGAAATTAATCAACACTCTGGCAAAACATAGGCCACTCGTAGGTGTTACTTGCAAACATGGCCACTTGGGCAAGCACATATCCTATTTTCATTCAAACTTGATGGTCATTGCATTCAAACTTGATGGTCATTGCATTTCAATGGTTGAAAATATGAACAAAAACATTTCAAAATATCTTATAGGACTCATATTGACATCTAGATTTGGCCGCAAAAAAATAGTATTCAAAATAGTGATCTCCAATTTGAGCATTCAAATAGGAGTAGTTCTCCAATTTGAGCATTCAATAAGAAAAACTAAATCATAAAACAAATTAGCATGCATTCAATAAGCAAAACAAAAAACTAATGAACCCTAGGAATTTTTCCTAAAAACTAATTAAGCATTACAACTACTACCCTAATTAACATCTAGTTTACAATTAAGCATCTACAACTACTGCCCTAATTAGCATCTAATTTGATGAACCCTAACTAATTAGATGAACTCTAAAATTTGATGAACCCTAGGAACCCTAGATAGGATAAGGTAGGGGAGGAGGAGGAGGAGGAGGTGTAGGCGTGCTCACCTCAGGCGCCGGTGGAGTTAGGGAGTGGCCTAGGGAGGGGCATGCAGCGTCAAGGTCGGGGTTGGGGCTCGGGCGCGCGGCAGAGGGCAACGATGTAGGGGGCGTCGAGGTCGGGGTCGGGGGCGGCGTTGAGGTCGGGGTCGGGGCGGCGTTGAGGGCATGCGGAGGGCAACGGGAGAGCGCGCGGCGGCCGACATTGATGTAGGGCAATGACGGCGGCGACATCAGATGAGTTGGATTTCGGGGAAGTGGCCGTGGGGAAGAAGAACCACGCAGTTAAGTCAAAAATAGCAGTAGTGCGGGCCAGGAAAATCACTACTACTACATTAGCTATAGCTAACTTAGCTATAGCGCTGGATGACAAAACACTCTACTGCTCAGTTAGCTATAGCGCCTGTCCTGAAAGCGCGCTGGTACTACACCTTTCTCCTTTATTTTTATTTTTCATTTATTTTCCTTCACATTTTCTTTTTTTCCTTCCCCTTTTTCTATTTCATTCATTTTCATTTACTTTTCTACATGTTTTTTCATTTTATTTTCCTTTCATGAGTAGTAGCGCTTTCTGCGTAAAACATGTGCTACAACAATCTTAGCAGCATCGCCCTTTGCTTAAGCTCGCTACTACTATTAGTACCCTCGTGAGAACAGTAGGGGAATTGTGGTTGTAGCGCTTCTTCCGTGAGATGCGTTACTGCTACAAACTTAGCTACATTGCTTTTGGTTGCCCCGCGGTAGTGTTAAATTATAGTAGCGCTTCTTTCTAACCCGCGCTACTGGTAAGTTTATGTGTATAAGGTTTTCCCTAGTAGTGATGACTCAAGTAACAAATCTGAATCTGAGAAGAAAGATGCAAAATATTGTACTTTTGAGACCAGAGCACCTCTGAGTTCAGATTGAGGAGATGATGTTAATCTCATGGTTCACAAAGTGGCTCATTATGATGCTCCTATTGTTGAGAAGGGCCAGCGACGAAATGTGTTCCAATCCATTTGCAAGATCAAGGACAAAAACTGCAAGGTGGTCATCGATGGAGGCAACTACAACAACATCATTAGTAGTGATCTTGTGCATGCTCTTGGGATATCAACATGGAGGTAGCCCCAGCCATATTATGTTAAGTGGTTGAATGCTGTTGGCAAGTTGAAGATTACACATCGTGCTAGCGTGCAATTTTCAATGGGAAGTCACTACGAAAAAAGACAATTCGTAACATTTTGGGCCGAACATTTTTTTTTTCTATCATGCTTATGACACTTCTATGACGATAATTGTGGCAAAACCTGGTATCATCATAGATGTGGTCGGCTCCTACTTCTATGACAAAAAATCATGATAGAAAATGGGCTTTTCATCCTTGGCGGGCTGGAAACACAACTGTATGACATCCTTTGGGTCGTCCATGACGGACATACATTGGAAGAAGCAAGGGCGAGGAAAATATCAGGGAGTTCCCGGTTATGGTGAGTGGCCGGGGACGAGCGATGCACATAGGTTTGCACATTTATCTCGTACATGTCCGCGCATGTGGGTGAGGCGTTGGGATCTAACTGAACCTGTCGTGGACTTAACATAGCATATGTCCTAGCAAAGGAATTTGGTGTGGAGCCATCGCAACTAGGTTAGCTTGAAGGGGTTGAACGAGACAAAGGACACAGAGAGTTTACCCAGGTTTCTCCCTCTCAATGAGGTAAAAGCCGGCTCCTTCTTTTGGTTGTATTGCTTGGGTTTCGATTCCAGGGAGCGAGTACGCTTGACCTAGTACACGATTGATTGTTTCTTTACTTAACCCGCAGCCGGGTCTCGCCTTTATATACACATGTTGAGGCAAGGCGGCTTACAGAGTCCCGGCAGGCTCACACATAATGACCAACTCGTTTGAAACTAAACATTGCCTTACAAGATAAGTTAATCATCTGGCAGTTCTCGGGCCCCAGCACTGGTCCTAATTTGGGCCCGGCTTCATGAGCCGCCATCTTCACGCCTTGGGCTTCCTTAGACCTCTTTATAACGTACCACTAACGGTATAACCCGGCCCCTCTGGGCGGGTCATACCTCGGGGTTATATCCCCAACATTAGGCCCCAGGTTGATGTGAACTTGTTCACATCAATCTTCCACCTCGTAACTTTTGAAAAATGCCTATGCGTTTGAATCTTCATTAAACAAAAACATTATGAGCCGCCATTACATCACAAAACAAAAACCTTGTGAGCCGCCGTATCTCAACAGATCCTTATCTTAATGCGCTTTCTAAAAATGGAGGTGTCCATACTATTAGTATAATCATTTTGCCTCCTCGATATTTGTGCATGCCAACCTCTTTACTTCCTTATAAATAGGGACATGCGGCCTCTTCCTTACTTTTTAGCTCTGCTTGTTTCTCTTCATCTCCTTCCTTGCGACGCCACCACACCTCGAGCTCCGCCCCCGCCTTCACTAACAACCATGCCGACCGCTGCATCAACTTGATCAGACTAGAGAAATGCGGTGCTCCTCCTTTGTTCATCAGCATCAATAAGTTCCAATTCCAATCCATAACAGATCTGCATTAGGGTTTCTTCTGTTCGTCGGTGTTCTTCATCGTTCCTATATTCCTTCTTTTTAGCGAATAGTTTGATCTGAAAAACTACACAGAGGTCGTCCAGTAGCAGTTTTAGCTTAATTCTCCACATGCAAAACGCCCCCTTTTGCTCTAGATTCAGTCTTGGCTTCACGAGTTCTTCCTTAGCCGCAACCTTAGGTTTATGATTTATTCCTCTTTTCTGAATTGCGGCACATCCTAAATCTTGATTTAAGCTTGTAGAATCTGTCTATCCAACACTTAGCAAGATTTTTTTATTCTGCTCTAGATCTGTAGACATTAGCCCTCCATGGTGGGTTAATGACAATTTAATTTGTAACCCACCAAATTCACTGCCGGCTTAACATTTAATCTTTAAACCACCAATACTCATCAATGTTATCATGACCCAACTACACCTCGCCGACTTAACCATGCTTTTAATTTGTCCTAATAGTAATCAATCCTCAAACACCAATTTTGCATAAGAACCTGCTTTCCTTACCACTAGATGGCTTATCACACTTTTAATCTTAACCCGGTAACACTTTCCTTTCTAGGCTTTTTCATCACCAAAAAATGACAAAAAACCATTACTTCATGCAAATGGGTCGTCTCCACTGTTACAGAGCAATCTCTCAATGAACATGTTAAAGTGGGCGTCTTAGCAACAAAGATGTTATCCACTGGAGAGCTCTAGGAAATGAGGCTATACCCGCCCCAAACGAAGGCAAAGTCATAGTCTTTGGTGATCATATGCTTTGGGCTTTCTCGCCACCTGGCTCAAAGTTTTTCCATGATGTGCTGCATTTCTTTCAAGTGCACCCTCAAGACATCGAACCCAATTCCGTGTCCAATACGTGCAATTTCCAAGTTTCTTGCAAAGTATATCTTCAACAAGAACCCATTGTGGACTTGTTCAGAGAATTCTATTACTTGAACCAGAAGACTGAGTTCACAGACAGACCCAACTTAGAACTTGGCGGGATTTCTATTCAAAAATGGAAAGAAGTCGTCTTTCCTGCAGCAACACTTCCCAACCACCCAAAGGATTTGAACCAACCTTGGTTTTATTGCCAAGATACCCCTCTAGCTGGTGAAAATCCTCGGTCGGGTTTTCGTGAAAACCGGCTTAGCTCAAGACACCCTCTCCCTGATCAGATCATCGCCGGAGAACGGGCTAAGTATATGCCCATCTTTTCAAAGACAAGGGCCTTGATGGCCAACGGGTAGACCGGAGTCGATCTAGTCCGATGATGGGTTGCCTGGAGAATTTTACCATTGAGCCGCCGGCCCGGCTTAATTAATGTGCGAATATACTGGTGACCCCAGGGATCCACAACGTCACTGCCAAGTGTGGCTGAAGGATGAGGATATCAACAGAATGACAAAAATGCTTCTTAATGAGAGCTTGGAAACTTGTAGCAAAACAAGGTTGAATCCCTTCTGCACTCTTAACAAGCCTCCAGCTGTAAGTACTTTGAACAACCTCTAACTCATTCCTTATTTGCACAATTATCTTCTCACAATCCGCTTGATTTCCTCAGGCTGATTCCTCCTTTTGGAAGAAGAAACTTCAAGACAAGCCGGCCAAGAAGGGTTAGGGAAATAACAAAGCTGCCAAGAAGCCAACTAAGAAGAAAACCAACACATTAGAGCTGTTTGCTTTGGATGACATTGAGTCGTAGGTAGAACTTGACTCCCTTGGCTCATTTTTTAATTATATTATTTATACTGATTGTCATCAGGACGAAGCGGAGGCCAGCAACCTAGATGGTGAAGAGGTAACTATCCTTTCCTCTGACTCAGAGCCTTTGCCAAGACAGACAGTTCGACAAGTGAGCCAAAGAGTAAGGTTTTCTCACCATTTAGCTTACTTGGATCCAAACTTTATTTTGAGGAAACAACATCATGAAGCTTAGTGCACAACCCGGAATAGTGGAGCTGGAGAGCTCTCCTCCAGTTTACCCAACACTCCGGCTCCTCGCAAGCACCGGAAAGTGGTGCCTCCGTGTTCAAACTCTTTTTATCCAAAGGCAGGTCTTATTCACTGACCGCTTAATCCTTCTGACTCAAACTATTAGGGAACTTCTAATTCCTCTTCCGGCGATTCAACGGGTACTCAACTGCCGGCTTTCAAGATTGCCCCTGGGTAACAATTCCTTCCTTCATTGTTTTTAACTTTGTCAACATATATACTGACATCTTAATCTTTCCCTTTTTTAGCGCAATAGCCAAGACGAGGAAGAAGGCCAAGACCAATAGCCAGTTGAGGACCCCAAGGTGCATGAGCCGGAGAAACAACCACCAGAGTTTGAAATCTCAGTTTAGAATCTTGAAAACATTGCTGACGAGCCGCCACCAGTAAATCCAGAGGCCTCTATGGACCCCATGAACATTGACTCATCAGGTTCTAATCCGCCAAGCCTGCTGAAGATGTTGAAGATGTCTTTGTCACTCGCACCAGTTATGCAGAACCAGTGAATCCTACGGTTTTGGCCAAACATTCTGCCAAAGCAGAGCTTGTTGAAAGGCGGAAGGTCAAATTTGATCTAGCCAACTACTCACACCTGGATGTCAACTAGTTATTCTCTGGCTACCTGAACAAACTTCATACCGGCCATGAACTTGATGTGGACATCATGAAGAAGATGCACCAAAAAATTGAGGTATGAACCTTTGTCTCTTCCATTTATACACTTATCCAGCCCCCAAGTCTTAGTCATAAGAAAGTAGTGATTATAGCGAAGACTTTAATTAGTATGCTATAGTAAACTTCAAACTGTAGCCCCCATGAACCGTTTTGTCTTGACAAAGATGGGCCGGATCATTTAAATGAGCTCATAGAACAAAACTTTGAACCGTAGCCCCCATGAACCGGCTTGTCTTGACAAGATGACCCGGATCATTTAAATTAGCTCATAGAACAAAACTTCACCTTATAACCTTCCCAGGTCGGGTCATCTTTGAAAAAAGATGAGCCGGATCTTTGTGCACCTTGAAAGAACTTTTCCACACAATAGCCCCCAAGTGCCAAGTGTTATGCTTGCAACGTGCTTGGGACTTATTGTTCCGTAACATAGCATGCAATTTAAAAAAAATTCTATGATCACGCAAGATCTATCTAGGAGATGCATAGCAACGAGGGGGAGAGTGTGTCCACGTACCCTCGTAGACCGAAAGCGGAAGCATTAGTTACTGCCGTTGATGTAGTCGAATGTCTTCACGATCCAACCGATCCAAGTACCGAACGTGCGGCACCTCCGTGTTTAGCACACGTTCAGCTCGATGATGTCCCTCGAACTCATGATCAAGTACAGGGTCGAGGGAGTGTTCCGCCAGGACGATGACATGGTGACATTGTTGATGATGTGATCTCCGCAGGGCTTCACCTAAGCACTACGACGCTATGACCAGAGGAGTAAACTATGGAGGGGCACCGCAGACGGCAAAGAGAACTATTGGTGTGTCTTTGGGGTGCCCCCCGCCCCCGTATATAAAGGAAGGGGGGAGGAGGCGGCCGGCCTAGGGGGCGCGCCAAGTGTGAGGAGTCCTACTAGGACTCCCTAGTCATAGTAGGATTCCCCTTGCCATTCCGGAGAAGGGGAGAAGGGTAAAGAGATGGAGGAGAAGAAGGAAAGGGGGGCCGCACCCCCACCTCTAGTCCAATTCGGTTTGGGCTGGGAGGGCGCGTGCCGCCACCTGGCCGCCGCCTCCTCTCTTCCACTAAGGCCCACACTACTAGGAAAAGGCCTACTAGTGGCACACCAGTTTTGCCTACTAATGGAGCACTACTGGTGCGCCACTAGTAACACGCCACTAGTATTTTTTACTAATGGCGCACCACTGGTGCGCCATTAGTATACCAGATACTAATGGCGCACCTGTAGTGCGCCATTAGTATGCCTAGAGGTGCGCCATTACTAAGTGATATAGTAATGGCGCACCACATAGGAGTGCGCCATTAGTAACAAATATTTTTCAAAAAAAATTCAAATTTTTTTCCAATTTTTTTTAATCTCGGGTCAAATCACAATCTGTGGTCAAACTTTCCGAAATGTCACCCATCCTCACACTACTCCAGCCCAAGCACGCTTAACTTCAGAGTTCCATCCAACCCCAGCACCAGCTCACTTCACATGCACTTGTTGATATATCTAGCATATCAATCCTATTAAGCCTTGTTGATGATTAGGACTTTGTTCATGTTCATGAGTGTGATGAAATTTTGAAAAATTATTTCAAACTTCCGTTCATATTACGTCTCATATTTTGAAAAAAAATTGAAACTATTTTTTTCTATTACTAGTGGCGCACCTAGCAAACGGTGCGCCACTAGTAAGTTTGAATTTTTTTGCCTCCACATCTTAAAAGCCCCGTAACTTTTTTTCTGTTAGGTTTTTGAGGATTTTGAAAATGTTTAACGAGGTTTCCCCGATTAAATTTGGGTGTAACTTTTCAAGTAGATGATTTTTCATATAAAAAACTTTTTCATCCGAGTTAGTATGCAAAAGTTATGCCCATTTTACAAATTCCACAGAGATTTTGCAAATAAAGTCGAAATTCATATTTGTAAATTTTTCCCAACAACTAGACCACATATCACATGGGAAACTTATTTTCTTTTATTTTTTTGAAAGTTCCATCATTTTATTTTATTTTTT
>NC_041387.1:519742283-519754390 GCF_002162155.2 Triticum dicoccoides
CTAGTTTAACTAACTTTGAAAAAAATAAAAGAAAATACAAAAAATAAAAAAAAATTGTTAGTAATGGCGCACCACACCCACGGTGCGCCATTACTAACTTTGTACTAACTTTGAAAAAAAATATGTTAGTAGTGGCGCACTAAGTGTGTGGTGCGCCATTACTAGTTAAACTAGTAATGGCGCACTATCCCCTGGTGCGCCATTACTAGTTTTATGAAAAAAATTGTTACTAATGGCGCACCGTGTATGTGGTGCGCCATTAGTATTTGAAGTTTAATGGCGCACCTATATGTGGTGCGCCATTGCTATACTAATGATGCACCACCCATGTGGTGCGCCATTAGTGTCCATTTCATCTATAGCCGTTTTCCTAGTAGTGCCATGAAGGCCCAATAATCCCCCGGGGAGTTCCGGTAACCTCCTAGTACTCCGAAAAATGTCCGAACTTTTCCAAAACCATTCTAGTGTCCGAACATAACCCTCCAATATATCAATATTTACCTCTCGACCATTTTGAGAATCCTCGTCATATATGTGATTTCATCTGGGACTCCGAACAAACTTCGATCATCAAAAACACATAATTCATAATACAAATCATCATCGAACGTTATGCGTGCGGACCCTACGGGTTTGTGAACTATGTAGACATGATCGAGACACATCTCTGATCAATAACCAATGCCGGAACCTAGATGCTCATATTGGCTCCTACATATTATACGAAGATCTTTATCTGTCAAATCGCACAACAACATACTTTGTTCCCTTTGTCATCAGTATGTTACTTGCCCGAGATTCGATCGTCGGTATCTTCATACCTAATTCAATCTCGTTACCGATAAGTCTCATTACTCGTTCCTTAATGCTTCATCCTGCAACTAACTCATTAGTGTCATTGCTTGCAAGGCTTATAGTGATGAGCATTACCAAGAGGGCCCAGAGATACCTCTCCGATACATGGAGTGACAAATCCTATTCTTGATCTATGCCAACCCAACAAACACCTTCGGAGACACCTGGAGAGCATCTTTATAATCACCCAGTTATGTTGTGATGTTTGATAGCACACAAGGTGTTCCTCCGGTATTCGGGAGTTGCATAATCTCATAGTCTTCAGAACTTGTACAAGTCATGAAGAAAGTAGTAGCAATAGAACTTAATGATCATAATGCTAAGCTAATGAATGGGTCTTGTCCATCACATCATTCTCTAATGATGTGATCCCATTCATCAAATGACAACACACGTCTATGGTCAGGAAACATAACCATCTTTGATTAACGAGCTAGTCAAGTAGAGGCATACTAGGGACACATTGTTTTTTCTATGTATTCACACATCTACTAAGTTTCCGGTTAATACAATTCTAGCATGAATAATAAACATTTATAATGATATAAGGAAATATAAATAACAACTTTATTATTGCCTCTAGGGCATATTTCCTTCACTTATTTGTATTGTACCTTGTCATTTCTATTGTTGATTATTTAATCTTTTGCTTATAGGAGACCGCAGCTCAAGCTGAATCCTAGTTGGCCGATTTGAAAAGCCAGCTTGAACATCAAGAGTGTGAAACCCGGAAGGGTGACTCCAAATTCAAGTTCAGCCTCAATGAGACTAAAAAACTGAAAACCTGGTTTGCTACAAAAAAAGACCGCCTAGGCTGAGGAGTAGACTGCATTAGTGCAGAGAGCCAAAAATGTTGAATCGTCTTTGCAAGAGGTCACCGCAGAACTCACCGGTTTAATGCGCCACATTATACAGATAACCAGTGCTATCTTCACTAGCAGTACTGGACGCTTTGATCCTTTTCAATGCAAAATTTCTTAACCCACCTGGCGACTTAACTCGATGTTTGTATAACAGGCCCCAGGAGCACCAACCTTGGCCAAGATATGCTGGTGAAGCTAAAGGCGGTTTATAAACTGGTAGAGCAATTATACACCGGCGCTCAATGCACAATCATTGCCATCTCACACACCAAGCAAGCTCCTTCTCTTCTTCAGGATGTGTTGAACAAGCATTATGTCCTGCCTGTAAGAATGAGGAAATGGAGCGATCATCTGCTAGAGCCGGCGCCATCACTTCCTTAAGCCACGCAAAGGCGTGATAGGCCGAACTAGACCCGGCCGAACTGGTGACTGCCCAAGCTTCAAAGAAGACGATTCTCCCTTTGATCAGGAGGAATTTGCTACGTGCGTAAAGGAAATGCCCTCACTAGCAAGCCAGCTTGCCCAAGAGACAAACTTATCCATATACCACGCGGCTTATACATCATAGAATTCCAAAGTGAAAGTGCCGGCTTACGATGTTGTGGATCTCACCCCTCCAACACGTAAGCAAACTTTTTCTCCTGATATTGATCCGTTTGACCTTATCGATGACGAAGCTGAATTCCAAACTTTTACTGGCATCAATTGGTCATCGCCTACATTCTAGTCAACGGAGGAAGACGAAGAACCGACGTAGGATGATCCAAAAGCTTCAACACGCCAAGAATAGGACAGCTGAATCCTTGTCGTGGCTCTCCAACTACATCATGGCACTTTTTGCTTGAAAAACATTTAATCATTTGGGCTTCATGGTAGCCTTGTAATAGGCTAGTTGAAAATGATGACTTGTCATGCCATCATGCATGATTTGATGTTTGAATATGTTAAACCGCCATTCTGATGTTTGAACATCTACAGTTTGTGCTTTATGACATTCATCCATCAGACGGGTTATAACAAATAGTGTTGTGCTACATGCACACAAATGAATAACATGTGCCTTGGCGGTTTACACCAGGGCGGGTTATTATGTTCAACATAGTATGTTCTAGCGACTTAAAGTCTATAACCAGGGCGGGCTATCAAACCTCGCATATTCATATCACAAGAAAAACATACCTGTGAAAATTGGCTCATATTGCCGGCTTACATCACCATGTCCAGTGAGGGTAACATCCCAAAGACTTATAGCACATAATTTCAATTGCATAGTCAAAGTATACTAGCGACTTAACGTCCAAAGCGAGGCCGGGTTATCAAAACCCTAAATATTCCCAAATATGAGTCATAAAGATCAAGGCTACATGGCCTGAGCTGTTTTAAACCATATGTTAATATGAAATAAGGATAACAATCCCAAAAACAATGTTCAAATATCAAAACAGAAAAAACCCAAGGCTTTCATAGGCCGCCAATCCCAAAAACAATGTTCAAATATCAAACCAGAAAAAATACAAGGCTTTCATGGGCCACACAGCCACTGAGTTAATCCTTCCTCCAAACCCATAAGCCGGCCCTCACATTACCATCCATCGTTTTAACCTCGACAAGTTCAGGGACTTTATTACAAGATTTATTGTTGAGAGTACAGCGGGTCATTCCAGGATTACCTGGGCGGAGTGACAAGGACATACAAGCAGGATAACCCGGAATTGTTGTTTACACCTGGCATACAAGCCAATCAAGAGGGTAAGTATAGCTATGTTCATTGAACAGGAAGCCCCCAAGTGACCTATAATGAGCCCTTAAGGAGGGATACCTATGTTTGAACTACGCACTGCAACAAGTTCTCTTTGGTAACCTTTGATTGGGGTAGGCAGCCCCCAAGTAATTTATAACAAGGCATGTAAGCCGGATCAAGAGGGTAAGCAAAGCTATGCTCATTGAGTAGGAAGCCCCCAAGTGGTCTTATGAATTGACAATAAAGACTCAGATACTCAGAAATGAAATGACAGAGGCCCTAAATTATCAGGGATGTTGGTTTTATTATACTGATCATAATATATACATTGATGAAAGTATGTACAACACAAGAGCCGGTGGCTCAAGTGTAATAAGACCAAAGATGAGCAATGTTCCAAGGCTGGTGGGTTTCTTCCTCTGATGTGCGCGAGTCCTTGTTTTCCCGAATATCAATGAGATAGTATGACCCGTTGTGCAAATTCCTGCTGACCACAAAAGGACCTTCCGAAGGTGGGGATAATTTGTGCATATCTGCATGATACTGGATGAGCTAGAGCACTAAGTCGCCTTCTTGAAAGGTACGAGTTTTAACCCGACGGCTATGATAATGGCGCAAATCTTGCTGGTATATTTCCGTACGAGCCTCCGCCAGGTCACGCTCCTCATCCAACAAATCAAGAGCATCCTGACGTGCTTTTTCATTATCAGCTTCAACATAAGCCACCACGCGGGGCGAGTCATGACGGATATCACATGGAAGAACCTTCTCAGCCCCATAGACCATGAAGAAAGGTGTGTAACCCGTCGATCTGTGGGGGGTGGTATTTATACTCCACAGCACGGAGGACAACTCCTCAACCCAACAACTAGGCGTCCTTTGCAAAGGGACCATAAGCCGGGGCTTGATTCCTCTTAAGATTTCTTGATTTGCCTGCTCAGATTGACCATTGGACTGGGGATGATCTATAGAAGAAACATCAAGACGAATATGTTCTTATTGACAGAACTCTTTCATAGCACCTTTGGAGAAATTAGTGTCATTATCAGTTATGATACTATGTGGGTAGCCAAAGCGCAAGATCACCTTTTTAAGAAATTGAACCGCCATTGCCGCATCACATTTGCTGGTCGGCTCTGCCTCAACCCACTTTGTAAACTTGTCAACCGCCACCAAAAGGTGGGTCTTTTTGTCCTTGGATCTCTTAAAAGGTCCAACCATATCCAGCCCCCAGACTGCAAATGGCCAAGTGATTGGAATCATCCTCAATTCTTGAGCCGGCACATGAGCTCGTCTAGAAAATTTCTGACAGCCGTTGCACTTGCTAATCAAATCTTCTGCATCAGCATGAGCCATCAGCCAATAAAGCCCATGACGAAAAGCCTTAGCTACAAGGGACTTAGAGCCGGCATTATGGCCGCAATCTCCTCCACGAATCTCCCTTAAAATCTCAGGGCCCTCCTCAAAAGATATACAACATTGAATCACCCCTGTGACACTGCATCGGTGTAACTCGCCATTGACAATGGTAATTGACTTAGACCGCCGGGTTATTTGCCTCGCCAAAGTATCATCCACAGGTAACTCTCCCCGGGTCATATAAGCCAAATACGAAACTATCCAATCCGGAATAACATGAACAACCTCCACCAACTATGCCTCTGGGTCAGGGATAGCAAGGTCCTCTTCTGTAGGCAATATAACTGAAGGATTACTCAGAACATCAAGAAATACATTAGGTGGTACCGGCTGACGCTAGGACCCCAGCCATCTTAAAGCATCAGCTGCCTCATTTTTCTTGCGATCAATATGCTCCACCTGATAACTTTAAGATGACCAGCAATATCATCAACTGCTCGGTGATAAGCTGCCATGAGTGGGTCTTTGGAATCCCATGTTCCTAAGACTTGCTAAACCACCAGAGCTAAATCTCCAAAACATCTGACCCGGCTTAGGTTCATCTCTCTGGACATCCGAAGACCATGGAGTAAAGCCTCACATTCAGCTGCATTGTTACTACAAGGAAACATTAGCCTCAAGACATAAGAAAACTTGTCACCTCGTGGGGAAGTCAAAATAACTCCAGTCCCCGAGGCTTCCAACTGCCTGGATCCATCAAAATAAATAGTCCAATAAGTAATATCCGGCTTATCCTCTGGCATCTGCAACTCTGTCCAGTCATTTATGAAATCCACAAGTGCGTGAGACTTGATGGATGTTCGAGGCATATATTTTAGACCATGGGGTCCAAGCTCAATGGCCCACTTGGCCACCCAGCTTGTAGCTTCTCTGTTTTGAATAATATCCCCAAGAGGAGGAGAACTGACCACAATGATGGGATGACCAAGGAAATAATGCTTCAACTTGTGACCAGCCATGAATACTCCATTGACTAGCATCTGCCAATGTGGGTACCTCTGCTTAGACTCAATTAATACTTCACTGACATAGTAAATCGGCCTTTGAACCGGATATTCCTTTCCCGATTCCTTCCTCTCCACAATAACTGCCACACTCACAGCTCTGCTATTAGCAGCCACATATAAAAGCAAGGGATCCTTATCAATAGGAGCTGCAAGAAACGACGGCTCAACCAACTGTTTCTTAAGCGCCTCAAACGCCTCATTGGTAGCATCACTCCTGAGAAAGTGATCTGTCTTCTTCATCATGTGATATAGAGGAATAGCCTTTTCCCCCAGGCGGCTTATAAACTGATTTAAGGCCCCAATATGACCTGCCAAACATTGAACATCATTAACACATGCCGTCTTAGCCAAGGAAGTGATACCCTTGATTTTCTTTGGGTTAGCTTCAATACCTCTCTCCGAGACCAGAAAACCCAAAAGCTTGCCTGCTGGCACACCAAAAACACATTTGGTTGGGTTAAGCATCATCTTGTAGACCCTGAGATTGTCAAAGGTCTCCTTTAGATCATCTAGTAAGGTCTCCTTCTTCCTGGACTTCACAACAATATCATGCACATAAGCATGAACATTGCATCCAATCTTGTTGTGGAGGCAATTCTGAACACAAGTCTGATAAGTCGCCTAGGCACTCTTGAGCCCACAAGGCATAGATACGTAGCAGAAGCCTCCAAAGGGAGTGATGAAAGATGTCTTCTCCTGGTCCTTAACTGCCATATTGATCTGATGATTACCAGAATAAGCATCTAAAAAACTCAAACACTCAGAACCCGCCGTAGCATCAATGATCTGATCAATACGACACTACTAGGAAAAGGGCTATAGATAGGATTGATAATGGCGCACCGAGGAACCAGTGCGCCACTACTATATACTAATGGCGCACCAGTCGGTGATGCGCCATTAGTGTGGAAGACACTAATGGCGCACCAGAGACATGGTGCGCCACTAGTATTATTTTTTTTTTCATTTTTCCATACATATTAATGGCGCATCTGGCCGAAGTGCGCCATTACTAGTTTTAACTAGTAATGGCGCACGAGGCAGATCGTGCGCCATTACTGTTGTTTTTTTTATTCTTTTTTTTGCAAAACTACTAATGGCGCACACAGGACATGTGCGCCATTACTAGTTTAGACTAGTAATGGCGCACTGTGACCAGATGCGCCATTAGTATATATATATATATATTTTACTTTTCTGCAACACTACTAATGGTGCACCACCCGTAGGTGCGCCATTAGTAACCAGGGTTACTAATGGCGCATTTGCTGCTGGTGCGCCATTAGTAACGTGGGACCCCAACAAGATATTTTGGATAGCCCCACACCTACCCACTCACTTTCCCCACTTCATTCCCTCCACCTCCTTCTCCAAGCTTTCGGCTGCCTCCTCCTCCTCACCTCATTTCCACCATAGATTCATCAAAATTAAGTGGTGAAATTACCTTTTTTTGATAGGTAAGTAAGGGGAAAGCTATCTTCATGATGTAGATCTACTTTTTTTCTCCCTAGCTCGCTCCAACAACGTGCACATGCACTTTTTGTGGCCTAGCTAGATCTATGTATGTTTGTGGTGTTGCTTGTGTTTGTGGTGTTGCATATATGTTTGTGTTTGCAGGTACCGGTATTTGAAATGCGATAGTTGCCAATATTTTGTCGGAACGTTGATTCATTTCTGTTTCGGCGAGAATTTTGGCACTATGCATTCTTTTTGGTCCTATTTTTAGGGAAGGTCATGCCAAATTTTTTCTTGGTTCTAAAATATCATTTTGCTCTACCCCGCAGGAGACCATGGTCCGCACGATGACCGAAGGCATCGTGAATAGGTTCTTGAGCTCCGCGAAGGCCGAGATGCTTCAAAAGAACGAGACGGAGATAAGATGTCCGTGTCGAAGATGCAAGCTGAAGAGCCTTATTGCGGACCCGGATTCCGGGCAAGTGCGGGACCACCTGCTCTGGCGTGGTTTCATGGATGGCTATCGGTGGCAAGGTGATGAAGATGACTATGAAGTCGTCCATGGGGGCCGGGCAAGAAATGAGGAAGGGCAACAAGACAAGTACCACCGCGGCGAGGGCGGGCGAGAAGACAAAGAATCTCCAATACATGATCACAGCGGTGATGCTGTACATAATCGTCATGTAGAAGATGTCGTACATGATGATGAGGAAGATCAAGATGAAGGGCATGATCATGAAGATGAAGATGCCGGAGCAGACGACGATGGAGGCTGGGTACAGGTCATATTCAAGAGCTGCTTCTCAAGCAGACGGGTAACGCAAGAGCTGCCGCCCGAGAGAAAGCCAAGCTGGATCAACTGGAGATAGACGCGGTTACTCCATTGTATGAAGGATGCAGGCCTAAGGATACCCGCCTGAAAGTAACGCTCATGGCTCTGGAGATGAAGGTAAAACACAAAATGACCGACGCATGCTTCGACGAGAACATGTCATTCTGGCACGAACGTCTTCCCAAGGGGAACAAGTGCCCGACCAGTTTCGAGGAGGCGAAGAAAATCGTGTGTCCTCTGGATTTACCGCACGTGAAATACCATATGTGCATGAACAATTGCATCATTTATCAGGACGAGCACGCGGAGTCTACCATATGTTCGGTGTGTGGCGTCACTCGATACAAGAAGAGGAAGAAAGCTCCTCGAAAATCGATGTGGTACTTTCCGATCACTCCTCGTCTGCAGCGGTATTTCGCGGACCCTAAGGTAGCAAAGCTCCTGCGTTGGCACACAGATAGGGAGGAGAAGAAGTGGGAAGATGAGGGAAATGATCCGGAGATAAATAAAAAATACAAGATGCTGAGTCACCCTAAGGATGCGAGCCAGTGGCAACCGTTGAACTTCGAATACCCAGAATTTGGGAAGGATCGAAGGAACATCGTGCTGGGCGCGAGCACCGATGGAGTCCATCCGTTTGGCAGCCAGAGAAGCACACATAGCACCTGGCCTGTGTTTGTGTGGATGTACAACCTTCCCCCCTGGTTGTGCATGAAGAGGAAGTACATTCACATGAGTATGCTAATTGAAGGGCCGAAACAACCAGGGAACGACATCAATCTGTATCTGGGGCTGCTGAAGGAGGAGCTAGACACGCTGTGGAAAACGCCAGCCAATACGTGGGACGCCGCAGAGAAAGAATATTTCCCTATGAGAGCCGCACTACTCACGACGGTGCACGACTATCTCGGTTACGGATATCTCGCGGGGCAGGTAGTCCACGGATTTTCTGGATGCGTAAGGTGCATGGATGACACAACGTATCGCCAGCTAGATAGAGATCCCAGGTCTTCAAAATCCGTGTTCATGGGACATCGAAGGTGGCTTCGCGACGATGACCCGTGGAGGAAACGCAAGGATCTATTCGATGGTGAAACCGAACCCCGAAAACACCCGTGTATGAGGAGCGGCAAGGAAATAGACGAGCTGTTGAAAAATTGGAAAGACTGCCCACTGCCGAGAAAGAAGCAAAAGGCGCCAGAGCCGGGAAAAAAGCAAAAGGCGCCAGAGCCGCTGCTGAAGGTATGGAAAACAAGGTCTGTTTTCTGGGACTTACCGTACTGGAAGATCCACCGTGTGCCTCACAGCCTTGATGTCATGCATATCACGAAGAACGTGTGCGAGAGTCTGCTTGGTACCCTGCTCAACATGCCAGAGAGGAACAAAGATGGGCCGAAAGCAAGGGCAGACCTGAAATCAATGGGCATCAGGCAGGAGCTTCACGCTAATGATGATGATGATGATGATGATGATGATGATGATGATGATGATGATGATGATGAGGCGAAGCAGGACACAGAAAGTCATCACAAAGGCAAAAAGGCCAAGAAGACCGGAAATGACTACCCTCTCGAGTGCTTCACTCTAAGTCAAGAGGAGATCGAACAGTTTTTCACCTGCCTCCTAGGAGTAAAACTTCCTTATGGTTACACGGGGAAGATAAGCAGATACCTAGACCCAGCGAAGCAGAATTTCAGCGGGATGAAGTCTCACGACTGTCACGTGTTGATGACGTAGATACTTCCAGTTGCAATCCGTGGGATCATGGACGCACACGTCCGTGAAATGCTATTTGGCCTATGCAACTTTTTCGACGTCATCTCTCGGAAGTCGATTGGCGTGAGGCAACTCAGAAGGCTACAGGAAGAGATCGTGGTGATACTATGCGAGCTTGAGATGTACTTCCCGCCCGCATTCTTTGACGTTATGGTGCATCTGCTGGTCCATATCGTGGAGGATATCATCCAACTCGGGCCGACGTTCCTGCACAGCATGATGCCGTTTGAAAGGATGAATGGTGTCATCAAAGGATACTTTCGCAACATGTCACGTCCAGAGGGAAGTATAGGCAGGGGCTTTCGGACCGAAGAGTGCATCTCCTACTGCACGAATTATCTAGGCATCGAGAACCCTGTTGGTCTGCCCGTCAACAGGCACCTAGGCAGGCTCGCTGGATGGGGTCACCGTGACGGTCGCCGCGAAATGCATGTCGACTTCGAGGGTCGACTCGCCGACTTTCAAAGAGCAAACCTAGTCGCGCTACAACACATAGACGTGGTCGATCCTTGGGTGGTAGAGCACAAAACCTTTATTGAGAAGACGTACAATGACCGAGGCCAACAGAGGACAGACGGAGATATACTCAAAGAGAACAACTCATGTTTCATGTGTTGGTTCAAGAAGAAGCTTCTATCGTACCCTTTACATGAAGATTCTTCCGTGGAAGAACAACTCATATTCGCCTTGTCACAGGGCGCCGAGCACAACCTGATGACCTATGAGGCGTACGGTATCAACGACTACACATTCTACACCGAGGACAAGGACATAAAGAGTGATGGTTAACAGAACTCCGGGGTAATGATGGAATCCTACACCGGTAAGGACAAGGACAGATACTATGGAAGGATCGAGGAGATCTGGGAGCTGAGCTACGCTGGAGAGAAGGTGCCGATGTTCCGTGTCAGATGGGCCAAGAGCGTCCTAAAAGAAGACCGATATTTCACCACCATGGTTATACCCGAAGCCAAATCCAAGACCGCAGGCGCAAACGTCACTGCGAAAAATGAGCCATGGGTACTGGCTTCCCAAGTGGACCAATGCTTCTTCATTACCGACCCGCCAAAGCCCAGTCGTGTTGTCGTGAGGAGAGGCAAAAGGAAGATCATCGGAATGGATGGAGTAGCCAATGAGAAAGACTTCGACAAGTACGGAAACCCAAAGATCGAACATGACGACGACGATGAAGTAGCAGCACACACCACAAGAAGAAGAAGGACCACCCTACCTAAAGGACGTCCGTTCCACAGAAGAACTCCATTTGTGAAAAAGAAGGACAAGAAGATTGTGAACAGATAGCTAGCTCAGATTGATTGTATTTAAATCGTAGTCTTCATTTCTCGATTGTATTTCATGGACACTTTTTGATATCATGAATATTTTTAAATTTCATGGGCACTTCTTGAATTCATGAGGACACTTGATCTCGACCCGCCTCCATCTCAATCTCGATCCCACCCGCACCCTCCCCCGCTAGCTCCACCGCCGCCGACGACCCACCGCAACCCTCCCTCGCTCCACCGCCGCCGCCGAGCACCCGGCCCCCCGCACCCTCCCCTGCTCCACCGACGCCAACGGGGACCCCCCGCACCCTCCCCCGCTCCACCGCCGCCGCCGATGATATTTTCAAGTAACAAATTTGAACATATTTTTTCAAAAAAATGTTTCTGTTTTTATAAAAAAATATTACTGTTATGATTTAAACAAGTTTGAACATATTTAAACACAAATAAATATCAAACAGGATTTAAAATGCATAAAAAAAATATTGGGGAGCATGGGAATCAAACCGAGGACCTCCTGGTGTGGGTGCTACGTACTGACCAGTCGGGCTAGTGGGCAGGTTCTGTTGTATATAGGGTTAGGTTGTATATAACCTGACAAGTCGGGCTAAATTACTTATGGCGCACCCCTCGGTGGTGCACCATTGCTATGTATGTACTTATGGCGCACCCATGAGTGGTGCGCCATTGCTAAGCCTTCCCCCACAATAAATTAAAATCCCCAATCCCCTCACATTTCTCTCTAATCCCTCCCCTGCCTCATCTCCCCCACACCGACCGTGCTCGCCGTGCTCGTCGTCCCCGGCCATGCTCGCTTCCCCCGCCGCACCCAACCACCTCCCTCACCGTCCCCCCTCCGCCCGTGCCCGCGCC
>NC_041387.1:519754640-519772819 GCF_002162155.2 Triticum dicoccoides
CGTCAACCTCCCTCCCGAGCACGACAGCTAGGGTTCCTAGCCGCTGCCACCGCTGCTGGCCCACCACCGCGGCGCGCCCAGCCGGCCGAACCCGACGCTGCCCAACTGCCCCTGCCGTCCTCCACCACCGGTCACCTCCGCAGCAACCGGCGAGCCAAGGAAGTACTCCTCCCGTGACCTCGCCGCCCACACCTCCCTCAAGCCCAGGTAGGCGATTTCAAATTCAGCAATCGTCTTTCCCTACCCTCGTGGTTCGAATCGAATCGTCCGTCCGGCCTGGTAGAATTGCTGGCCCTGGGGACACTGGTTCGAAATGCATGCGCACCTGAATGTACTCACTGAATTTTAATTGACAGTAAAATTCAGTGTAATTTTGGTTAACTGAATTAAATGTAAATTCAATTAACTCATAAAATTGAGTGAAACATTTGGTCTGATTGAAATGCAACAAGTTTTTTGGGGGTCCTAATCAGTTTTCTTACAAAAACTTGCTTAAATAGCAGCAAGTTTGAATACAGTGTGTGTTCTATAGCTTGTTTAGAAAGATCACTGAATACAGTGTATGTTCTGTAGTTTGAATTGTGTAATGTTCAGGGTTGTGTAATATTCAGACTTGACTAGTTCTAACCCCATACAGAAACCCTAAATCCCCAATCCCTTCTACTCACCACGTATGCTCATTTATTTTTCCTTTTGATGAACAGCAGGTTAGTGGATTGGTCAGCGGATCTGAAGGTCAGTGTATTCCAAGCAGCCAGATCAAAGGTAACTGAAGAAAACACCATTGCTCTGTTATGCTTGTGATGGCCTGAATGATGGTGTATAGATGTTCTTTTGATTTTTGTGATGGTCAGATTTGTTACATCAGATCAACTAGACATGATTTGTTACATGGTTGTAGACATGTTCTGTTGATACTTGTGATGGTCTGATAGTTGTAGACATGTTCTTTCGCCATACCCCAAACACCATGAATTGGTAAGATACTGGTTACTGCCATACCACAAACAAGTACTTGGAGTTCTAGCTTCCATGCACTAGCCTATCAATGGCGAAAGAGAAAAAAACACTGACTAAAAATATCAACATTTGTGTCCATGCTTCGATGCAGAAAAAACATTTGTGTCTATCTTCCATGCACTAGCCTATCAAAGCTCTTTTTACCAGCTGTAAGGCAGTGTGCAATGCAAGACCTGCATTAGTTAGTGGATGAGGCCACAAGACCAATTCAGTTTACTGTTAAATGACAGTAATTCAGTTTACTCTTCAATTTCAGTTTACTATTAAATGACAGTAATTCAGTTTACTGTTAAATTTCAGTTTCACAGGCTAGTTTCCAACAAACAAAGCCTATGCTTATGAAGAATAAATCAGCTAAAATGAGATACTGATCCTTTTTTGCTTTGTTTGTTCAGATTGTTGGAAATTTTAAGCTCTCAATCACTGAAGGCCACTGTAGTTCTTTGAATTCAACCATTTAGGTGAGCTACAACTAGGAGGATTTTGGAGTAGTACTCTGAAACTGTTGCTGTTAGAACATGCTGTTACTTGCTGTCAGTTAACTGAATCAGTACAAAACTCTTCTATGGAGTTAACCGAAGATCAGCAAGCAAATCAAAATCTGCAACACATTTTCTTCAGTCCCTAACTGACAACACAATTTCCTCAGTCTACTGATGCAGCAATTTCTTCAGTCTAGTGTAAATGTAACTGACTACTGGTCAAATACTCTAGTGTATTTAGTGTAAATCTAGTCTTAAACTAGTAGAGCTCTTGGTGATTTGCAAATTCAGTTTAAATAAAAATTTGGTACATGACTACTGATCATGTATGGAAGATGTTGCTACTGGATGAGCACAAGAACTACTCAATAGATAATTGATTTTGTAGAACAAGTCTTGTTGCCAGTCTTGAACCAATAGATAATCTTAATTGAAATTTGACCATGTCTGGTTGCCAGCCCTAATGAAAAAAGCAACTGAATTTCCAACAACCTGCTAGGTAGAACAATCCATTTCCAACAACCTGCTAGGTAGAACAGTCCATTACTACATGATTGCAACTGAATTGTCAACTCTAAGTACTATGTATGCTGTGGCATGTGGTGTGGTCCGAGTGATCATGTTTCAAGTGATTTTGAATTTTCTGCTCTGATTGTTGCTCAAAGAAATTTAGCAAAAAATGGGGTCCTGAGAGATGCCTCTGCTGCTTGAGGCCCTTGAGAGGCCCTTCGTGTCGTGATGATTTTGCAGGTACCCCGAGAGGCCCTTGAGTTTACCGGAATGTCGATTAACTTCCGTTCCAGCAAATTTGGGTACTCCATGTGTCCTATTTTCAGCAAAGGTCATGCTGAAATTTTCTGTGAATTTTAGCATGATTTTGCTAAAAATCGGACATATGAGGTACTTGCTACTAATGCATGGGCCGGGGTATCTTAGTACTTAATTAAGTAGGATCAACTGCCCCTTTATTGTTGCTGTATTAAACCATAGGTGGCAATAGAGCCAAGTGATTAGTGCCAAGTGATTAGGCCCAACCTAGGGTGCCTCGTCATCGATAAACCATAAATGATGAAAACTTAACTTGGCTGCCCCGGATGCCTCGGTGTCGATGAGAACCTAAATGATGTACGCTTACGCTTTTAGGGTGCCTCGGCGTCGACAAACCCTAAATGATCAAAGCTTAGGCTTTTAGGGTGCCTCGGTGTCGACAAACCCTAAATGATGAGACCATGATCTTGTTCCTTGACAATAACCAACTTTTTGACCAAACCTTTTTCCTATTTAGAGCGAAACATGGCCCACAACGATGAGGCCGCTAGTTCGGGCGGCAAGCAATTCTAGGAGCTGTCCCAGGAGATGGAGGAACAACCTCACCGCTATGAGGATGCCGCGGAAGACACCGATCCTGATTACACAACCCCTAGTGGCGTCGGGGATGACACCACTGATGGTGCCGCCGAGGATGCCACCACTGATGATGGCGGCGCACACACAGATGGCAGCCAACCGAATAAGCAAAGGAAGGACCGGCGCCCGAATGCGCTCCGCACCCTCAAGGAGGAATTCACTCAAGTGGACTTCGACGGGAATCCAACGGAGCCCAAACATATAGTCAAGGGGTACTCGCTTCAGCTCGGGTGCATTCTCCGGAGCACCGTCTCGATCAACACCGAGAACCTTAGGCATAAGGACTGAGGGAATTTGCGCAACCTCCTCTTCACGAAGCTGCATGAACGATACAAGTTCCCCGCCGAATTTGAAAACACACGCCTCTCAGGGAATAAAGTGAACAGTACCTCCCTCACGAGGATGAGCACAGCCCTGTCTACTTGGAGAAGCGCGGTGAAGAGAATGATTGATAAAGGTGATAGTTATGAGAAGATCAAGGCGAAATATCCTATGATGAGCGAAGATGACTACAAGGAGTTCAAGATAAAGTGCGAGAGCAGTGCAACCTCCGAATCAAGTCAGTGGGGGAAAGAAATGCGGGAGTTGAACTTAGGGGAACACAAACTCGGTCCCGACGGTTACAGAGTGCTGGAGCCTATATGGGACATGAAGGACGCGGAGCGTGCCGAGCAAGGCCTACCGCCCCGCGTCGAGAAATACAGCGGTAACAAGCAGACCAGGAACTATATCAGGGCCCGGTACAAGGAGGACCCGATAACAAAGGAGCTTACCACGGATCCGAAGACCAGGGCGCTTGAGCTTGTTCTGGTAAGGAATACACCCCCGCGTAATTAGCTCCATATGGTTGCACTCTAAGTAATCCCCAATATTTCTAAATGGTTCACGTTCCTTTCGCAGGACACTGAAAGCAGTAGCGCGGGGTCGTCTCAGAGCTCCCCTTTCGACACCCCTTTAAATAGGGCGTTGAACGTGATGAAAAACAAGGATAAGCTCACTAAGCCGACGTCAGCTGGTCGTGTGGCCGGCAAAGGCTTGTCCACAAAATGGGGGTCATACTATACCGCTGGTGTGTGGAAGGAGAAAAAGACCAGCTCAGAAAGCCAGACGCGCGAGGTTGAAGAACTCAAGGCACAAGTGGCGCGGATTCTGGAACTTGTCCAAGAGCAAGTGGAACAACAACTGGGAACGAAGCTCAACGCCATGGTGCCTACGTTGATGCATGGGCTGACGACGTGGATTGCGGGCGGCCAACAGGGGCCTCCCCCGGTTCCCAGCTTCACGGCCAGCAACTCGCACAGCGTGCAGGCGGCGCCATTGGCGTCTCCGGCGGCGCCATTGGTGTCTCTGGCGGCGGCGCCATTGGTGTCTCCGGCGGAGGCGGTATTCGTGTCTCCGGCGCCGGCACGGGCATTGGAGCTTAATGCACCCGGGTGTACACCGGCCGGCACCTCGCCAGCAAGCGCCCCCTCCGTCAGTTGCACGCCCGCCGTTGGCGGTGCCTCGACATTAGCCAAGCTCAACGGCATCACGGTAACTAAGCCTCTCGGCCGATGACTTCATCTCCTTGCCTTTGACTGGGCATCCCTGACGCCCTGTACATGTTTTCGCAGGGCACCGCCAATGTTCCTTGCACTCTTCTGCACTAACTTCATGGGCGCCGAGTTGGTCGATGTCGCCAAGGGTAGAATCATTCAACCGGGAAACCCCATGTTCCACGGTAATCCGATGCCACCCACAGTGTATAGGGTTGAAGTGGTTCGGGTGCTGCTAGGCTGCAACGAGCTGTTACCTCCGATTCGACCCGCTGGGGCTGACGAAGAAGATGAGATGACCCTTAGCGCCTGCGTAAATTAGCCCCTGCTTTGGCCAAAGAGCCAGATTCGTTTGGGGGCGGGGGACACCACCCCACAGACAAGACCCCCAGTTGTGCCGGCGCCAAGCCATGGCAAGAACGCCGCAACGCTACCGGACCTGCCGGACATCCCTATGGCACAGGATCCGGACAGCCCTATGGCACAGGATCCGGACGGCGACGACAACGACGACGGTACATTTACCAAAGTTGATAAGTACTTTGCCAAACATGGGTACATTAACGAGTTCTGCGGGCCTCTTTCTCAAGAACCCAACCAAGACGACCACGATCTAGCTGGTACGACGGAGAAATCCAATTGCAACAGGCGTCGTCTGGCGTTTAGTTCTCAGGACACGCCTCCAGCTCCCGCCTTCACCGAGCCGCAGATAGCTGAGGTGCGAAATATTATCAGCCCCAACACGCTCAAGAAGGCGGTCTATGAGCAGAACTCGGTCCCATTACAGGAGATCAAGAAGAAGGGACGGAAGCGAAAGACTAACAAGGGCGCCGGTGCGAGCCAGCCGGCACCGAGTTCGATCCGTGCTCAGGACGGGCCACCTTCACCTAAGGATATCTCGAGGAGGGTGCATGTGGCTAGTAGGGCGATGCTACTGCCAAATATGCTGAATGCTGCAACCGGTGCTATGCGGAGTCTGCACGACAGTGTTCTTTCTTTGGAGAAGCGGCGTCTCAGAGAGAATGATGTGGCATACCCGGTTTTCGTGGCCAAGGTGCCAGAGGGCAAGGGCTTTGTGGATGGCGACATCGGGGGTACGATCGTCCTGCGGTCTGATGACATCTTTGCTATGTTTAACCTTCATCCGCTGCACTACACCTTCGTTCGGCTGTTTTCGCTGAGTATGGAGATGCGGATCATTAGAGACAAGACCCCGGACATCGTGATAGTCGACCCCTTATACATGTGTGCCAAGCACTTGAGCAGCGCTGGGGACCGCCAAGTTGCGAGTTCACACCTCGAAGGCGTCATTGTGGCAAACCCAGATAAGGATAACTTCCTTGTGGCTTACTTTCCCGAGTAAGTCATCCCTTAACCGCCCCGTAACATATGATTTCTTAGATTTTGATCGTTCTTTTTTTCTAACATTCCGTGTTCTGTGAAGTGACACACATTGCACACTCATCCTCTTAAGCCCGAAATATTCCATGGCCACATATTTCGACCCGAACCATAACTCCAAGATAGACTACACAAATGTCAAGAAAGTTCTTGATGATGTTCTCCCCGGCTACGCCAAATCTGGAGGCACCTTCACCAGGGCAGTTCGTAAGTATGGCAAGCACACCTTCTCACACAATACGAATTTCTTCTGCGTCAAGCAGCCGCCTGGCGGTCAGAAGGATGCCTACTACGCCCTCCATCACATGCGGGCGATCGTAAGGGACCATCATCAACTTCTACTACCAGATAGTCTCAAAGATTGGGCCGCGAGGTTGTCGGCAACCCAGGATGGGACCTCAGACAAGAATTCTTTTGCATCTAGTCGGAGTTTGCGGACATCATCCATCAAGATGTCCTTCATACCTCGGGGCAGTTCTACCTCAGATATCAACCATCCAACAATGAGATAGATGGAACGCTACAAATGCAGGGTGACAACGACCGCGATTTCATGACCATCACGATAGACGACGGCTTCATCCACGCTCCTATCCGATGAGTCGAGTCGAAAGAAGTGATGTGTAGTTCTGAAACATTGATTGGCTCATGTTGTAATTAAACTTTAATGAATTCGTATGTCTCTTTGGTTTGGACAGTTATTCAACTTAGATGTAATCGATGCTATTTATTAGTAGGATCATGAATCGTGCTATTAATGTCTTTCTTTTATCTTTCGATCCTTTTGTTGCATACTTACATATTGCTTATGTATTGTCTGTTGTCTGTTGTTTGGCTTGTGCATAGAGATGTCGTCGTATGTCATGTACAAGGGTAAGGTTCCCGGAGTCTACGACGACTGGGAGGAGTGTCGGAGACAGGTTCACCGTTTCAGCGGTAACAGTTACAAAGGGTACACCACTAGGGCGGAGGCCGAATCTAGATACGCCCGCTATCTAGCGGGAGAGAGGAGGGAGCGTTGGAGGAACCGGATGAAGACCAGTTTGATCGCGATGATGCTCATCGTGATGACCGCAGTTCTCTTTTATGTGATGGTAGTTTAGATGATTGATATCGACTTGTAATGTGAAGACAAACTCGATACTCGCGGTCTTGAGACTTGTAATGTTTTATCTTTGTTCGGTCTTTTGAATTCGGAGACTAATATGATGAATTATATTCGGAGACTAATCTTCTATTGTATTCGATGAATCTGATGTTACTGTGTGCTGCTGTCTATATTCTGTCCAATAATATATTTTGTAACATGTGCAAAAATCAGAAAAGCAAAAAAAAACCAAATATTCATACTAATGGCGCATCAAGGCAGAGTGCGCCATTAGTATGCCAAAGGATACTAATGGCGCATCAAGGCAGAGTGCGCCATTAGTGTGACAAAGCACATGGTTACATATGGCCCCCCGGGAGGCATACTAATGGCGCATGGGTGCTCCATTAGTATACCAGATACTAATGGCGCACCCGTGGTGCGCCATTAGTAAAAAATACTAGTGGCGTGCTACTAATGGCGCACTGGTAATGCGCCATTAGTAGGCAAAACCAGTGCGCCATTAGTAGGCTTTTTCCTAGTAGTGCGAGGGAGAGCAAAATGATCAGGCGGACATGCCTTGTTAAGGTCCGTGTAATCCACACACATAAGCCAAGTGCCATTTTTCTTAAGTACCAGCACAGGGTTAGCCAACCACTTTGGATGAAAAACTTTAAGAATAAACCCGGCCGCCAAGAGCCGGGCCACTTCTTCACCAATGGCCTTGCGCCTCTCTTCATTAAAACGACGAATGAATTGCTTGATCATTTTAAACTTTGGATCAATATTGAGAGTGTGCTCAACGAGTTCCCTTGGTACACGTGGCATGTCAGAAGGCTTCCGTGCAAAGAGGCCCCGGTTCTCATGGTGAACTCGATGAGCGCGGTTTCCTACTTAGTAACAAATTTTTTTTAATTTTTTTTCAAAACAACTAATGGTGCACGGTGGGTGTGGTGCGCCATTACTATGTCAACATAGTAATGGCGCACCACTCCCACCGTGCGCCATTAGTAGTTTTGAAAAAATTAATTTTTTTTACTAATGGCGCACCGTGGGATGTGGTGCGCCATTAGTATTTGCACACTAACGGCGCACCAACACATGGTGCACCATTAGTATTTAGTAATGGCGCACCACATGTACAGTGCGCCATTAGTGTCCATCCCATCTATAGCCCTTTTCCTAGTAGTGCTAGCACTGATAATGGACTGCTTGGATGAGTCGCTAAGGATGAAGTCAATCTGTTTAGTGTCATCCGTCAACTTAAACTTCAACAAAGGTTCCTGCTCTGTGGTTGGCTTCTTAAAGGGGGTCATATCTGCCGGGTCGACATTATCTTTATAGAAGTTCAGCATCTCCATTGCACAAGCAGACTCAGCATAGGCAGCATCGCCTTCTTCACACTCAAAGCTATCTTTCTGTCTTGATGCTCCGTGATGGTACCCTTATGACCCGGCACCTTAAGCTGCAGATAAACATAACAAGGCCGTGCCATAAATTTGGCATAAGCTGGTTGTCCAATCAAGGCATGATAAGGGCTCTTGATCTTGACCACCTCATAGGTCAATTTTTCGGCTCTGTAGTCATACTCATTACTGAAAACTACCTCCAAGGCTATCTTACCCACTGGATATGCCGACTTACCGGGCACCACCCGATGAAAGACTATAGAAGACGGCTTAAGATTTTTGTCGTTAAATTCATATGGCGAAAAGTATCATAGTAGAGGATATTGATGCTACTGCCCCCATCCATGAGCACCTTAGTGAACTTGTATTCTCCGACCTGAAGTGCCACCACCAAAGTCAGCTGACCCGGATTATCAACTCGGGGCTCGTGATATGTCTACAACGTATCTATAATTTTTTATTGTTCCATGCTATCATATTATCTGTTTTGGATGTTTTATATGCATTTGTATGCTATTTTATATTATTTTTGGGACTAACCTATTAACCTAGAGCCCAGTGCCAGTTTCTGTTTTTTGCCTGTTTTAGAGTTTCGTAGAAAAGGAATACCAAACGGAGTCCAAATGGAATAAAACTTTCGCGATGATCTTTCTTGGACCAGAATCAAACCAGGACACTTGGAGATGAAGTCGGAGACGCAACAAGGTGGCCACGAGGGTGGAGGGCACGCCTAGGGGGTAGGGCACACTCACTACCTCATGGGCCCCTCGGGGCTCTCCTGACCTAATTGTTTCGCCTATATATACTCTTATACCCCAACACCATCAGGGGGAGACACAAAAACACTTTTCCACCGCCGCAACCTTCTGTAGCTCTGAGATCCCATCTAGGGGCCTTTTCCGGTGTCATGCCGGAGGGGGATTTGATCATGGAGGGCTTCTACATCAACACTATTGCCCTTTTGATGAAGCGTGAGTAGTTTACCACACACCTACGGGTCCATAGATAGTAGCTAGATGGCTTCTTCTCTCTCTTTGATTCTCAATACCATGTTCTCCTTGATGTTCTTGGAGATCTATTTGATGTAATATTCTTTTGCGGTGTGTTTGCCGAGATCCAATGAATTGTGGATTTATGATCAAATTATCTATGAATAATTATTTGAATCTTCTTAGAATTCTTATATGCATGATTTGATATCTTTGCAGGTCTCTTCGAATTATCGGTTTAGTTTGGCCTACTAGATTGGTTTTTCTTGCAATGGAAGAAGTGCTTAGCTTCGGGTTTAATCTTGCGGTGTCCTTCCCAGTGATAGTAGGGGCAGCAAGGCACATGTTGTATTGTTTCCATCAAGGATAAAATGATGGGGTTTTCATCATATTGCTTGAGTTAATTCCTCTACATCATGTCATCTTACTTATTGCGTTACTCTGTTCTTTATCAACTTAATACTCTAGATGTAGGCAGGAGTCGGTTGATGTGTGGAGTGATAGTAGTATATGCATAATCGTTTCAGTCTACTTGACACGAATGTGATGCCTATGTTCATGATCATTGCCTTAGATATCATCATAATTTATGTGCTATTCTATCAATTGCTCGACAGTAATTTGTTCACAAACCGTATTTTTTTCTATCTTGAGAGAAGCCAATAGTGAAACCTATGGCCCCCAGGTCTCTTTTCCATCATATAAGTTCTATTTTCTATCATACTAGTTTCCGATCTACTATTTTGCAATCTTTTACATTCTGATCTATAAACCAAAAATACCAAAAATATTTACTTTACCGTTTATCTATCTCTATCAGATCTCACTTTTGCAAGTAATTGTGAAGGGATTGACAACCCCTTTATTGTGTTGGGTGCAAGTTGTTGATTGTTTGTGCAGGTATTCAGTGACTTGTGCGTTGTCTCCTACTGGATTGATACCTTGGTTCTCAAACTGAGGGAAATACATACTCAACTTTGCTGCATCACCATTTCCTTTTCAAGGGAAAAACCAATGCAAGCTCAAGAGGTAGCAGCGGGTTATCCTCACGGCTCCATACCATCAGCTGTTCAGACCATCATAAATACCGAGGTATCACCGGCTCAACCGCACTCATCGCCCGCTTATGAACTTCTAATCCCGCTTGCACAGGCAAGTGGTGAAAACATGATATTGGCCACTATTAAGCTGTTTTGGATTACTCTAATACCCTGACTGTTGTTGATGATTGCCCTGATTGGAGTGCTGGTTAAAGCCACGCTAATCGCCTTGACCTTGGGAACCGTAGTTTGAACCACCACCTCCAAATCCGGGCCTATGAGAGCCAGAACCAGACCCACCATTCGGGTCATGATGGTCCTAATAAATACCAGAATTCCTATATTCTTTCATGATGAAACAATCTTTCGATAGTTGAGTAGCCGATTCTCTTGAGAACCGTGCATTGGGCAAGGCTGATTCATTATGGCTTCAAGGTTAAATCTGATCCCGCCAAACTGGGGCATTGAGGATTTCCCCTTACGACGCTGATTGCCACTCTGTGCGTTGGTATTTGCCGCAAAATCTAAACTGCCATCGGCTTGCTTGCGCTTATCGTTATTGCCTTGGTTCTGATCCACTTTATTGTGTTGTTGTCCCTTTCCATTACCGTTATTCTTCCCCTTGTTAGACTTCTCCTCCTTAGAGGCAAGGTCTTTAGTGTTATCAGAGTCGGCATATTTGATGAGGGCTGCCATGAGTTCTACCACATCATTGAAGTGACGTTTGAGTCTCCCCAGCTTCTACTTAAGGGGAGTGAACTAGCAATTTTTCTCCAAAATTAGGACAACAGAACCATCATTGATGCTATCCGACTAGTGGATAATATCTGAGACCCGGCGAGCCCAATGGGAGGTGGACTCATCCTCACGCTGGTTGTAAGTGTCTAGGTCGATAATCGACATAGGCTTCTTACAGGTGTCCTTAAAATTCTGAATGAACCGCGTCTTCAATTCCGTCCATGAGTTGATGGAATTAGGAGGCAAACCCTTTAAGCAGGTGCGAGCTGGCCCATCTAACATCATGGTAAAATATTTGGCGCACACAACATCGTTCACATCCAACATCTCGATGGCCAGCTCGTAGCTCTCTATCCAAGCATCTGGCAGCTGATCTGCAGTGTAATTGGGTACTTTTCGAGGGCCCTCACTAGTAGAAAATAGGGCTTTCGTTTGGGCCAGATAAGCCCATTAGTCCCAGTTCAGTCACGAACCGGGACCCATGGGCCCATTGTCCCGGTTCGTGAGGCCAGGGGGCCTGCCGGGCCTCGTGGGGGCATTGGTCCTGGTTTGTCTACCCCTTTGGTCCCGGTAGGTGGGACGAACCGGGACCAATGGGCCTCGCTCCTGGCCCACCACCATTGGTCCCGGTTGGTGGCTTGAACTGGGACCAAAGGCTGGTCTTTAGTACCGGTTCAAGCCATGAACCGGGACCAAAGATCTGCTTATATATACCCCCTCGCGTAAGAGCAGAGCACACTGCTCTATTTTTTCTGGCCAACGAGGGGAGACGGCTTTGTGGTGCTCTAGCTCACCTCCTATGCACACGAGGTGTTCGATGGAATGCTCAAGCCACACTACTTAAGCTTTCTCCTCTCCAAGCTCCATTTTCCTCAATATTAGTCTAGGTTTAGCGTTCTGTCATGTCCCATCCCCATCTTCATGATCGTCGATTGCCCGCGCCGATCTCATCGCCGGCACCACCGTGGTGAGCCTCTTGTTCTTATCTTCTTTCTGAAAGGAAAAAAAATTCTTACTTGTATGTTTAGATAGATACTTGTATAATTTTCTTACTTTTATTATTGCTTCTTATTATATAGTGCGATGGTTTTGGTATCCACCTCCACCGGCCCTCGTCCTGTCTATGATTCGGATGTGGTATATATTATCTTTATAACTATTTGGTTCATTTATTTTTTATGATAATTATGCCGACCAACGTTACATAGATTTTATTTATCTAGGAGGTATGTGAACCAGAAATTCCAACCGACCCTACTGTCGAGAGGTTAAATTTTGTTGAAGAAGAAAACAATTACTTGAAGGAAAAAATTAAAAAAAATTGAGGAGGAAAAGAAGATATTGGAGTTGCATGTTGCGGATGTTGTCGATGATCATAAGATAAAGATGGATGCAATGCACTTGAAGATTAGAAAGATTAGAAAATATGCCATTCATACCGAGACTTGGTATCATTATGCTATTGGATCAATTGTTACCTTGGTTGCTATTATGATCACATTTGTTTTTGCATTGAAATGTTTTACATAGTTTCAATGTATGGTTTAATTAATTAGATCCTCTAGAGAGCTATATGTTGTTAGATGAGAACTATGTATGTACTTTGGTTTTAATGTGATGATGAACTTCTATTAATTTGGTCACTGAATTAGCTATTCATGATGTTCTGTAATGGTTTCTAACACACTTAATTATATATAATGCACGCAGATGAATGGGCAATGGATGTACGATGACAGACACACCTCCAAGTACATTAAGGGCGTGCATAATTTTCTCGAAGTGGCTAAGGCAAGCAAGCAGAATGGTTTTATGTGTTGTCCATGCCCTATATGTGGGAATACAAAGTCTTACTCTGACTCAAAAACCATTTGCACCCACCTGCTTTATAAGGGTTTCATGCCACACTATAATGTTTGGACCAAGCACGGAGAAATAGGGGTTATGATGGAAGACAATGAAGAAAAGAGGACGATAACAACTACGTGCCCCCTGAATACAGTGATGCTGCAACGGGGGAAGCTGTTGAAGATCAAAAGGAACCAGATGATGTACCCGATGATGATCTCCGCTGGGCCATTGTTGATGCAAGGAGACAGTGCGAAAGTCAAAAGGAGAAGCTCAAGTTCGATCGCATGTTAGACGATCACAAAAAAGGTTTGTACCCCAATTGCGAAGATGCCAACACAAAGCTCGGTACCGTACTGGAATTGCTACAGTGGAAGGCAGAGAATGGTGTGCCTGACAAAGGATTTGAGAATCGACTAAAAATATTAAAGAAGAAGCTTACAAAGGATAACGAATTACCCGACAGTACGTATGCAGGAAAGAAGGTTGTATGCCCTCTAGGACTGGAGGTGCAGAAGATACATGCATGCCCTAATGACTGCATCCTGTACCGTGGTGCATGCAAGGATTTGAACGCATTCCCAGTATGCGGTGCATTGCAGTATAAGATCAGACGAGATGACCCTGGTGATGTTGACGGCGAGCGCCCCGGAAGAGGGTTCATGCCAAGGTGATGTGGTATGCTCCTATAATACCATGGTTGAACTGCCTGTTTAGAAACAAAGAGCATGCCAAGTTGATGGGATGGCATAGTGAGGACTGTAAGAAAGACGGGAAGTTGAGAGCACCCGCTGACGGGTCGTAGTGGAGAAAAATTGAGAGAAAGTACCGGGCTGAGTTTGCAGGTGACCCATGGAACGTATGGTTTGGTTTAAGCGCAGATGACATTAATACTTTCAGGGAGCAGAGCAGCAATCACAAGACCTGGCCCGTGACTCTATGTATGTATAACCGTCCTCCTTGGATGTGCATGAAGCGGATGTTCATTATGATGCAAGTTCTCATCCAAGGCCCTAAGCAAGCCAACAACGACATTGATGTGTACCTAAGGCCATTAGTTGAAGAACTTTTATAGCTATGGAATGGAAACGGTGTACGTGTGTGGGATGAGCACAAACAGGAGGAATTTAACCTGCACGCGTTGTTGTTTGTAATCATCAATGATTGGCCCGCTCTTAGTAACCTTTTAGGACAGACAAACATGGGATACCACGCATGTACGCACTGTTTAGCTGACACCGAAAGTATATACCTGGACAAATACTGGAAGAATGTGTACCTGGGCCATCGTCGATTTCTTCTGACCAACCATCAATGTCGAAAGAAAGGCAAGCATTTCAAAGGCGAGGCAGCTCACCGGAAGAAGCCCGCCATGCATACCGGTGATCACGTACTTGCTATGGTCAATGATTTATACGTAATCTTTGGAAAGGGTCCCGACGGACTATCTATTCTGAATGACGCTGAGGGACGGGCAGCCATTTGGAAGAAGAAATCTATATTTTGGGACCTACCTTACTGGAAAGAATTAGAGGTCCGCTCTTCACTCAACGTGATGCACGTGACGAAGAATCTTTGCATGAATCTGCTAGGCTTTTTGGGCGTATATGGGAAGACAAAAGATAAACCGGAGGCACAGGAGGACCTGCAACGTTTGCAGAAAAAAGACGGCATGCTCCAAAGCAGTATGTAGGTCCTGCCAGCTACGCTCTTACCAAAGAAGAGAAGGAAATCTTCTTTGAATGCCTGCTCAGTATGAAGGTCCTGTCTGGCTTCTCGTCGAATATAAAGGGAATGATAAATGTGCCAGAGAAAAAGTTCCTGGACCTAAAGTCTCATGACTGCCACGTGATTATGACGCAACTGCTTCCGGTTGCATTGAAGGGGCTTCTACTGGAAAACGTCCGATTAGCCATTGTGAAGCTATGTGCATTCCTCAATGCAATCTCTCAGAAGGTGATCACTCCAGAAATCATACCAAGGCTAAGGAGTGATGTGGCGCAATGTCTTGTCAGTTTCGAGCTGGTGTTCCCACCATCCTTCTTTAATATCATGACGCATGTCCTAATTCATCTAGTCGACGAGATTGTCATTCTGGGCCCCATATTTCTACACAATATGTTCCCGTTTGAGAGGTTCATGGGAGTCCTAAAGAAATATGTCCGTAACCGCGCTAGGCCAGAAGGAAGCATCTCCATGGGCCATCAAATAGAGGATGTCATTGGATTTTGTGTTGACTTCATTCCTGGCCTTTATAAGATTGGTCTCCCTAAATCGCGGTATGAGGGGAGACTGACTGGAAAAGGCACGCTTGGAGGGGACTCAATAATATGCAGTGATGTGCATTCTTGGTCTCAAGCATAGTTCACAGTTCTATAGAACTCTACCTTGGTGACCCCGTATGTCGATGAACACAAGAACAACATGCGCTCCAAACACCTAGAGCAGTGTGACGACTGGATTACATGTGAACACATCAGGACTTTCGGCAGTTGGTTGGAAACACGTCTCAGAGGTGACAACACTGTTTGTGATGTGTTGTACTCATTATCCAGGGGACCATCTTCAACTGTATTGACTTACAAAGGATACGAGATAAATGGGAATACATTTTACATGATCACCCAAGATCAAAAGAGCACCAACCAAAATAGCGGTGTCCGCTTTGATGCAGTAACCAAGAGGGGAAAGGACACATATTATGGTTACATAGTGGACATATGGGAACTTGACTACGGACATGATTTTAAGTTTCCTTTGTTTAAGTGCAAATGGGTCAATCTATCAGGAGGCGGGGTACAGGTAGACCCACAGTACGGAATGACAACAGTGGATGTGAACAATATTGGGTACACAGACGAACCGTTTGTCCTAGCCAATGATGTGGCGCGTGTTTTCTATGTGAGGGACATGTCTACCAAATCGAGAAAAAGAAAAGAAAAGGAAGCGAACACATCATACGATGAGCCAAAGCGCCACATAGTTCTTTCAGAAAAAGAGACATCGCGGGAGTGGAGGGCAAGATAGACATATCCAAAGATTATGAAAAGTTTCATGAAATTCCTCCCTTCAAAGTCAAGGCTCACCCAAGCACCCTGTTAAACAATCAAGATTATCCATGGTTACGGCACAATAAGCAAAGGACAGAAACGAAGAAAAAGTGAATACTTTCTCTATACGACTATTATGATGATGCCTTTGATCTAGAGTTTCATTGTAGTTACATGTGAAGAAATGAAATGCCTGTTGTAGCAGACAAGTTTTCGTCCGAAACCCTGATACCTCGAAACAATAGTCAATTTTTTACACGAACTGCATCTAGTGTTCGCCGTAACCCTCTCAACTTTTTAGCACATGCTATGTGGGTGAAATGATGATGCCATGCCAACTTTCAACCTTTTCAGAGTTCATTTGAAATGCTATTCAATTTCAGGGTCATTTAGCTCAAACAATGAACTAACATAAAAAAGAATGAATGGAAAACTTTTATGAAACTCTAATAAAAAAATAAACTAAAAGAATGAACTAGGAAACTTTAATGAAACTCTAATAGAAATAAGAATGAACTAGAAAACTTTAATGAAACTCTAATAGCTAAAGGAATCAACCAAAAAGCTTTTATAAACCTCTAGTATTATTGAAACTAAAATTATATAAAAATTATGCAACTAAAATTATCAAGTATTTTCTCTTTAAAACATTAAAAGCAAAAACAATTTTCATAAAATAAAAAAAGCAAAAAAGAAAAGAAAATAAATAGGTAGAAACGAAATAAAATAAATAAGTAGAAACAAAATAAAATTTAATAAATAAGTAGAAACAAAATAAACTTTAATAAATTAAAATAAATAAACTTCAATAAAATAATTGAAAATAGCAACAGTAAATAGAAACAAAACAAAATAAATAAAGCAAAAAAATGTGCCACCTACTAGGCCACCACGACCTGAATACGACTAGAAACCCAATCATGGGCCTGGATTTATGCCCGCAGTAGGCCAAGTAGACCCACAGGCACACAGTGCCAGGTTAGGCCCGAAAGCCTGCAGTTGTGAGGAGCTTGAGAGGGTGGGCGCAGCAGCGCTTATAAACCACTCTCGAGCTCTCTCAACTAGCGAGGTGAGACTAAACTTTGGCCGCGACGCGGGTAGCACAGGGCCTTTGGTCCTGGTTGGTGGCACCAACCGGGACTAAAGGGCGGCATTGGTCCCGGTTCGTGGCACCAACCGGGACCAATGCCCCCCTTTTAGTCCCAGTTGGTGCCACCAACCGGGACCAAAGGCCTCTGCTTCCTGCCCTTTGGGCTGCTAAGAAGAGACCTTTGGTCCCGGTCGGTGGCACCAACCGGGACTAAAGGGGGGCATTCGTCCCGGTTGGTGCCACGAACCGGACCAATGCTCAATGTATATAAGCAACACTTGCAAAAAATTTTAGTTTCGTCTCTGCAGTTGCCCCACCCCGACACCGCCACTAGGCTGCCCAAGCTCATCCCGTCGACGCCGTCGCTGCCCCGTCGCCGCGCTGTCACCACCCAGCGCCGCCCCGACACCGTTGCCGCGCGCTACCCCATGCCGTCACCAACCCGACACCTTCGCTGTCACCTCCTCGCGCCGCCCCGACGCCGTCGTCAGCCCCGTCGCCGCCCGCGCCCCGCACCGCCCTTATGCCGTCGCTGCGCGCCACCCCGCACCGTCACCGTCCTGACGCCATTGCCGTCACCTCCCCGTGCCGCCCCGACACCGTCGCCACACCGCCCCACGGTCCAGCGGCCTTCCGATGTTTTTTTCATAAATGTGATGATGTTGATAGGTTAGTGTAGAGGAAAAAGTAAAATAAGGAAAAGAAAGAAAAGAGGAAGAAGGAAGAAGGAAGAAGAAGAAAAATTAGGAGTGGAAAAAGGAAAATAAGAAGAGGAAGAAGGAGAAGAAAAAGGAGAAGAAGAGGAGAGGAAGAAGGGGAGGAGGAATTAATAAGAAGAGAAAAAAAAGAAAAAAAAGAGGAGAAGAATAAAGGAATAGAAGAGAAGAAGAAAAAAATAGAGTAATTTCTAATTTTTTTTTCTTCACCTCTATTCCTGTCTTCTTCTCCTCTTTTTATTTCTTCTTTTTTTCTTTGATATTCTCCTCTATTCCTTTCTTCTTCTTCTCTTTTTTTCTTCTTCTTCTTCCTCTTCTTATTTTTTATCGGGTATGTCGTTGTGGATATACCACCTCCCCGATAACT
>NC_041387.1:519773014-519807650 GCF_002162155.2 Triticum dicoccoides
ATAACTTCGACATGAGGAGGGGGGAGGGGGTCAAGGGGTTAAGGAGTCGAGGGAAGAGGATTTGAGGGTTCTAGGGTCGAGGGTTCGGCGGTTCTAGGGTCGAGGGTCGAGGGTTTGAGGGTCGTCGAGGGGCCGAGGGTTCGAGGGTCGAGGGTCGTCGAGGGGCCGAGGGTTCGAGGGTCGAGGGTCATCGAGGGGTCGAGGGTTCAAGGGTCGAGGATCACCGAGGGGTCGAGAGTTTGCCCATTATCAAAGTATTGAAGAAATCCATGGCTTCATCATTAGCCGGAAGTAACCGGGGCATGATGGTAAAAAGTTCTCGAAAGTTATTCTGGAACGGAGTCCCGGATAGGATAATCCGCCATTTGGTACAAATTTTAGCAAACTCCTTCCAAATGGCGATATTCAGAAGGCTCTTGTTGTACTTTGTACCAAAAAGGGAATTATCCTATTTGGGATTCCATTCCAAAATAACTTTGGAGAGCTTCGTACCATCATGCGTCTGTTACTTTCGCCTAATGATGAAGACATGGTTTTGTTGAATCCTTTAACACTAGACAAATGTGACATGAGGGGGTCGAGGGTCGGGCACTAGGGTAGAGGGTCGTGGATCGCCAAGCGGTCAAGGGTCGTGAACTAAGGTAGAGGGTCAAGGGTCGCCGAGGGGTCGAGGGTCGATGGTCAGGAGTCGAGGGTCATCGAGGAGTCGACATACTCCCTCTCTGATAACTTCGACATGAGGGGGGTTGATATACTCCCTCCCCTATAACATTTTTTTCTATGTATATGTCGTCGTTGTCATATACCCCCTCTTCCATAACTTCGACATGAGGGGGGGGGTCGTTATACCCCCTCTCCGATAACATTTTTTTTCTATGTATATGTCGTCATTGTCGATATACCCCCTCCCCGATAACTTCGATATATCCATCTGATATGTCTCCATCTTATCTACATTTTCCAAACACTTTTGCCCTTGTTTTGGACTCTAACTTGCATGATTTGAATGGAACTAACCCGGCCTGACGCTGTTTTCAGCAGAATTGCCATGGTGTTATTTTGTGCAGAAATAAAAGTTCTCG
The DNA here is from genome assembly GCF_002162155.2 of Triticum dicoccoides. NCBI lineage: Eukaryota > Viridiplantae > Streptophyta > Magnoliopsida > Poales > Poaceae > Triticum > Triticum dicoccoides. The sequence continues at coordinate 519,774,097 of NC_041387.1, forward strand.
AAATGACCTGAAACTCCACAGAGAATATTTTTGGAATTAATAAAAAATACTGGCAAAAGAATCGAGGCCAAGGGGCCCACACCCTGTCCACGAGGGTGGGGGCGCGCCCACCTGCCTCATGGGACCCCTGGTGCTCCACCAACCTCAACTCCAACTCTATATATTCACGCCCGGGGAGAAAAAAATGAGAGAGAAGGATTCATCGCGTTTTACGATACGGAGCCACTGCCAAGCCCTAATCTCTCTCGGGAGGGCTGATCTGGAGTCCGTTCGGGGCTCCGGAGAGGGGAATCCATCACCGTCGTCATCATCAACCTTCCTCCATCACCAATTTCATGATGCTCACCGCCGTGTGTGAGTAATTCCAGTGTAGGCTTGATGGATGGTTATGGGTTGGATGAGATTTACCATGTAATCGAGTTAGTTTTGTTAGGGTTTGATCCCTAGTATCCATTATGTTCTAAGATTGATGTTCCTATGACTTTGCTATGCTTAATGCTTGCCACTAGGGCCCGAGTACCATGATTTCAAATCTGAACCTATTATGTTTTCATGAATATATGTGAGTTCTTCATCCTATCTTGCAAGTCAATAATGACCTACAATGTGTTATGATCCGGTAACCCCGAAGTCACAATAATCGGGACCACTCCCGCTAATGACCATAGTTTGAGGAGTTCATGTATTCACCAAGTGTTAAAGCTTTGGTCTGGTACTCTATTAAAAGGAGGCCTTAATATCCCTTAGTTTCTAATAGGACCCCGCTGCCACGGGAGGGTAGGACAAAAGATGTCATGCAAGTTCTTTTCCATAAGCATGTATGACTATATTCGGAATACATGCCTACATTACGTTGATGAACTGGAGCTAGTTCTGTGTCGCCCTATGTTATAATTATTACATTTGGAATCGCATCCGACATAATTATCCACCAGTGGCCCAATGCCTATGAGCTTTTCACATATTGATCTTTGCTTAGTTACTTTACCGTTGCCACTGTTACAATTACTACAAAACTGCTACTGTTACTTTTGCTACAGTTACCATTACTTCCACACTACTTTGCGACTAAATACTTTGCTGCAGATATTAAGTTATCCAGGTGTGGTTGAATTGATAACTCAACTGCTAATACTTGAGAATATTCTTTGGCTCCCCTTGTGTCGAATAAATAAATTTGGGTTGAATACTCTACCCTCGAAAACTATTGCGATCCCCTATACTTGTGGGTTATCAAGACTATTTTCTGGCACCGTTGCCGGGGAGCATAGCTCTATTCTTTGAGTCACTTGGGATTTATATCTGCTGATCACAATGAGGAACTTGAAAGATGAAAGAACTAAGATTTTTCCCTCAACTACGAGGGGAGGTAAGGAACTGCCTGAAGGAAATATGTCCTAGAGGCAATAATAAAGTTATTATTTATTTCCTTATATCATGATAAATGTTTATTATTCATGCTAGAATTGTATTAACCGGAAACATGATACATGTGTGAATACATAGACAAACATATAGTCACTAGTATGCCTCTACTTGACTAGCTCATTAATCAAAGATGGTTATGTTTCCTAACCATAGACATGTGTTGTCATTTGATTAACGGGATCACATCATTAGGAGAATGATGTGATTGACATGACCCATTCCGTTATTATAGCACTTGATTGTTTAGTATATTGCTATTGCTTTCTTCATGACTTATACATGTTCCTGTAACTATGAGATTATGCAATTCCTGTTTACCAGAGGAACACTTTGGGTACTACCAAACCTCACAACGTAACTGGTTGATTATAAAGGAGTACTACAGGTGTCTCCAAATGTACATGTTGAGTTGGCGTATTTCGAGATTAGGTTTTGTCACTCCGATTGTCGGAGAGGTATCTCTGGGCCCTCTCGGTAATGCACATCACTATAAGCCTTGCAAGCAATGTGACCAATGAGTTGGTTACTGGATGATGGATTACGTAATGAGTAAAGAGACTTGCCAGTGACGAGATTGAACTAGGTCTTGGATACCGACGATCAAATGTCGGGCAAGTAATATACCGATGACAAAGGGAACAACGTATGTTGTTATGCGGTTTGACCGATAAAGATCTTCGTAGAATATGTAGGAACCAATATGGGCATCCAGGTTCCGCTATGGGTTATTGATCGAGAATAGTTCTAGGTCATGTCTACATAGTTCTCGAACCCGTAGGGTCCGCACGCTTAACGTTACGATGATAGTTTTATTATGCGTTTATAAGTTTTGATGTACCTAAGTTTGTTTGGAGTCCCGGATATGATCATGGACATGACGAGGAGTCTCGAAATGGTCGAGACATAAAGATTGATATATTGGACGACTATATTCGGACACCGGAAGTGTTCCGGACGTTTTCGGAGAAAACCGGAGTGCTGGAGGGTTACCGGAACCCCCCCCCCGGGAGAGATAATGGGCCACATGGGCCTTGGTGGAAAGAGAGAGGGGCGGCCATGGTGGGCCGCGCGCCCCCTCTCCCTCTGGTCCAAATTGGACTAGGAGGGGGGGGGGGCGCCCCCCTCTCCCCCTTCCTTCCCCCTCCTAGTAGGAGTAGGAAAGGGGGAGTCCTACTCCTAATAGGAGGACTCCTCCTCCTTGGCGCGCCCACAAGGGCCGGCCTCCCTCCCCCCTCCCTCCTTTATATACGGGGGCAGGGGGCACCCCATGACACACAAGTTGATCTACGGATCATTCCTTAGCCGTGTGCGGTGCCCCCCTCCACCATATTCCACCTCGGTCATATCGTCACGGAGTTTAGGCGAAGCCCTGCGCCGGTAGAACATCATCATCGTCACCATGCCGTCGTGCTGACGGAACTCAACCCCGAAGCTTTGCTGGATCGGAGCCCGGGGATCGTCATCGAGCTGAACGTGTGCTGAACTCGGAGGTGCCATACGTTCGGTGCTTGGATCGGTCGGATCGTGAAGACGTACGACTACATCAACCGCGTTGTGTTAACGCTTCCGCTTACGGTCTACGAGGATACGTGGACAACACTCTCCCCTCTCGTTGCTATGCCATCACCATGATCTTGCGTGTGCATAGAATTTTTTTTAAAATTACTACGTTCCCCAACAGTGGCATCCGAGCCTAGGTTTTATGCGTTGATGTTATATGCACGAGTAGAACAGAAGTGAGTTGTGGGCGATACAAGTCATACTGCTTACCAGCATGTCATACTTTGGTTCGGCGGTATTGTGAGATGAAGCGGCCCGGACCGACATTAAGCGTACGCTTACGCGAGACTGGTTTCACCGTTACGAGCATTAGTGCTTAAAGGTGGCTGGTGGGTGTTTGTCTCTCTCACTTTAGCTGAATCGAGTGTGGCTACGCCTGGTCCTTGCGAAGGTTAAAACAACACTAACTTGACGAACTATCGTTTTGGTTTTGATGCGTAGGTAAGAACGGTTCTTGCTAAGCCCGTAGCAGCCACGTAAAATTTGCAACAACAAAGTAGAGGACGTCTAACTTGTTTTTGCAAGGCATGTTGTGATGTGATATGGTCAAGACGTGATGCTATATTTTATTGTATGAGATGATCATGTTTTGTAACCAAAGTTATCGGCAACTGGCAGGAGCCATATGGTTGTCGCTTTATTGTATGAAATGCAAACGCCCTGTAATTGCTTTACTTTATCACTAAGCGGTGGCGATAGTCGTAGAAGCAATAGATGGCGTAATGACAATGATGCTACGATGGAGATCAAGGTGTCGCGCCGGTGATGATGGTGATCACGACGGTGCTTCAAAGATGGAGATCACAAGCACAAGATGATGATGGCCATATCATATCACTTATATTGATTGCATGTGATGTTTATCCTTTATGCATCTTATCTTGCTTTGATTGACGGTAGCATTTTAAGATGATCTCTCACTAATTATCAAGAAGTGTTCTCCCTGAGTATGCACCGTTGCGAAAGTTCTTCGTGCAGAGACACCACGTGATGATCGGGTGTGATAGGCTCTATGTTCAAATACAACGGGTGCAAAACAGTTGCACACGCGGAATACTCGGGTTAAACTTGACGAGCCTAGCATATACAGATATGGCCTCGGAACACGGAGACCGAAAGGTCGAGTGTGAATCATATAGTAGATATGATCAACATAATGATGTTCACCATTGAAACTACTCCATCTCACGTGATGATCGGACATGGTTTAGTTGATTTGGATCATGTGATCACTTAGATGACTAGAGAGATGTCTATCTAAGTGGCAGTTCTTAAGTAATATGATTAATTGAACTTAAATTTATCATGAACTTAGTCCTGGTAGTATTTTGCAAATTATGTTGTAGATCAATAGCTTGTGTTGTTGCTTTCATATGTTTATTTTGATATGTTCCTAGAGAAAATTGTGTTGAAAGATGTTAGTAGCAATGATGCGGATTGGATCCGTGATCTGAGGTTTATCCTCACTGCTGCACAGAAGAATTATGTCCTTAATGCACCGCTAGGTGACAGACCTATTGCAGGAGCAGATGCAGACGTTATGGACATTTGGCTAGCTCAATATGATGACTACTTGATAGTTTAGTGCATGATGATTAACGGCTTAGAATCGGGACTTCAAAGACGTTTTGAACGTCATGGACCATATGAGATGTTCCAGGAGTTGAAGTTAATATTTCAGGCAAATAGCCGAGTTGAGAGATATGAAATATCCAACAAGTTCTATGGCTAAAAGATGGAGGAGAATCGCTCAACTAGTGAGCACATGCTGAGATTGTCTGGGTACTACAATCGCTTGAATCAAGTGGGAGTTAATCTTCCAGATAAGATAGTGATTGACAGAGTTCTCTAGTCACCATGACCAAGTTAGTAGAACTTTGTGATGAACTATAGTATGCAAGGGATGACGAAAATGATTCCCAAGCTCTTTGTGATGTTGAAATCGACGAAGGTAGAAATCAAGAAAGAGCATCAAGTGTTGATGATTGACAAACCACTAGTTTCAAGAAAAGGGAAAAGGGAAAGAAAGGGAACTTCAAGTAGAATGACAAGCAAGTTGTCACTCCCGCGAAGAAGCCCAAAGCTGGACCAAAGCCTGAAACTGAGTGCTTACACTGCAAAGGAAATGATCACTGGAAGCGGAAATGCCTTGAATATTTGGTGGATAAGAAGGATGGCAAAGTGAACAAGGGTATATTTGATATACATGTTATTGATGTGTACTTTACTAGTGTTTATAGTAGCCCCTGAGTATGTGATACTTGTTCGGTTGCTAAATATTAGTAACTCGAAACAGGAGTTACAGAATAAACAGAGACTAGTTGAGGGTGAAGTGACGATGTGTGTTGGAAGTAGTTCCAAGATTGATATGATCATCATCACACTCTCCCTATACTTTCGGGATTAGTGTTGAACCTAAATAAATGTTATTTGGCGTTTGCGTTGAGCATGAATATGATTTGATCATGTTTATTGCAATACGGTTATTCATTTAAAATCAGAGAATAATTGTTGTTCTGTTTAAATGAATAGTTTGTTGGATCTCGATCGTGGTGATACACATATTCATAATATTGATGCCAAAAGATGAAAAGTTAATAATGATAGTGCAACTTATTTGTGGCACTGCCGTTTTGGGTCCTATCGGTGTAAAGCGCATGAAGAAACTCCATAAAGATGGATTTTCGGAATCACTTGGTTATGAATCATTTGATGCTTGCGAACCGTGCCTTTTGGGCAAGATGACTAAAACTCCGTTCTCCGGAACAATGGAACGAGCTAGTGACTTATTGGAAATAATACATACCGATGTATGCGGTCCAATGAGTGTTGATGCTTGTGGCGGGTATCGTTATTTTCTGACCTTCACAAGATGAATTGAGAAGATATGAGTATATCTACTTAATGAAGCACAAGTCTGAAACATTTGAAAAGTTCAAAGAATTTCAGAGTGAAGTGGAGAATCATCGTAACAAGAAAATAAAGTTTCTGCAATTTGATCATGGAGACAAATATTTGAGTTACGAGTTTGGTCTTCAATTAAAACAATGTGGAATAGTTTCACAAACTCATGCCACCTGGAACACCACATCTTAATGGTGTGTCCGAACGTCATAACAGTACTTTATTAGATATGGTGCGATCTATGATGTATCTTATCGGTTTTACCACTATCGTTTTGGGGTTGTGCATTAGAGACAGTTGCATTCACGTTTAATAGGGCACCATCTAAATCCGTTGAGACGACACCGTATGAACTATGGTTTAGCAGTAAACCTAAGCTGTCGTTTCTTAAAACTTGGAGTTGCGATGCTTATATGAAAAAGGTTTTCAACCTGATAAGCTCGAACCCAAATCGGAGAAGTGCGTCTTCATAGAATACCCAAAGGTAACTATTGGGTACACCTTCTATCACAGATCCAAAGGCAAGTTATTCGTTGCTAAGATGGATCCTTTCTAGAGAAGAAGTTTCTCTCGAAAGAAGTGAGTGGGAGGAAAGTAGAACTTGATGAGGTAATTGTACCTTCTCCCTTATTGGAAAGTAGTTCATCACTGAAATCAGTTCCAGTGATTCCTACACCAATTAGTGAGGAAGTTAATGATGATGATCATGAAACTTCAGATCAAGTTACTACCAAACCTCGTAGGTCTTCCAGAGTAAGATCCGCACCAGAGTGGTACGGTAATCATGTTCTAGAAGTCATGTTACTAGACCATGATGAACCTACGAACTATGAGGAAGCGATGATGAGCCCAGATTCCAAGAAATGGCTTGAGGCCATAAAATCTGAGATATGATCCATGTATGAGAACAAAGTATGGACTTTGATTGACTTGCTCGATGATCAGCAAGCCATGTTAAATAAATGGATCTTCAAGAGGAAGACGGACACTGATAGTAGTGTTACTATCTACTAAGCTCGACTTGTTGCGAAAGGTTTTCAACAAAGTTCAAGGTATAGAATACGATGAGATTTTCTCACTCGTATCGAAGCTTAAGTCTGTCTGAATCATGTTAGCAATTGCCACATTTTATGAAATCTGGCAAATGGATGTCAAAACTGCATTCCTTAATGGATTTATTAAAGAAGAGTTGTATATGATGCAACCAGAAAGTTTTTGTCAATCCTAAAGATGCTAACAAAGTGTGCAAGCTCTAGCAATCCATCAATGGACTGGTGCAAGCATCTCGGAGTTGGAATATACGCTTTGATGAGTTGATCAAAGCATAAGGTTTTATACGGACTTTTGGAAAGACCTGTATTTACAAGAAAGTGAGTGGGAGCACTACAACATTTCTGATAAGTATATGTGAATGACATATTGTTGATCGGAAATAATGTAGAATTATTCTGCAAAGCATAAAGGAGTGTTTGAAAGGAGTTTTTCAAAGAAAGACCTCAGTGAAGATGCTTACATATTAAGCATCAAGATCTATTGAGATAGATCAAGACGCTTGATAAGATTTTCAATGAGTACATACCTTGACAAGATTTTGAAATAGTTCAAAATGGAACAGTCAAAGAAAGAGTTCTTGCCTGTGCTGCAAGGTGTGAAATTGAGTAAGACTCAAAACCCGACCACGGCAGAAGATAGAAAGAGAATGAAAAGTCATTCACTATGCCTCAGTAATAGGTTCTATAAAGTATGCTATGCTGTGAACCAGACCTATTGTATACCTTGCTCTGTGTTTGGCAAAGGAATACAATTTTAATCTAATAGTAGATCACTGGACATCGGTCAAGAATATCCTTAGTGAGGACCAAGGAAATACTTCTCGATTATGGAGGTGATAAAAGAGCCCGTCGTAAAAAGTTACATCAGTGCAAGCTTTTACACCGATCCAGATGACTCTAAGTCTCAATCTGGATACATATTGAAAGTGGGAGCAATTAGCTAGAGTATCTCCATGCAGAGCATTGTAGACATACAATATTTGCAAAATACATACGGCTCTGAATATGACAGACCCGTTGACTAAACTTCTCTCACAAGCAAAACATGATCATACCTTAGTACTCCTTGGGTGTTAATCGCATAACAATGTGAACTAGATTATTGACTCTAGTAAACCCTTTGGGTGTTGATCACATGACTATGTGAACTATGGGTATTAAGCACATATAGATGTGAATATTGGTATTGAATCATTACTATGTAATCTAGATTATTGACTCTAGTGCAAGTGGGATACTGAAGGAAATATGCCCTAGAGACAATAATAAAGTTATTATTTATTTCCTTATATCATGATAAATGTTTATTATTCATGCTAGAATTGTATTAACCGGAAACATGATACATGTGTGAATACATAGACAAACATATAGCCACTAGTATGCCTCTACTTGACTAGCTCATTAATCAAAGATGGTTATGTTTCCTAACCATAGACATGTGTTGTCATTTGATTAACGGGATCACATCATTAGGAGAATGATGTGATTGACATGACCCATTCCGTTAGCATAGCACTTGATCGTTTAGTATATGGCTATTGCTTTCTTCAGACTTATACATGTTCCTGTAACTATGAGATTATGCAACTCCCGTTTACCGGAGGAACACTTTGGGTACTACCAAACATCACAACGTAACTAGGTGATTATAAAGGAGTACTACAGGTGTCTCCGAAGGTACATGTTGAGTTGGCGTATTTCGAGATTAGGTTTTGTCACTTCGATTGTCGGAGAGGTATCTCTGGGCCCTCTCGGTAATGCACATCACTATAAGCCTTGCAAGCAATGTGACCAATGAGTTGGTTACGGGATGATGCATTACTTAACGAGTAAAGAGACTTGCCAGTGACGAGATTGAACTAGGTATTGGATACCGACGATCAAATCTCGGGCAAGTAACATACCGATGACAAAGGGACAACGTATGTTGTTATGCGGTTTGACCGATAAAGATATTCGTAGAATATGTAGGAACCAATATGGGCATCCAGGTTCCGCTATTGGTTATTGACCGAGAATAGTTCTAGGTCATGTCTACATAGTTCTCGAACCCGTAGGGTCCGCACGCTTAACGTTACGATGGTAGTTTTATTATGAGTTTATAAGTTTTGATGTACCGAAGTTTGTTCGGAGTCCCGGATGTGATCACGGACATGACGAGGAGTCTCGAAATGGTCGAGACATAAAGATTGATATATTGGACGACTGTATTCGGACACCGGAAGTGTTCCGGACGTTTTCGGAGAAAACCGGAGTGCCGGAGGGTTACCGGACCCCCCCCCCCGCCGGGAGAGATAATGGGCCACATGGGCCTTGGTGGAATGAGAGAGGGGCGGCCAGGGTGGGCCGCCCGCCCCCTCTCCCTCTATTCTGAATTGGACTAGGAGGGGGGCGCCCCCTCCTCTTTCCTTCCCCCTCTCCCCCTTCCTTCCCCCTCCTAGTAGGAGTAGGACTCCTCCTTGGCGCGCCCACAAGGGCCGGCCGGCCTCCCCCCTCCCTCCTTTATATACAGGGGCAGGGGGCACCCCATGACACACAAGTTGATCTACGGATCGTTCCTTAGCCGTGTGCGGTGCCCCCTCCACCATATTCCACCTCGGTCATATCGTCGCGGAGTTTAGGCGAAGCCCTGCGCCGGTAGAACATCATCATCGTCACCACGCCGTCGTGCTGACGGAACTCATCCCCAAAGCTTTGCTGGATCGGAGCCCGGGGATCATCATCGAGCTGAACGTGTGCTGAACTCGGAGGTGCCGTACGTTCGGTGCTTGGATCGGTCGAATCGTGAAGACATATGACTACATCAACCGCGTTGTGCTAACGCTTCCGCTTACGGTCTACGAGGGTACGTGGACAACACTCTCCCCTCTCGTTGCTATGCCATCACCATGATCTTGCGTGTGCGTAGGATGTTTTTTGAAATTACTACGTTCCCCAACACTGCCATCTAGCTCTGCACTTGATTCACCATCTGTTTTTAGTACACTTGTGACACCTAAACCTGCTTCTACTATTAATTCTGATATGTCGCATGTTATTGATGATGCCACTTCTGCTATGCATGATTCTTATGATGAAACTACTTCTATGCTTGATAATACTGTGCCACTAGGTGAATTTCTTGATGAACAACTTGCTAGGGCTAGAGAGAATGAAACTATTGAAACTGATAATATTGATGGAAGTGATGACGAAGATTCTCCCCAAAGACATGAATTTCCTGTTGTGCGTGAGGGTTATGTTATGGATGAAGAAACTGCTATAGACTTTCATGCTTGCAATGATAGATATGATCTTAAGAAATTATTAGCTAGGCTTAAAGAAAAGTCTTTGAATGCTAGAATGAAATACGACCCTGCTTTTGCTACTTCACCTATCTGTGTTACTGATAAGGATTATGATTTCTCTGTCGATCCTGAGATAATTACCTTGGTTGAATCTGATCCTTTTTATGGCTATGAGTCTGAAACTATTGTGGCACATCTTACTAAGTTAAATGATATAGCCACCCTATTCACTAATGATGAGAAAACTCGTTACTACTATATCCTTAAATTGTTTCCTTTCTCATTAAAGGGTGATGCTAAAACTTGGTTTAATTCTCTTGATCCTGGTTGTGTGCGTAGTCCCCATGATATGATTTATTACTTCTCTGCTAAATATTTCCCCACTCATAAGAAAAAAGCTGCTTTAAGGGAAATATATAATTTTGTGCAAATTGAAGAGGAGAGTCTCCCTCAAGCTTGGGGAGGCTTCTCCAATTACTTAATGCTTTGCCTGATCATCCTCTCAAGAAAAATGAAATACTTGATATCTTTTATAATGGACTAACCAATGCTTCCAGAGACCATCGGGATAGTTGTGCTGGTTGTGTTTTCAAGGAAAAAACTGTTGATCATGCTAAATTGTTATTGAATAATATGTTGACTAATGAAAACAATTGGACACTTCCTGAACCAACTCCTAAGCCAACTCCGAAGAAAAGGAGTATTCAATTTCTCAGTCCTGAAGATATGCAAGAGGCAAAGAAATCCATGAAAGAAAAGGGTATTAATGCTGAAGATGTTAAGAATTTACCGCCTATTGAAGAAATACATGGTCTTGATAAGCAGGCACAGGTAGTAAAGGTAAATTTTCTCTATAGATTTGATGAAGGTGATATTCCACGTTATAAGTCTGCTAGTCAATGCTTGGATGAGTTTGATAATTTTACTGTTAAACAAGAAAACTTCAATGCTTATGTTGGTAGACAATTGAAACGCAATGCTTATATGATTGCACACTTGAGTGATTATATGTCTAGAGTTAAAGGTGAACTTAAACTTATTAGTAAACATGCTTCTGTGGTTACCACTCAAGTAGAACAAGTATGAAAGTGTGTTATGTCGACTAGAGGGGGGGGTGAATAGGCGATTTTTATGAATTCTTCACTAAGGAATTTGCCGGTGAGGAAATTCCTTAGTGAAGAACTATTAGCAGCGGAATAAGTACTAAAAAAAGAAGTATGACAGAATACAAGCATGGTCATCATGATGAAATGAAGACTAGCACAGAGTACAGAGAGCGCAATCACAGGATAACACAAGATGAAGACAAACAGACTGAAGAAATTGAACTGAGGAAATTGAGAAAGTCTTCAGTCAATGTCTTCAAACACAGATATGAACAAACACTCAACACAGTAATGAGGAAATGAAAGGGTTAAGGAAATAGAACCAGTAGGTTGGTGAAGACAATGATTTGGTAGACCAGTTCCAATAGCTGTCTCAGTTGTACGTCTAGTTGGAGCGGCTGAGTATTTAAACTCGAGGACACGCAGTCCCAGACACCCAGTCTCTGAGCACGCAGCTCAGGACACCCAGTCCTCACCGTATTCTCCTTGAACTAAGATCACACAGAACCCGTCCAATCACTCGTGGTAAGTCTTCAGGCGACTTCCAAACCTTCACAGACTTGGTCACTCGGCGATCCACAATTCCTCTTGGATGCTCTAGACCTTGACGCCTAACCGTCTGGAAGAAGCACAGTCTTCAAAGGTAACAAGCGTCGGATCCACGCAGGATCAATTTCTTCAGTGATTCTCAATCACTTTGGGGTTTGTAGGTGTTTGGGTTTGGGATTTTCCTCACTTGATGATTTTCGCTCAAAGTCCTCGGAGGATGGGTTGCTATCAAATGACAAGTGTCAAGTTCTCTCGGAGCAGCCAACCAACTAGTGGTTGTAGGGGGCTGCTATTTATAGCCTAGGGAGCAGCCCGACATGATAAGACATAAATTCCCTTCAATGATATGACCGTTAGGTGGATAAGATATTTTGGGACAGCTGGCGCGCAACACATCAACGGTCGGAAATTTGACTCTCAAATTCCTCAGGGCTATCATGTTCCTGACTGTGTAGGTAATTTTCGCACTGGCGAATTCCTAACTCCTCAGTCAGAACAAATTCATCAGCGACCAGAAGAACTTCGTCTCTGTCACTGAAGAAAGTGACTGAACTATATGAGATTTCCAAAGGCTTCACTCAAAGGGATTGGTAGGTGTAGGATTTTGAGTTGAGCATCACATGGAAATTTTTCCTTAGTATTTCCTCGACCCCCTTTAACAGTACGGTGTTTCCTATGGCTCAAGAAAGAGAAAATGAAACTACGAAAACAAAAGTCTTCACGCTTCATGTTCCACAAATGAATACCAAGTCTTCAAGGTCACACCAATTTCTTCACTTTCAAAGTCTTCAGAAAGTCTTCAGAATATCAAAGTCTTCAGTTGAAGAACTTCATTTTTAGGGGTCGACTTTCTCTGTAAATATCAAACTCCTCATAGACTTATAGACCTGTGTACACTCACAAACGCATTAGTCCCTTAACCTATAAGTCTTCAATACACCAAAATCACTAAGGGGCACTAGATGCACTTACAATCTCCCCCTTTTTGGTGATTGATGACAACATTGGTTAACTTTTCAACGGGGATAAATATATGAAGTGTATACACTGATATTGAGGAATTTGATTACAAGATATAGTAGAACTCCCCCTGAAGATGTGCATAGTGAGGAATTTGCTTTTGAGGCAATGCACATTTGAAGAGTTGAATCATGGAGATCTCCCCCTATATCTTGTAATTCATACACGCATTTGATATATAATATGAAGAATTTGAAATGCAAGATGAAATATGGTGCCTAATGAGGTTCAGCATGCGTGCAATGTCATTAACGAGGAAATAAGCATGCAGAGCATAATGCAACAAAAGTATCAGAGCACCATCGGGTTTAAGATTACAACTCGATCCAAATAAAAGTTTCGGAAGAACGAGAGTTGTAACTTTAACAAAAATGCCCTTAATATAGACCCCCTTGAAGACTAACTCAGATTTCTCCCCCTTTGTCATCAAATGACCAAAAGGATTGAAACTGAGGACTAACGCCCCTGAAGAATTACAAGTCGATGGAGGAGCGCCAGCGTTGTCGGGGTTGTTTGTTGGGGCAGGGCCTGCCGCAATGTCTTCCAAATCTTCATACTCATCAGTGTCACGTGATGAAGAATAAGAGCTGGCCACCAAGGAAGGAACTTTGACCTTCTTGAATTTCTTTGGTGGAGGTGTAGACCAGTCAAATTCTTCCTTGAGACCCATAGTCTTCAGATCAGCAGCGCTATAGACATGAGAGAGAACAGCCCAAGTGCGGTTGAAGGTTTCATGGAGGTAGTAGTGGTTCTTCTTCACTGCATTGTGTGTTGAGGTCATGTTGTGAAGAATTGAACCAAACTGACGCTTGACCCATTTATGATTGCGATCAACCTTCTGATGAAGACTGAGGAGTAACTCACGGTCAGTCATCACCCTGGGTGCTGTGGCTTGAGGATTTTGCTTGGCTGAGGTATTGGCGGCAGAGTCATGTGTGGCAGAATCGTCATTGGTAGAGTAAGATGCAGCCTTGCAAAATTGACCATCCAATGGACGAATGCCTTCATCGATCACAGCAGCGGCCTTGCCTTTATCATCAGCTGATGAAACTGTCCGTTTGAGGACTTCAATGGGAGGCAAGTAGCTACCATGGTTTAGAGTGTTAGCTTTGTAATTCAGTGAAGATCTTGCCCTGATGAATCTCATAATCCAAGGAGCATAGGGCTTCAGCTCGAATGGTGACATAGCAATATTGCCAGAGTCCTCATGAAGAAATCATGGAAGTTTATGGGAACGCCATGAATGATGTTGAAAAGCATATTCTTCATGATGCCAATGACTTCTTCTTCATTTGAGTCATGGCCTTTGATAGGACTCATTGTCTTCGTCAGAATTCGATAGACAGTCCGAGGCACATAGAGTAATTCCTTGACGAGGAATTTGGTTCTTGGGGCCTTCCTTGGCTTCAAAGGCTTCATCAGCACTTGCATATAGTGATTTGAAAGTTCTGGTTCGTTGTCGATACAACGAGCATCATCAAGTGGAGGACTGAGTGGTAGAGCATGAAGCAAGTCAGTTGCAGGTGCCTTGTAGTGAGTATTTTCAGACATCCAGTCTAATACCCATGAGTTCACATCTTCAGCGTCTCCGGTGATGTGCAAAGTTGCATAAAATTGAAGAATGAGTTCTTCATTCCAGTCACAGATATCAATGCAGAAATTCAGAAGTCCTGCGTCGTGAAGAACACTGAGGACTAGCTCAAAGCCGGGCAGAGACTCAATGTCCACATGAGGAATATGTGCATGATCGAAGACTTTGTATTTGTTGAAGAGCACTGAGGAATAGAAATTGCCTTGGCTGGCAGTCCAGAAACGCCTCTTCCTTATGCGAGCAGAATCATATGGATTATAGTCAGTGAAGAATACATGCTCGGCAAAGAAATCTTCAGCCTTGAACTTCTGTTTGCTTGAGAACGGATTGCTTTGCTTTGGCAGAGGGATGTTAGTGAGTTGCATCACCACCTCAGGAATCGCAAGCTCGGGTTCTTCAGGCTGAGAAATTTCTTGTTCCTCAACAGGTGCAGTCTAAGGATCAGCATCAACAGGTTCATCAGCACTAGTGGCTGAAATTTCTTCATGCACAGAGAGAGTGGGTTTGTTTCTTCAGAGCCCACTTGAACTGTTGGTGCAGGGGACTGAGGAATCTGTTGGAGCAGGGTGAAGAGAGGAGTATTGGGATGCTGACTTTCCCAAAAGTCATCATTCATCACAGGTGTGGTGCACCCAATATCCACATCTTCATCTTCAATTTCCTCAACACCAGCCTCTTCAGCTGTGAACTGAGGCATTGGTGAGGAAATGACTGGAGTTGAAGGGATTGCGTACACTTCAATTTCTTCATCAATCTGCTCTGACGAAGCAGCAGAATGATGTTCTTCATCAGATCCGATGGGGATCTCATAGTCTTCTCCAAAAGGAACAAGGTCCTTTGAGGGCATGGAGGAAATCAGAAGAGCATCAATTGGATTTTCGAGTGAGCTGGTCATTGGCTTCAGTTTCTTCGCAGCCGAAGAATTTGACACAGCTGGTGCCTTCCTTTTCTTCACTACAGCTAGCTCTGCAGCCTTGGTCTTCTTCACATCAAATGCACATGGAAGAATTGGAGTTGGTGTAGGTGCAGATGGAGCTGAGGAATTTGGTTGATTTTCTTCAGGAGCAACTGATGCAGTTGCCCTGACTTCTTCAGTTTCTTCAGGCGCACCACTAGTGGATGCCCTAGCAATTTCTTTAGCGGCTGGAATGGGATCATCAGCCCTGGAACTAGCATTTTCGTCAGCAACCTGAACTTCATCAGCGGTGCTGGCATGTTCTTCAGTCGGCTGAGCTGAGACTTCAGCATGAGGAATTTCATGTTGCGTTGGGGCAGCAATATTGGTGAATTTCTTCGTCAGGTTGACGAATCTGACTTTGGCTCCTTGCCAATCAGCATAGTAGGCATCAAAGTCATTGCTGAGGGCTTGAATTTCAGACTGAGCCTGGAGAAGTTCCTCAGGTGTCATTCTGACAATGTTTTTCCTCAGGAGCTTCTCCTTTCTGTATTGAGCTTTCTTAATCTCTCTTGCCTTTTCAAACTTCCATTTCTCTTCAGTGATGAAATGGGTCAACATGTGACTTTGACCAGTGGTCAGATGAAAATCAGGCATGGGGGTGTTTGGATTCTTGTGCCAAAGATCAATATAATCGAGGATTTTCCTCGGATCCAACAGCAGTGGCACAGATGTGCCTTTGGCTCTAGCGGCCTTCACCTGTCTGTCTCTGATGATTTCTGCAAGTTCATCATCAAAAGCTTCATCATCAGAAGGCACATGAAATGCGCCCTGTTTCTTCTTTGGACTTGGCCGAGGACCTCGTCCAGCTGTTGCTTTGGTCTTCAGCAGAGTCGGGCCAGATGATGACTTTGGTGCAGCTGAGGAACTTGCTGAAACACCAGAGGCAATCGAGAAACCAGCAGTCCTTTGACATGTACTCAGATGCACAGGAGCTGAGGACTTTGGTGTAGCAGTAGCAGTGTGAGGAATTTCCCGAGAGGGCGCTGCTGAGGAACTTGGCCGTGAGGGTGCTGCTGAGGAACTTGGCCGTGAGGGCGCTGTTGGTGAAGCACTTGGCTTACGAGCAGGCTTCTTTGGCATGGATTTCCTCGGTTTGACCGAGGCCTCAGTAGCAGTAGCAGTGGCAGAATGCTCATTGAATTTCTTCACTGCCTCCTTGGCCTGTCTTGCCAATTTGGCTTGGCGCTTAGCCCATTCTTCAGGAAAGTCCTCACCACGTTTGATGCTTGTGGGATTAGCTACTTGGCCAGGTGCCAATGGAGCTCTTGGGCATGGAGGATTGAGGGTGAATTTCTTCATGTACTTTGGAGTCACATACATGTATTCCCTCCATTCCCTTGCCCATCTCCGTTCAATCTTCTGAATGCGCACCTTGCGCTGATTTTTGTTTTCTTTGCCATATTTTGATTCATCAGGTGTGCAATAGTCATCATAAATTTCCTCAGGGATTTCAAACGCAGTCATAACCTCAGGTTTCTTTCCTCCTTTCTGTGGCTTCTTACCATCTGCCATATTCTTCAGTTGAGGAATTTGAACAATTGAGTTCTCTGAAGAAGTATGCAGTTTTTCTTTGAGGAACGCTGAAATGAAGAACACGACGAACTGAGAAGAACAGACGGGAAGTTCGTCAGGTTAGATCTTCCTTGCCCTAACTCGGCGGAGGAAGACAGCTACGGCGGCGGAGTGAAGATTTCCGCGGTCGGCATGAGTACGACGGCGACGAGGTCGAGGCAGCGAAGCTCTTCCTCACCGGCGATGATGGAGTAGCGGTGGCGCTAGGGTTTGAGGAGCTCGAGCGGGAGAGAGATGGTCGAGCGGAGTAAATGAAGTGAGGAAGGGGAGAGGGGTATTTATAGACAGGGTGAAAAACTGTTCGCCCGAAGATTTAGGACGAACGTGCCCCTACCCTTTCTCCTTCACGCGACATGTGTCACCCACGTATTGTGTAGTGGAGATCGTGTATGATCGTGGGTGAATAGAATAATGCATCGTGGGATGCGGAACAGTTTGAGCGGCAAAAACGGAAAATTTGGATAAGATTTGTTTTAAAGTTTCGTTCGCAATTTCTTCAGCTGCCAAGGGCACAGTGAAGACTTTGAACGAGTTTCAAATAGAACGCACAAGAAGAATTTGTGAATAGATTGGGTTGAGTATAGCATAGAGGGGAAGGGTCCGATCACATTCACTTAGCAGAAAAAGCAACTTGAAGAAATAGCTATAAGTGAATGCTGTAGAGGACATAAATTCATATATATATATATAGCCAATGAAGAAAAACGAAGGAAACAGTGAAGATTTTGCAAAGTTGAAGAATTTGAAAAACTGAAGAATTTCAAAACTGAGGAAAAACTCAAATTGAAGATTTTCAACTTTTGTGGTGGCGTGTCCCACCGTATAAGAATGATGATTTCAGACACCGCGTACAATTGTCGTGGGGTTCTAAGAACCAAATTCTTCATTAATTTCCTCACACTTAGAGTGTTATTCTTCATTGATTGAAGAACAACGTTTCTTCATGTGTTGCACATCTAAGTCATCAATTTTGCATAAGTGTTAGGATGTGTGTCCTTTTCAAAGAACATTCGAAGATTCTAAGATATTTAGCTCACACCGCAACTTGCTAAATCTCTTCTCATCCAAGGGCTTAGTGAAGATATCAGCTAGCTGTTCTTCAGTCTTCACATGCTCGACGGAGATGTCGCCCTTCAACACATGATCACGAAGAAAATGATGACGAATCTGAATGTGCTTTGTCTTCGAGTGTTGAACTGGGTTGTGAGCAATTTTGATGGCACTCTCATTATCGCAGAGGAGAGGCACATTCTTCACATTGATGCCATAGTCCTTGAGCGTTTGCTTCATCCAAAGCAGTTGAGCACAGCATGATCCAGCAGCAATGTATTCAGCTTCCGCAGTAGACAGTGATACGCAGTTCTGTTTCTTCGAGGACCAACAGACCAAAGATCGTCCGAGGAAATGACAAGTGCCAGAAGTTGACTTGCGGTCCACACGATCACCAGCATAGTCAGAGTCAGAATATCCAATGAGATCAAAAACAGAGCCCTTGGGGTACCATAATCCTAGTGTTGGTGTGTGAGCTAGATATCGAAGAATATGCTTCATAGCCTTATGGTGTGATTCCTTCGGTGCAGCTTGAAATCGGGCACACATGCAAACACTAAGCATTATGTCTGGCCTAGATGCACATAAGTACAATAAAGAACCAATCATGGAGCGGTATACCTTGTGATCGAAGTCAATACCATTTTCATCAGTGCATAGATGGCCTTTTGTGGGCATAGGAATTTTGACGCCTTTGCAATCTTGCATGCCGAATTTCCTCAGTACATCTTTGAGGTATTTCTCCTGAGATATGAATATGCCATTGCGCTATTGACGAATTTGAAGACCTAAGAAGAATTTCAACTCTCCCATCATAGACATTTGATATTCTTCACTCATCATATAGGCAAATTCATCACTATAACGTTGGTCAGTACAGCCAAAGATAATATCATCAACATATATTTGGCACACAAACAGTTCACCATCATAAGATTTAGTACAGAGAGTAGGGTCGAGTGAACTGGGTGTGAAGCCATTCTTCACGAAGAATTCCTTCAATGTATCATACCACGCCCGAGGGGCTTGCTTGAGGCCATAGAGGGCCTTATTAAGTTTGAAGACTTTGTCAGGATTCTTTGGATCTTCAAAACCTGGGGGTTGAGCAACATATACTTCTTCCTCAAACTTACCATTGAGGAATGCACTTTTCACATCCATTTGATATAAGATGATATCATGATGATTAGCATAAGCAAGTAATATGCGAATAGCCTCAAGTCTAGCAACAGGTGCAAAAGTTTCATTGAAATCAGTTCCTTCAACCTATGTGTAGCCTTGAGCTACCAGTCGTGCCTTATTCCTTACCACAAGGCCATTTTCATCTTGCTTGTTGCGGTAGATCCACTTTGTGCCAATGATATTATGCTTGTGAGGATCTGGGCGTTTGACCAGTTCCCCGACATTGTTGAGCTCGAACTGATGTAATTCTTCTTGCATAGCATGAATCCACTCCGGCTCCAAAAATGCTTCATCTACCTTGGTGGGCTCTGTGATAGAGACAAAAGCATAGTGCCCACAAAAGTTAGATAAATGTGAAGCTTTTGAGCGTGTGAGAGGACCTGGCGCTTCGATGTCATCGATGATCTTGTCAACTTGTACTTCTTTTGCAACGCGAGGATGAGCTGGTTGACGTTGAGGTATTTGATCATTTTCCTCAGCACCATTGTCTTCAGGTGCTTCAGCTTGATGTTCTTCGCGTACTGGAATGAATTCTTCAGCTAATTCTTCAGTAGGAATGACATCCTCGGTTGCCTTGAACTTGATAGAATCCTTAGGTGCTGGTTCATCTAACACAGAAGGTAGGTGCTCTCTTTGCGAGCCATTAGTTTCATCGAACCACACATCTACAGTTTCAACAATCTTGTGAAGAGCGATGTTGAAGACTCTGTAGGTGTGCGAGTCCTTTCCGTAACCAAGCATAGAACCTTCATGTGCTTTCGGTGCAAATTTAGAATTGTGGTGAGGATCTCTAATCCAACATTTAGCATCGAAGACTTTGAAATAACTCACATTGGGTTTCTTGTCAGTTAGGAGTTCATAGGCCGTCTTCTTGAAGAATTTGTGAAGATATACTCTGTTGATGATGTGGCACACAATATCAATTGCATCAATCCAAAAACGATCAGGCGTTTTGTATTCATCAAGCATAGTGCGAGCCATCTCAACAAGAGTTCTGTTCTTGCGCTCCATGACGCCATTTTGCTGCGGAGTATAAGGAGCAGATAACTCATGAGTAATACCAAGTTCATCAAGATAGTCATCAAGACCGGAATTCTTGAACTCAGTTCCATTGTCACTTCTGATGTGCTTGATCTTCACACCAAAGTTGGTTGAAGCCCTCGAAGAAAATCGTTTGAAGACTTCCTGCACTTCAAGTTTGTAAGTAACAATGTGCACCCATGTATATCGAGAGTAATCATCAACAATGACAAAACCATATAGAGAAGCAGCATTAGTGACTGCTGAGTAATGATTAGGTCCGAAGAGATCCATGTGAAGCAATTCGAATGGACGAGTAGTGGTCATGATAGTCTTTGCTGGATGCTTGGCCTTGGTCATTTTTCCAGCTTCACAGGCTCTGCATAAGTGATCCTTGAGGAATTTGACATTCTCAATGCCAATGACATGCTTCTTCTTCGCAAGCGTGTGCAAATTCCTCATGCCTGCGTGACCAAGTCGTCGATGCCATAGCCATCCTTCTGAAGCTTTTGCAAGTAGGCACACGGCTGGTTGTGGTCCTGTAGAGAAATCAACAATATACAAATCTCCTCTCCTAAAGACTTCGAAGACATTGGAATTGTCAGCTTTCATAATCACAACACAGCGATACTTGCCAAAGACAACAACCATATCCAGATCACAAAGCATTGAGACTGACATGAGGTTGTATCCTAAGGACTCAACAAGCATGACTTTGTCCATGTGTTTATCCTTAGAGATCGCAACCTTACCAAGACCCAATACCTGACTTTTGCCTTTGTCAGCAAAGATGATATGCTTCACATGTGATGGTGATAAAGGAGCATCCATCAAGAGATTCTTGTCACCAGTCATGTGATTTGTACATCCACTATCAAGGACCCATTCAGTGGTTTTGGGTTGATCATCCTGCAGATGAATTAGTGTAACTTACAATCTCATATGCTTCATCAGTGAAGAATATGATATTAAGTTCATCAGATGAATTTCATCAAGCGGTAAACAAATATAGCAGTATGAGGACGTATGAAATGAATGTTCATTTCATCATGGTTAGCCTGCATCCTTTCAGGCAATTTTGTCAGGTCCCCAGCAAATTCTTCAGATGTTAAGGCACGTCTGGAGACCTGACCCTGCAGAAGAGATTAGTTCTTTTTCTTCACCACCCACATCTGAAGGGGTGGCAAAGAGTTCATCACTCTGCGAGCACCATATGAGAATGGTGGCATAGAAGCCAAACCATTTCGTTTCACATAAGAGGGGTTAGGGTAAGCATATGAATAAGCAGAGAAATTCTTCGAGGACTTATGAACATAATGATTTGAAGAATAATGTGCATATTCGTAGCCCTTAGCTCTACCCTGCGAAACAGAGTTGTTAGCACGATGATAGTCATATGAGGACTTTGATCCATTTGAGGAATTTGGTCCATATGAGGACTTGGATCCATATGAAGAATTAGGTCCATATGAAGAGTTTGTTCTGGGATTGCCATTCTTCACAGGTGGTGTCGTGAGGACATTCACCTAAAGACTTTCAACATAACTTTTGGGAACCCAGATTTTCTTCATAGGGGAACCGTTCCTGCAGTTAGTCCCAACATATCTAGCAAATACTTCACCATTCTGATTTTTGAATAGTTTATAGTTGGAGTCAAATGACTCATCAGAAGAATGAGGAGATTCACATGTAAAGCCAGATAACATGGATGGATCAACTGGAGGTCCCTTTGCAGCAACCCATAAGGTTTTGGGGTACTGCTCAGGCTTCCAATATGTTCCATCTGCATTAAGTTTCCTCTCAAAGGCAATACCCTATTTCCTAGGGTTTCTGTTGAGGATCTGCTTTTTGAGCACATCACAGAGAATCTGATGCCCTTTGAGTCTTTTGTACATGCCTGTCGTGTATAGTTCCTTCAGCCCTGCATCGTCAGTGATACTAGCAATGTCCTCAGATGAGGAATTAGTGATAGCAGAGGCAGGTGAAGAATTTATAACAGTTGAAGCATTTGAACATTCAGGTGAAGAATTGGCAGATTCATGTTCAATGCACTTTAAGCATGGAGGAACAAATTCTACCTGAGTAGTGCTGATTTGTTGAGCAAGTAATGAATCGCTCTCCTTCTGAAGATCTTCATAACTCACTCTTAGCTTCTCAAGATCTTGCTTTCTTTGAAGAAATTCATAAGAAAGTTTCTCATGATCAGATAAGAGAGTGTTATGATGACTTTGAAGGTTATCAAACCTAGACTGAAGTCTCTGAAGATTATCAGTTAGGGCTTTAGTGCGATCCATTTCTTCACCTAACATATCATCACTCTTATCTAGCATGTTTTGAACCTTTTCCAAGGCATGTTGTTGTTTGGTGGCAATGCAAACAAGTTTGGTATAGCTAGGTTCAATATCATCATCAGATTCACAGTCACTAAATTCAGATGAGGAACATTCGGTTACCTCGACACCCTTTGCCATGAGACATGATGCAGAAGATGATGATTCTAGTTCAAAAGTCATCGTTTTGAGAGATTCCTTGAAGTCCTCAAACCAAGGATCATGACAGGTTCGATGACCTTCATAGACGTCGGAGATTCGGTCCCAGATAAGCTTTGCATTGCAAAGATGCATAATGAGCCTGAATTGGTCTCTGGATAGACAAGAACAGACGATATCCTTCGCCATGCAGTCAAGTCGAGTGTATTTGCGAATATCATCTGCGTTCGCCGACTTGTATAGATCAGTAAGACCAATCTCAGTGACGGTCCACAGCTCGCTGTCCCTTGCCATGAGGCGCTTCCTCATCATGGCCTTCCACTTGGGATAATCATGACCGTCAAAGATAGGACATGTCACTTTCTTCATACCTGCGGTCGACATAACTAAAACTCCAGGCGGTTAAACCAAAATCACACAGAACAAGGGAGTACCTTGCTCTGATACCAATTGAAAGTGTGTTATGTCGACTAGAGGGGGGTGAATAGGCGATTTTTATGAATTCTTCACTGAGGAATTTGCCGGTGAGGAAATTCCTTAGCGAAGAACTATTAGCAGCGGAATAAGTACTCAGAAGTAAGTATGACAGAATACAAGCATGGTCATCATAATGAAATGAAGACTAGCAAAGAGTACAAAAAGCATAATCATAGGATAACACAAGATGAAGACAAACAGACTGAAGAAATTGAACTGAGGAAATTGAGAAAGTCTTCAGTCAATGTCTTCAAACACAGATATGAACAAACACTCAACACAGTAATGAGGAAATGAAAGGGTTGAGGAAATAGAACCAGTAGGTTGGTGAAGACAATGATTTGGTAGACCAGTTCCAACTGCTGTCTCAGTTGTACGTCTGGTTGGAGCGGCTGAGTATTTAAACTCGAGGACACGTAGTCCCGGACACCCAGTCTCTGAGCACGCAGCTCAGGACACCCAGTCCTCACCGTATTCTTCTTGAACTAAGATCACACAGATCCCGTCCAATCACTCATGGTAAGTCTTCAGGCGACTTCCAAACCTTCACAGACTTGGTCACTCAGCGATCCACAATTCCTCTTGGATGCTCTAGACCTTGACGCCTAACCGTCTGGAAGAAGCACAGTCTTCAAAGGTAACAAGCGTCAGATCCACGCAGGATCAATTTCTTCAGTGATGCTCAATCACTTTGGGGTTTGTAGGTGTTTGGGTTTGGGATTTTCCTCACTTGATGATTTTCGCTCAAAGTCCTTGGAGGATGGGTTGCTCTCAAATGACAAGTGTCAAGTTATCTCGGAGCAGCCAACCAACTAGTGGTTGTAGGGGGCGGCTATTTATAGCCTAGGGAGCAGCCCGACATGATAAGACATAAATGCCCTTCAATGATATGACCATTAGGTGGATAAGATATTTTGGGACAGCTGGCGCGCAGCACAGCAACGGTCGGAAATTTGACTCTCAAATTCCTCAGGGCTATCATGTTCCTCACTGTGTAGGTAATTCGCACTGGCGAATTCCTAACTCCTCAGTTAGAACAAATTCATCAGCGACCAGAAGAACTCCGTCTCTGTCACTGAAGAAAGTGACTAAACTGTATGCGATTTCCAAAGGCTTCAGTCGAAGGGATTGGTAGGTGTAGGATTTTGAGTTGAGCATCACATGGAAATTTTTCCTTAGTATTTCCTCGACCCCCTTTAACAGTACGGTGTTTCCTATAACTCAAGAAAGAGAAAATGAAACTACGAAAACAAAAGTCTTCACGCTTCATGTTCCACAAATGAATACCAAGTCTTCAAGGTCACACCAATTTCTTCACTTTCAAAGTCTTCAGAAAGTCGTCAGAATATCAAAGTCTTCAGTTGAAGAACTTCATTTTTAGGGGTAGACTTTCTCTATAAATATCAAACTCCTCATAGACTTATAGACCTGTGTACACTCACAAACGCATTAGTCCCTTAACCTATAAGTCTTCAATACACCAAAATCACCAAACTCAAGTAGAACAAGTACTTAAAGCTCAGAATGATTTGCTCAATGAATTAAATAATAAGAGAAATGAAAATACTATTAGAGTTCTGACTAGAGGTGGTAGAATGACTCAGGAACCTTTGTATCCTCAGGGCCACCCTAAGAGAATTGAGCAAGATTCTTAGAGAACTAATGTTAATGCACCTAGTCCTTCTAAAAAGAAGAAAAAGAAAAATGATAGGACTTTGCATACTTCTAGTGAACCTGTTGTAGACACAACTAAGAATCCCAATGATATTTCAATTTATGAACCTTTGTATGCTGAAACACAATCTGGTGATGAACATGAACTTAGTGATAACGTTAATGATAATGTTCATGTTGAGGCTCAACCTAGGAATAACAATGATGTAGAGATTGAACCTACTGTTGATCTTGGTAACCCACAATCAAAGAATCAACGTTAACATAAAAGGTACTTCATTGCTAGGAAGCACGGTAAAGAAAGAGAACCATGGGTTCAGAAACCCATGCCTTTTCCTCCTAAACCATCCAAGAAAAAGTATGATGAGGATTTTGAGCGCTTTGCTAAAATGATTAAACCTATCTTTTTGCGTATGCGTTTTACTGATATGCTTAAAATGAATCCTTATGCTAAGTACATGAAATATATTGTTACAAATAAAAGAAATATACCGGAAGCTGAAATTTCCACCATGCTTGCTAATTATACTTTTAAGGGTGGAATACCTAAGAAACATGGAGATCCGGGAGTACCAACTATAACATGCTCCATTAAAAGAAACTATATTAAAACTTCTTTATGTGATCTTGGAGCCGATGTTAGTGTTATGCCTCTCTCTTTATATCATAGATTTGAATTGAATAAGTTGACACCTACTAAAATATCTTTGCAAATGGCCGATAAATCAACCGCTATACCTCTGGGTTATCCTTGGAAGACCCTTTTTGAATACTACAGTGGCTGTTATTGATTGCAACAAAGGCAATGTCACTTTTCATGTTAATGGTAATAAACATACGGTACACTTTCCGAGGAAACAACCTCAAGTTCACAGTATCAGTTCTATTGGAAAAATTCCATCAATTATTATTGGAGGTTTTGAATTTCCTCTTCCTACTACCAAGAAGAAATAATATATTCTTATTATTCGGGATGTACATATCCCCGTTGAGGTAACCTAGTGTTATTCGAAATTTCTCCCATTCCATGTTATTCAAAAAGAGTTTGTTAACTAGACTTGATCAACCTTGTTAGTGGATTTCTTTTGATGAGCATGAGATGGATGAAGTTAGAAAGCACAACCTTCTGTATCCTCCTTTTTACTCTCTATTATTTAGATTAAATAAAGCAAAAATACTATTTTCTGTCTATTTTCTAAATTATCATTCCAATAAAAATACCCCGAAAATAAAAGTTCTCCAAATGCCCTGAAAATGAAATATGATTGTTTCTAGAATATTTGACAATATTTGGCACTGAGAACACACCAGAGGGGGCAACCACCTGGCCACGAGGGTCCAGGGTGCGCCCACCCCCCTAGGGCGCGACCCCCTGCCTCGTGGGCCCCTGGTGGTCCCCCTCCACTTATTCCAGCACCCACAAACTCCTTCCTCCCAAAAAAATCAACAACCAGCTCAAACTCGTGTTCTAGCTCATCTTGCTGCCGTTTTCGATCTCCTTGCTCAAAGCTCCACTCACAAAACTACTTTGGTGGATTGTTCTTCGGTATGTGACTCTTCCAATGGTCCAATTAGTTTTTGTTTTAATGCTTTATTCATTGCAATTTTTTGCTGCTAAGGTGATCCTGTTCTTGAGCTTGCATGTCAAATTTATATGGTCCCAAGTATTTCTAATGCATTATATAGTCCCTAGGCACTTGTGAGAGTAGTTACTATCAATTTTGTTGAGTCTAGTTCACTTTTATTTTGAGTTACTAAAAATTTCAGAAATTTTCAAAAAATGATGAAGAGATTTTTGAGGGGCTCTTCGAGCCGAAGCTCGAAGGATAAGCAAAGTGAAGAGCATAAAAAGCCCAAATATAATCTCCCTCGCACCACGAAAGTTCGGCCAGGTGAATGGCCTTGTGATGAGTTCTTGAGAGCAGTCGGGATTCATGATGATTTTTATTATTTGGCTGAGAATGCAGGCCTTACCGACTTCCTCCATGACCAGCTCGATTAGTATCTCCAACTCACTAATATTTTTGTGCAAAATTTTCATTTCCATGCTAGGAAATCACCACCTCCAGTGGAGTTTCATTTATATGATGAGGTTAAGGAGATGTCACTATATGATTTTTGTTGGGTCTGCAAGATACCCTTTGAGGGCAGCATAGAGGAACCACACCGTAAATATGTGAAGGGATTTATTAATGAAATTGTTGTAGGGGAAACAAGAAGAGTTTCAGGTGCAAGAATTACTAGCATACAATTTCCTGTTCTACGTTACTTCGCAATATTTGCTAGTAGATGTTTAATTGGTCACTGGAACAGTGGAAATCTTAGTGCCCCTGATATTGTTATTTTGCGCCATGCTTTGTTTCATGATACAACTTTAAGTTTAGGCGCTGTTATTGCTAAGCGATTAAGTTTGAACCATACAAAGGGCCCCATCTTCGGTGGTATCTTTGCTTCGCCTTGCTGCACACTTTAAGATACCTATATTAGGCATTATGAGAAATAGGAAAAGTTGCTGCCCCCTATTTTTCTAGATTATGAGAGTATGGTAGCACATGAATTTATTGTTAAAAATAAGAAGATGATGATTAAGTATAAGTTGATATTTAATAAAACTCACTGTGAGACTATTATCTTGCGTGCACCCTCTTTGTTTAACATACTTTCAGGCACGTACCTCATCTTGCCAGAGGCCGTTTATGCATTCTAGAGCCTGACACCAACTCCAGAGCCTGAGCCAGAACCACCACTTGACCCGTATCGACAGTCCGTTTATCAATGGGATCCAGAGGAGATCGCCAACCAGTGGCACCCAGATGACACTCCTCCGCACACCGAAGAATGTAGTTTTGATCCGTGGGATTAGACCAACTTAGGCCAAAAGCCTAAGCTTGGGGGAGTACGTATTTCTCACCGACCTTGCATTCATGTTCACACACTCATTCCAGTTGTCGGTGCTCATACTTTTTCATTATACTATCCATGCTAGTTTATTTTCTTTTCTAAGTCTTCTTCTTGTGTGTTTGAAAAACCTTAAGAAAAACCAAAAAAATTAGTTGTAGCTTTTAGCTAGTTTACTTTCAATGCTTGTAGTAGTAGTAATTAAAAGAAAACTCACAAATATTTCTCGTTCTTCTTTTGCTTGTTGGGAGCTTTCCCGTGTAAATAGTTTTATATCTTTTCATTTCTTTGGGGGTCGAGAGGAGAAGACAATGATGAAAATGTTGAGTGGCTCTCATTTGCATTATTATTGATTTAACCAAGAGCCCATATTACCTTATATTCTCCCTTATATTAAATGCTTGCAGATTCCAGCTTAGTCCAATGCACGTGCACTATTATTATTATCCACACCATTCGGTTGTGCGAGTGAAAGGCAATAATGGCGATATATGATGGACTGATTGAGATGAGAGAAACTGGTATGAACTAGACCTATCTTTTTTTTGTAAATATGATTAGTTCATCGTTACTGATTCAGCCTATTATGAATAAACATGTTTGCAATGACAATTAGAGATTATAGTTTCTTATATCATGCTTAATTAGCTATGAGTTTATAATGGTTTACCTTGCGTGCCAACACGCTATTAAAATGGTTGTGATGTGGTATGATAGGGTGGTATCCTCCTTTGAATGATTCGAGTGGCTTGACTTGTCACATGTTCACGCATGTAGTTGAAACAAAATCAACATAGCCTCCACGATATTTATGTTCATGGTGGATTATATCCTACTCATGCTTGCACTCAGTGTTGATTAATTTTAATGCATGTTCATGACACTACTAGGAAAAGGGCTATAGATGGGATTGACACTAATGGCGCACCAGAAAGATGGTGCGCCATTAGTATATACTAATGGCGCACCACAATCTGATGCGCCATTAGAGTTTAAACTACTAATGGCGCACCACGCTAAGGGTGCGCCATTAGTATCAATTTTTTTTTAAACTAGTGCGCCTGTCCAAACATACTAATGGCGCATCCGGGCAAAGTGCGTCATTAGTAGTTGTAACTACTAATGGCGCACCAGGCAGCAGGTGCGCCATTAGTATAGAATTTTTTTTTGAACTAGTGCGCCTATCCAAACATACTAATGGCGCATCCTGCCCAAGTGCGCCATTAGTAGTTGTAACTACTAATGGTGCACCAGGCAGTGGGTGCGCCATTAGTATAGAATTTTTTTTTGAACTAGTGCGCCTATCCAAACATACTAATGGCGCATCCTGCTTAAGTGCGCCATTAGTAGTTGTAAGTACTAATGGCGCACCATGCAAGAGGTGCGCCATTAGTAAGTGGGCAGCAACAAGATATTTGGGACAGCCTCTCCTACCCACACACTCACTTTCTCCCCACTTCATTCTCTCCACCTCCTCCTTGTCTCGGGTGCCTCCTCTTTTTCACCTCATTTCCACCATAGATTCATTCAAATTAAGTGGTTAAATTACCTTGTTTTAATAGGTAAGTAAGGGGGGAAGCTATATTTAGGTTGTTCTCCTTACAACAATGTGCACATGCACTTTTTACGGCCTAGCTAGATCTATGTATGTTCGTGGTGTTGCATATGTTTGTGGTGTTGCATATGTGTTTGTGTTTGGAGGTGTACCGGTATTTGATATGCGATAGTTGCCAATATTTTGCCGGAATGTTGATTCATTTCCGTTTCGGCTAGAATTTTGGCATTAAGCATTCTTTTTGGTCCTATTTTTAGGGAAAGTCATGCCAAATTTTTGTTTGGTTCTAAAATATCGTTTTGCTCTACCCCGCAGGCGACCATGGTCCGCACGATGACCGAAGGCATCGTGAATAGGTTTTTGAGGTCCGCGAAGGCCGAGATGCTTCAAAAGAACGAGACGGAGATAAGATGTCCGTGTCGAAGATGCAAGCTGAAGAGCCTTATTGCAGACCCGGATTCCGGGCAGGTGCGGGACCACCTGCTGTTGCGTGGTTTCATGGATGGCTATCGGTGGCAAGGTGATGAAGATGACTGCGAAGTCGTCCATGCGGGCCAGGCAAGAAATGAGGAAGGGCAGCAAGACAACCACCGTGGCTCGGGCGGGCGAGAAGACGAAGAATCCCCAGGAGATGATCACGACTGTGATGCTGTACACAGTCATCATGTAGAAGATGTAGGACATGATGATGAGGAAGATGCCGGAGCAGGCGACGGGCATGATCATGAAGATGATGATGCCGGCGGAGCAGACGACGCTGGACCATCGATGGGCTGGGTGCAGGACCCTCATATTCAAGAGCTGCTTCTCAAGCAGACGGATAACGCAAGAGCTGCCGCCCGAGAGAAAGCCAAGATGGATCAACTTGAGTTAGACGCGGTTACTCCATTGTATGAAGGATGCAGGCCCGAGGATACCCGCCTGAAAGTAACGCTCATGGCCCTGGAGATGAAGGTAAAACACAAAATGACCGACGCATGCTTCGACGAGAACATGTCATTCTGGCACGAACGTCTTCCCAAGGGGAACAAGTGCCCGACCAGTTTGGAGGAGGCGAAGAAAATCGTGTGTCCTCTGGATTTACCGCACGTGAAATACCATGTGTGCATGAACAATTGCATCATTTATCGGGACGAGCACGCGGAGTCTACAATATGTCCGGTGTGCGGTGTCACTCGATACAAGAAGAGGAAGAAAGCTCCTCGAAAAGTGGTGTGGTACTTTCCGATTACTCCTCGTCTGCAGCGGTATTTCGCGGATCCTAAGGTAGCAAAGCTCCTGCGTTGGCACGCGGATAGGGAGGAGAAGAAGCAAGAAGATGACGCAAATGATCCGGAGATAGATAAAAAGACAAGATGCTGAGTCACCCTAAGGATGCGAGCCAGTGGCAAGCATTGAACTTCGAATACCCAGAATTTGGGAACGATCCAAGGAACATCGTGCTGGGCGCGAGCACCGATGGAGTCAATCCGTTTGGCAGCCAGAGAAGCACACATAGCACCTGGCCTGTGTTTGTGTGGATGTACAACCTTCCCCCCTGGTTGTGCATGAAGAGGAAGTACATTCACATGAGTATGCTAATTGAAGGGCCGAAACAACCAGGGAACGACATCAATCTGTATCTGGGGCTGCTGAAAGAGGAGCTTGACACGCTGTGGAAAACGCCAGCCAATACGTGGGACGCCGCAGAGAAAGAATATTTCCCTATGAGAGCCGCACTGCTCACGACAGTGCACGACTATCTCGGTTACGGATATCTTGCGGGGCAGGTAGTCCACGGATTTTCTGGATGCGTAAGGTGCATGGATGACACAACGTATCGCCAGCTAGATAGAGATCCCGGGTCTTCGAAAACCGTGTTCATGGGACATCGAAGGTGGCTTCGCGACGATGACCCGTGGAGGAAACGCAAGGATCTGTTCGATGGTGAAACCGAACCCCGAAAACGCCCGTGTACGAGGAGCAGCGAGGAAGTAGACAAGCTGTTGAAAAATTGGAAAGACTGCCCACTGCCGGGAAAGAAGCAAAAGGCGCCAGAGCCGGGAAAGAAGCGAAAGGCGCCAGAGCCGCTGCTGAAGGTATGGGAAACGAGGTCTGTTTTCTGGGACTTGCCGTACTGGAAGATCCACCGTGTGCCTCACAGCCTTGATGTCATGCATATCACGAAGAACGTGTGTGAGAGTCTGCTTGGTACCCTGCTCAACATGCCAGAGAGGACCAAAGATGGGCCGAAAGCAAGGGCAGACTTGAAATCAATGGGCATCAGGCAGGAGCTTCACGCTATATATGATGATGATGATGATGATGATGATGATGATGATGATGATGATGATGATGATGATGATGATGATGATGAGGCGAAGCAGGACACAGAAAGTCGTCGCAAAGGCAAAAAGGCCAAGAAGACCGGAAATGACTACCCTCCTGCGTGCTTCACTCTAAGTCAGGAGGAGATCGAGCAGTTTTTCACCTGCCTCCTAGGAGTAAAACTTCCTTACGGTTACCCGGGGAAGATAAGCAGATACCTAGACCCAGCGAAGCAGAAGTTCAGCGGGATGAAGTCTCACGACTGTCACGTGCTGATGACGCAGATACTTCCAGTTGCAATCCGTGGGATCATGGACGCGCAAGTCCGTGAAACGCTATTTGGCCTATGCAACTTCTTCGACGTCATCTCTCGGAAGTCGATTGGCGTGAGGCAACTCAGAAGGCTACAGGAAGAGATCGTGGTGATACTATGCGAGCTTGAGATGTACTTCCCGCCCGCATTCTTCGACGTTATGGTGCATCTGCTGGTCCATATAGTGGAGGATATCATCCAACTCGGGCCGACGTTCCTGCACAGCATGATGCCGTTCGAAAGGATGAATGGTGTCATCAAAGGATACATTCGCAACATGTCACGTCCAGAAGGAAGCATAGCCAGGGGCTTTCTGACCGAAGAGTGCATCTCCTACTGCACGAATTATCTAGGCATCGAGAACCCCGTTGGTCTGCCCGTCAACAGGCACCTCGGCAGGCTCGCTGGATGGGGTCACCGTGAGGGTCGCCGCGAAATGCATGTCGACTTCGAGGGTCGACTCGCCGACTTTGAAAGAGCAAACCTAGTCGCGCTACAACACATAGACGTGGTAGATCCTTGGTTGGTAGAGCACAAAACCTTTATTAAAAAGACGTACAATGACCGAGGCCAACAGAGGACGGATGGAGATACACTCAAAGAGCACAACTCATGTTTCACGCGTTGGTTCAAGCATAAGCTTCTGTCGTACCCTTTACATGAGGATTCTTCCGCGGAAGAACAACTCATATTCGCCTTGTCACAGGGCGCCGAGCACAACCTGATGACCTATGAGGCGTACGATATCAATGGCTACACATTCTACACCGAGGCCAAGGACATGAAGAGCGATGGTTATCAGAACTCCGGGGTAACGATGGAATCCTACACCGGTAACGACAAGGACAGATACTACGGAAGGATCGAGGAGATCTGGGAGCTGAGCTACGCTGGAGAGAAGGTCCCGATGTTCCGTGTCAGATGGGCCAAGAACGTCATAAAAGAAGACCGGTATTTCACCACCTGGTTATACCCGAAGCCAAATCCAAGACCGCGGGCGCAAACGTCACCGCGAAAAATGAGCCATGGGTACTGGCTTCCCAAGTGGACCAATGCTTCTTCATTACCGACCCGCCAAAGCCCAGTCGTGTTGTCGTGAGGAGAGGCAAAAGGAAGATCATCGGAATGGATGGAGTAGCCAATGAGCAAGACTTCGACAAGTACGGCGACCTGAGGATCGAACATGACGACGATGATGAAGTAGCAGCATACACCACAAGAAGAAGCAGGACCACCCTACCTAAAGGACGTCCATTCCACAGAAGAACTCCATTTGCGAAAAAGAAGGGCAAGAAGATTGTGAACAGATAGCTAGCTAAGATCGATTGTATTTAAATCGTAGCCTTCATTTCTCGATTGTATTTCATGGGTACTTTTTGAACTATCATGAATATTTTTAAATTTCATGGACACTCGATCTCGATCCCCCTCCATCTCGATCGCTATCCCACCTTGCCAGATCCGGCCCCCCTCACCGCCGAGCACCCCCCAGTCCACCGGCCGCCGCCGCCGACCCCCCGCACCCTCGATTCCCCTACCCAACCGCCGCCGCCGACCCC
>NC_041387.1:519808490-519809231 GCF_002162155.2 Triticum dicoccoides
AAATGCTAAAAAAAATTTGTGGAGCCCACCTCGATCCCCCTCCATCTCGACCGCTATCCCACCTCGCCAGATCCGGTCCCCCTCGGCGCCGAGCACCCCCCAAGTCCACCGGCCGCCACCGCCGACCCACCGCACCCTCGATTCCCCTACTCAACCGCCGCCGCCGACCCCCCACACCGCGCGCACCGTCTTATAAAAAAAAGTATCAAACAGCTTTTTAAATGCTACTGTCTTATAAAAAAATATTAATGTTATTATTTAAACAAGTTTGAACATATTTAAACATAAATAAGTATCAAACAGCTTTTTAAATGATAAAAAAAAATTTGTGGAGCCTGGGAGTCGAACCCAGGACCTCCTGGTGTGAGAACTGGCTGCTGACCAGTCGAGCTAGTAGAGTGGGCTTGACATGGATAGGTTCTGGTAGTACATAACCTTTTGGCTCGAGTTGAAATAAAAAAGTACTAATGGCGCACCACGGTGAGGTGCGCCATTAGTATGGACATGCTAATGGCGCACCACGGTGAGGTGCGCCATTAGTATGGACATGCTAATGGCGCACCACGGTGAGGTGCGCCATTAGTATTGTGGCCCGATCCCCCTTCGCCCGATCCCCCCTTCGCCCGATCCCCCCTTCCCTCTCCCCCTCGCCAGTTTCTCCCTCTCGATCCACCGCCGCCGCCGCCGCTGCCCTCGCCCTCGCCCTCGCCCTCGCCCTCTCCCTCCCTCGCCCTCTCCTCG
>NC_041387.1:519810123-519849485 GCF_002162155.2 Triticum dicoccoides
TCGATATTTTTGTGGGATTATATAGAATTTTTGCAAAACATATATAGGAGATCAACATTATATATGCATGTGGTGAAGATTTTTCTGGTGCAAATCATGTAATAAAGAACTGAAAGGGAGTCAGTTAGTATGGCCACCTAAAGTTCGGTTGTGGGTTATGATTCCTCGTACAACGCTCACAACCTGAATAGATATGATTTTCTGTTGTGAGAAGTTGAAGGATTTGAGGTTGGCTCCTGTTGAAACTTGGCTAGAGATACAACTTTGTTTTGTCATTGGCAAGTGTAAAGCATTGGAGAAGATTTATTGTTGATGCTCACACCTCCAGAATATTTAGTTAAAACCTTCTGCTGAACTCATTAAGTTGTTGACTGCGCATTATGGAGAAAATTGTATTTCTGCAACCAGATTCAGCTACTGTCGTTACAACACTGTCTTTTGAGTAAATTGAGACTCCACATCATCACTGACATCGTAGGGCCATTTCTGTCAGATCCGTTGTCGAACTCCTCTAACTTGGAAACTTGGGTTATGTGTTACTCTTTCTTCTGAAGTTGTGCTTCTGTGTTATAAATCTCTGAAGTTGTGGTTCTGCAAAAATCATGCCGCTGAAGTTGTTTGTTAGTGCTTCAAGTTATTTATCTTCTTTTAGGTTATTTATCACTTGTGTTATTATTATACATCTTGTTTATCTTAGGTTGTTGGTACACTTAGTTTTTGGGCCTCAACATATTTACCATTTGTGTTTGAAAACTAAACGAGTAGTTTGTTTATACATTTCTTCAAACCAAACCCTTAATTGTTTTATAACACCTATGTTCCTTCTCTATGAGACATCTGGGTCATTTCACCAAAGCACTCTTCAGCATGGGCCGTGCCGCAGTCTACATATGTATAATAATAACACAAGTGAACATATGCATGAACAGGATATATATCTTTAACAGGATATATATCTTTACCAGTTAAAATTTTGATCAAGTAAACTCAATATTTCTGGGACAGTTAGAGTATCCATCGATCATATTTGAACCTAATACCAATTCATTCATCTCCATACCACTGCAGACACAACAGAACAGAGGCACTTCATCACCCACGGCTGAGAAAGCAAGGTAGAATCACCACTGCATACATACTATTTCTCTTTTTTTTCTGTTCTTTTCAGATCAATATTGTTGTGATCTTTCATGTCTTTTATAACAGGGAAAATGGTTGTATATGATAGACATCGAACCGTTTCTGTAAACTGAGTACTAACTGAGTTCCCTAAAAAAAGAAAACAATTTGTGATTACTATAGATGTTTTTTTGCATGGCTGCTAGCTTTTCTAGTTGCATCCATTTATTTTCTTCTACACAACTGATTACTATAGATGTTTGTTCAATCATTTAATTTTTGTGTTTGGGCCACATGCATGCATTCTTGCTGACTTAAATGGCAATAGACTAGCTGAAGCTATTGTTGTAGTACAAGTTGGATTTTCTTAGGTATCATCTGAATGGATTGCACTATCCTGGGAAAGTGCAATAGAAAATCCAGAACCAGCAGGGATTAGGGAAAGTAACTGTTTTAGTTCATACTACTTCATAGTGAGGGTACAATGTACATGGAGGTTTGGTTGCATTTGAGGCATGTTGAGTATTGGGGAATATTCGAGATTCAACTTATTCTGTCATCTTTCTTTTGGTTCCCTGTCAGTTGTTGGAATTACCTACAAAAATTGGATCCATGCAAATGTCATGCAGTGTATCTGAAATTGTAGTGTGTCTACACTTAGGTTGCTCAATTTGCATATATCCTTTTCACTGGAACTATCAGATGTGCATGGTTATTTGACCATAATTTTAGAAGCATGTGCCACACATATTTCCATAATGGGAGACAACAGTACATTGTCATCACCAGCATTTTTCCACATCCTAAATCACTTGCGGAATTTTGTCTGCCACCCTGTTATGCCTGGAGGTGTCCCTTCATAATTTTAAGTTGGTGATTCTCTGCCCTGTTGTCTAGCTGTGGACACCAGGTGGTGGCCTTTCTGGTCAAGGTGGTCACAACATCAGTATTTATTTGCTTTGTTTGTAATGCTTGATGTTTAGCACGTGAAACTGGGTTTTGCATGACTCAGGCGGCATTTAGTGGTCCAAAGTTGCATTGCATCTCTGGACTCGCATTATTGGCGAGGGTGTATTTGGTCTGGGGCTCCATTGAAAAGGGAAGCCTAAATATTCTGTCTGCCACCAAATTCTTTCTGGCTTTCTGTACTGCAAACATAGGGCCGTAAAATGTTTTGATGTTATTGGAGTTAGCAATCAGAAGGAAGCAATAAAACATGCTTTCCTGTGTACTTTAATAGAAAACAATTTGTAAAGATGATGATCACATTGAGAAAGACTTGTAAAGATGATGATCATCTTTAACAGAAAACAATTTGTGATGATTTTGCTAGTTTGCTGGGTTTTGTCTCCGACCATCGTGTCGTGATGATTTTTCAGGTACCCCGAGAGGCCCTTGAGTTTGCCGGAATGTCGATTAACTTCCGTTCCGGCAAATTCGGGTACTCCATATGTCCTATTTTCAGCAAAGGTCATGCTGAAATTTTCCGTGAATTTTAGCATGACTTTGCTAAAAATAGGACATATGGGGTACTTGTGACTAATGCATGGGCCGGGGTATCTTAGTAGTTAATTAAGTAGGATCAAGTGCCCCGGCGTACTTGTGACTAATGCATGGCTTTTAGGGTGCCTCGGTGTCGATAAAAACCGAAATGATGAAAAGTTAGGCTTTTAGGGTGCCTTGGCGTCGAAAAACCCTCAATGATAAAAGCTTAGATTTTAGGATGCCTCGGTGTCGACAAACCCTAAATGATGAGACCATGATCTTGTTCCTTGACAATAACCAACTTTTTGACCAAACTTTGTTTTTATTTAGAGAGAAACATGGCCCACAACGAGGAGGCCGGTGGTTCGGGCGGTAAGGCATTCTGGGAGCTGTCCCAGGAGATGGAGGAACAACCTCACTTGTATGAGGCCGCCGCCTTCCCCACCGATCCTGAGACCACGGATGGTGCCGCCGAGGATGACCACACTGATGCCACCACTGATGGTGCCGCCGAGGATGACACCACTGATGATGGCGGCGCACGCACAGATAGCAGCCAGCCGAAGAGGCAACGGAAGGACCGGCGCCCGATCGTGCTCCGCACCCTCAAGGAGGAAGTTACTGAAGTGGACTCCAACGGGAACCCAACGGCGCCCGAACGAATAGTCAAGGGGTACTCGCTTCAGCTTGGGTGCATTGTCCGGAGCACCGTCTCGATCAACACCGAGAACCTGAGGCATCCTGACCGGGGGAATTTGCGCCACCTCCTCTTCACGAAGCTGCACGAACGATACAAGTTCCCCGCTGAATTCGAAAACACAAGCCTCAAAGGGAATAAAGTGAACAATGCTGCCCTCACGAAGATGAGCAAGGCCCTGTCTACTTGGAAAAGCAATGTGAAGAGAATGATCGAGAAAGGTGAGAGTTATGAGAAGATCAAGGAGAAAAATCCTTCGATCACCGAAGATGACTACAACGACTTCAAGATCAATTGCTCGAGCACCGCAAGCTCCCAATCAAGTGAGTGGGGGAAACAAATGCGGGAGCTGAACATAGGGGAACACACACTCGGTCCCGGCGGTTACAGAGTGGCGGAGCCTATATGGGACAAGGAGGAGGCGGACCGTGTCGAGCAAGGCCTACCGCCCCTCTTCGATAAATACGGTGACAAGCAGACCAGGAACTTTGTCAGGGCCCGGTACAAGAAGGACCCGAAAACAAAGGAGCTTACCACGGATCCGAAGACCAGGCGGCTTGAGCTTGTTCTGGTAAGGAATACACCCCCGCGTAATTAGCTCCATATGGTTGCATTCTAATTAATGAAGCTGAATTTCTAAATGGTTCACATTCCTTCCGCAGGCGACTGAAAGCAGTAGCGCGGGGTCGACTAAGAGCAACCCTTGGGACACCACTCTAAATAGGGGGTTGAATATAATGAAGAACAAGGATAAGCTCAGTAAGCCGACGTCAGCTGGTCGTGTGGCCGGCAAAGGCTTGTCGACAAAATGGGGGTCATACTATACCGCTGGTGTGCGGAAGGAGAAAAAGACCAGCTCGGAAAGCTAGGCGCGAGAGGTTCAAGAACTCAAGGCACAGGTGGCGCGGATTCCGGAGATTGTCCAAGAGCAAGTGGAACAACGACTCGGAGCGACGATCACCGCCCTTGTGCCTACCTTGATCTCGGGGTTGAGTGCGTGGATTGCGGGCGGCCAACAGGGGCCGCCCCCGATTCCTAGCTTCACGGCCAGCAACTCGCATAATGCGATGGCGGGGCCATTGGTGCCTCCGGCGGAGGCGGCATTGGTGTCTCCGACGCCGGCACGGGAGCTTAATGCACCCGGGTGTACGCCGGCCGGCACCTCTTCAGCAAGCGGCCGCTCCGTCAACTGCACGCCCGCCGTTGGCGGTGCCTCGACATTAGCCGAGCTCGACGTCATCATCACGGTAACTAATTAAGCCTCTCTCGGCCGAGGACTTCATCTCCTTGCCTTTGACTGGGCATCCCTGACGCCCTACATGTTTTCGCAGGGCGCCGCCGATGTTCCGTGCACTCTCCTCCACTTCGTGAACAACGAGTTGGTCGATGTCGCCAAGGGCAAAATCGTTCAACCGGGCAACCCCTTGTTCCACGGTACCCAGATGCCACCCAACTTGTTTAGGGTTCAACTGGTTCGGATGCTGCCAGGCTGCGACGACTTGTTACCTCCGATTCGACCCGTCGGGGCCGACGATGATGACGTGATGACCCTCAGCGCCTGCCTGAGCTGGCCCCTGCTTTGGCCGAAGAGCCAGATTCGTTTGGGGGCGGGGGACACCACCCCAAAGACAACACCGCCAGTCGTGCCGGCGCCAAGTCGGCCCCATGGCAAGACCGCCGTAACGGTGCCGGACATCCCTATGCCACTGGATCCAAACATGCATATGGCACAGGATCAGAACGACGACGACGACGACGATGATACATTTGGCAACGTCGATCAGTACTTTGCCGAGCATGGGTACGATGGCGACTTCATGGGGCCTCCTTCTCAAGAACCAAACCCAACAAAAGACGTGTGCGATCTAGCTCGTACCGCGGAGAAGCCAAGTTGCAACAGGCGCCGTCTGGCGTTCAGCTCTCAGGAGACGCCTCAAGCTGCCGACTTCACCGAGCCTCAGATAGGCGAGGTGCGAAATATTATCAGCCCCAACACACTCAAGAAGGCGGTCTGTGAGCAGAACTCGGTCCCATTACAGGAGAAGAAGAAGGCACGCAAAATAAAGACTAAGAAGGGTGCGAGCCAGCCGGCACCGAGTACGATCCGTGCTCAGGACGGGCCACCTTCACCGCAGGATATCTCGAGGAGGGTGCATGTGGCGGGTAGGGCGATGCTACCACCAAATATGCTCAATGCTGCAACCGGTGCTATGCGGAGTCTGCACGACAGTGTTCTTTCTTTGGAGAAGCGGCGTCTCAGAGAGAAGGATGTGGCATACCCGGTTTTCGTGGCCAAGGTGCCAGAGGGCAAGGGCTTTGTGGATGGCGACATCGGGGGTACGATCGTCCTGCGGTTTGATGACATCTTTGCTATGTTTAACCTTCATCCGCTGCACTACACCTTCGTTCGGCTATTTTCGCTGAGTATGGAGATGCGGATCATTCGCGACAACACCCCGGACATCGTGATAGTCGACCCCTTCTACATGTGTGCCAAGATCTTGGGCAGCGCTGGGGACCGGCAAGTCGCGAGTTCTTACCTCGAAGGCGTCATTCTGGCAAACCAAGATAAGGATAACTTCCTCGTGCCTTACTTTCCCGAGTAAGTCCTCCCCTCAACCGGCCCGTAACATATGAATTCTTACTTTTCGATCGTTTTTCTTTTAACATTCCGTGTTTTCTGCAGTGACACACGTTGCACGCTCATCCTCCTAAGCCCCAAATATTCCATGGCCACGTATTTCGACCCGGACCGTCAGTCAAACGTAGACTACACAAATGTCAAGACGGTTCTTGATGATGTTCTCCCCGGCTACGCCCAATCTGGAGGCACCTTCACCAGGCCTATTCGTAAGTACGGCAAGCACGTGTTCTCCCACAATACGACGTTCTGCTGCGTCAAGCAGCCGCCTGGCGGTCAGAAGGGTGCCTACTACGCCATCCATCACATGCGGGCGATCGTACGGGACCATCATCAACTTCTGCTACCGAGTAAACTCCAAGATTGGGCCGCGAGCGTGTCGGCAATCCAGGACGCGGACCTCTGACAAGAATTCTTTCGCATCGAGTCGGAGTTTGCAGAAATCATCCATCAAGATGTCCTTCGTACCTCGGGGCAGTTCTACCTCAGAAATCAACCGTCCAACAGTGACATCGACACAATGCTACAAATGCAGGATGACAACGCCTGTTCTTTCATGACTCCCACGATAGACGGCGGCTTCATCCACGCTCCGGTCCCTTGAGTCGAGTTGTCTAGTTCTGAAACATCGATTGGCTCATGTTGTAATTAAACTTTAATGAACTTGTAGTATGTCTCTTTGGTTTCGAGAGTCGTTCAACTTAGATGTAATCGATGCTATTAATGTCTTGCTTTTCTCTTCCGATCGTTCTGTTGCATAATTATATATTGCTTATGTATTGTCTGTGAATTGGTACTAACGTTTCGTTTGGCTAGTGCATAGCGATGCCGACGTATGTCGTGTACAAGGGTAAGGTTCCCGGAGTCTACGATGACTGGGAGGAGTGTCGGAGACAGGTTCACCGATTCAGCGGTAACAGTTACAAAGGGTACACCACTAGGGCCGAGGCCGAATCTAGATACGCCCTCTATCTAGCGGGAGAGGGGAGGGAGCGTTGGAGGAACCGGATGAAGACGAGTTTCATCGTGATGATGCTCATCGTGATGACCGCAGCTCTCTTCTATGTGATGGTAGTTTAGATGATCGATATCGACTTGTAATGCGAATACAAACTCGCTACTCGCGGTCTCGAGACTTGTAATATAATGTTCTATCTTTGTTCGGTCTTTTTAATTCGGAGACTAATATGATGAATTGTATTCGGAGACTAATATGATGAATTGTATTCAAAGACTAATCTTCTATTGTATTTGATGAATCTATTGTTGATGTGTGCTGTCTATATTTTGTCAAATTATACATTTTGTAACCTGTGCAAAAAACAGAAAATAAAAAAATAAAAAAAACCTAATATTCATACTAATGGCGCATCACATGACAATGCGCCATTAGTATGACAGTGCATACTAATGGCGCATCACCGGGTAGTGCGCCATTAGTATGATGCGGTTACTAATGGCGCATCCAGAGGTGGTGCGCCATTAGTATGCCAAAGCACCTGGGTATACATGCCCCCTGGGAGGCATACTAATGGCGCACCCTCGCATATACTAATGGCGCACCATGTGGTGCGCCATTAGTATACCAGATACTAATGGCGCACCAGGTGGTGCGCCATTAGTAAAAAATACTAATGGCGTGCTATCAATGGCGCACCAGTGATGCGCCATTAATGGCCATATTAGGTGCGCCATTAGTAGTGGTATTTCTAGTAGTGTGATTGTTGTCGCTCTCTAGTTGGTCGCTTCCCAGTCTTTTTCTAGCCTTCACTTGTACTAAGCGTGAATACTGCTTGTGCATCCACTTCCATAAACCCCAAAGTTATTCCATATGAGTCCACCATATCTTCCTATATGCGGTATCTACCTGCCGTTCCAAGTAAATTTGTAAGTGCCAAACTCTAAACCCTCAAATGAAATTCTGTTTTGCATGCTCGAATAGCTCATGTATCAACTTGGGATGTTTGTATCTTCCATGCTAGGCAGGTTATTCTCAAGAGGAGTGGACTCCTCTCCTCACTCACGAGAAAATGGCTGGTCACCGGGATGCCCAGTCCCATGCTCAAATCAAATCAAAGTAATTGCAAACAAAACTCCCCCGGGATTGTTGTTAGTCGGAGGCACCCGTTGTTTCATGCAAGCCATGGATTGATGATTGTTGATGGTGGGGGAGTATAAACTTTACCATTCTGTTTGGGAACCACCTATAATGTGTGTAGTATGGAAGATATTGAGATCTCTCAGTTGTTATGTTGACAATGAAAGTATGCCGCTCAAAATATTATTTATCTGTGTTTCAAAACTCTAGCTCTGGCACCTCTACAAATCCCTGCTTCCCTCTGTGAAGGGCTTATCTATTTACTTTTATGTTGAGTCATCATCCTCTTATTAAAAAGCACTAGTTGGAAAGCACCGCTGTCATTTGCATGCATTACTATTAATTTATATTGAGTATGACTATGACTGGATCTCTTTTACCATGAATTACAATGTCTAGTCAGTCCTTGATCTTCAGGGGTTCTCTGCATTTATGTTTTGCAGTCTCAGAAAGGGCTAGCGATATACCATCTTGTTATATCATATTATGATTATTTTGAGAAAGTGTTGTCATCCAAAATTTATTATTATTGCTCGCTAGTTGATTATGCCATTGATATGAGTAAACATGAGACCTAAATGTTATTGTGAATGTGGTTAGTTCATAATCTTTGCTGAAAACTTGAATGTTGGCTTTACATATTTGCAACAACAAGAGCAAACAGAGTTTGTAAAAGATTTTCTTGATCACTTGCAGTTTATCAACTGAATTGCTTGAGGACAAGCAAAGGTTTAAGCTTGGGGGAGTTGATACGTCTCCATCGTATCTACTTCTCCAAACACTTTTACCCTTGTTTTGGACTCTAACTTGCATGATTTGAATGGAACTAACCCGGACTGACATTGTTTTTAGCAGAATTGCCATGGTGTTATTTTTGTGTAGAAATAAAAGTTCTCGGAATGACCTAAAACTCCACGGAGAATATTTTTGGAATTAATAAAAAATACCGGTGAAAGAATCAAGGCCAGGGGTCCCACACCACGTCCACGAGGGTGGGGGCGCTCCTACCCCCCTGGGCGCGGCCCCCTGCCTCGTGGGGCCCCTGGTGCTCCACTGACCTCAACTCCAACTCTATATATTCACGTTCGGGGAGTAAAAAATCAGAGAGAAGGATTCATCGCGTTTTACGATACTGAGCCGCCGCCAAGCCCTAATCTCTCTCGGGAGGGCTCATCTGGAGTCCGTTCGATGCTCCGGAGAGGGGAATCTGTCGCCGTCGTCATCATTAACCTTCCTCCATCACCAATTTCACGATGCTCACCGCTGTGCGTGAGTAATTCCATCATAGGCTTGCTGGACGGTGATGGGTTGGATGAGATTTACCATGTAATCGAGTTAGTTTTGTTAGGGTTTGATCCCTAGTATCCATTATGTTCTAAGATTAATGTTGCTATGACTTTGATATGCTTAATGCTTGTCACTAGGCCCCGAGTGCTATGATTTGAGATCTGAACCTATTATGTTTTCATAAATA
The DNA here is from genome assembly GCF_002162155.2 of Triticum dicoccoides. Classification (NCBI taxonomy): domain Eukaryota; kingdom Viridiplantae; phylum Streptophyta; class Magnoliopsida; order Poales; family Poaceae; genus Triticum; species Triticum dicoccoides. The sequence goes on from NC_041387.1 coordinate 519,819,638, forward strand.
TATGTGAGTTCTTGATCCTATCTTGCAAGTCAACAGTCACCTACTATGTGTTATGATCCAGTAACCCCGAAGTGACAATAACCGGGACCACTCCCAGTGATGACCGTAGTTTGAGGAGTTCATGTATTCACCAAGTGTTAATGCTTTGGTCCGGTACTCTATTAAAAGAAGGCCTTAATATCCCTTAGTTTCCAATAGGACCCTGCAGCCATGGGAGGGTAGGACAAAAGATGTCATGCAAGTTCTTTTCCATAAGCACATATGACTATATTCAGAATACATGCCTACATTACATTGATGAACTGGAGCTAGTTCTGTGTCACCCTATGTTATAACTATTGCATGAGGAATTGCATCCGACATAATTATCCATCAGTGATCCAATGCCTACGAGCTTTTCACATATTGATCTTTTCTTAGTTACTTTACCATTGCCACTGTGACAATTACTACAAAACTGCTACTGTTACTTTTGCTACCATTACCATTACTTCCATACTACTTTGCTACTAAATACTTTTCTACAGATATTAAATTATCCAGGTGTGGTTGAATTGACAACTCAACTGCTAATACTTGAGAATATTCTTTGGCTCCCCTTGTGTCGAATCAACAAATTTGGGTTGAATACTCTACCCTCGAAAACTGTTTCAATGCCCTAACTTATGGGTTATCACCATCTCTCTTGATTGTATATTAATTGCCATGTTGTAATATTTGCAGAAACTATGTATCATCAAAGAGACTACGAACAAGAAGAGATATTGGGTGATATAATCCATGGCGGAGGTGATGTCTTGTTGTTTCTCAACGACCTCGAAGAAGGTCTAGAAGGAGCGAAAGGAGGCGGTGATCAAACAATGGAGGAGGAAAGTGATGATCGTGATGGTGGCTCCGGCAACCGAATTGAGTCGGGATCAGCTCTTGCAAAGTCCAGCGAGGTATATATATATATATATATATATATATATTAATTAAGCGTGTGCTGACTAGCTAATTGATCCATTCATTGTTTTGGTATGTACATATATATATATATATATATATATATATTAATTCTTCTTTCTTCTTTTATAGCCCTCTAGATCAAGCAAAACTTCGGTAACGAAACGAGGCCCGAAGAAAAAGTTACGCCCAGGTGAAAGGTTCACTATCATAGAAATCACGCGTGATGGCCAACCGATTAAACCCCTCCGGACCAAGGAAGCATTTTCTGCTTAGTGTGTGGTTCTTGTTAGGGACATGATCCCGATCAGCATCGAGCTATGGAATCAGCCTAAGAAGGAAGAGCTTCAAGTTTCTTTTGTCGAAGATAGACAGAAAGATGATCCTTGGAAAGCGCTGAAGGTAAATTTCACCCTACCGGAAGAGGAGGATCCGGAGAATCCAGTTATAGAGCCATTGATCAAGTATCATGCTCTCAAGAAGATGGCAGATCTATTCAGGAGGTGGAAGAATGAGTTGAAAGCAACACATGTCGACAAAGGAAAGACTCCCAAATTCACCGGCCGATTTGAGAAGATAAGAGATCACTGGCCCGCATTTGTGGCCAACAAGACATCAGACAAAAGTGAGAAGATGTCAGCGATTAACAAGATAAATGCTGCAAAGAAGGAGCATCACCATCGCGCAGGGTCAGGTTGCTACCTCAAAGCCCGTCCATTGTGGGAAAAGGCTGAGCATGACCTGATTGCTAAAGGGGTCGAACCAAAGACATTGCATTGGCCAGACCGTTCAAGGACTTGGTTCTTCGGGGTTGGTGGAACTTTCGACCCTGAAACAGGGAAGTGCTGATGGATGAACGAGCAACTTAAAACACCCATCACGAAGCTTCAGAAAGCAATCAAGGAAGTGCAGGAAGGGAAGTTCGTTCCCGGCATAGAGAACGACGAGCGCACAAGGGCCATCGGGAATCATGAGCAACCTGGACGAACTCGAGGCATGCCAGGCTCCGTTGCATGGAAGGTTGGGTTTCCCGACACAGGCGGTTACAAAACCCAAGAGAGGAGGAGGAAAGTGGAGTAGAGTAAATTGTAGGAGCTTAAGGCAAGGGTACGAAAGCTAGAGGAATGACAAGATGTTGAGAACCGGCAGCTGCGAGATCCTGCCCAAGAAGATACCGCAGAAGCTACCCCGCCATCTCAACGGAGAAGAAGCGTTGCTTCCGCCGAGCTCGTTCAGCAGCCTGACTTGACGGGTCCTAGCTACCACGTGGATTTTATCACGGATTCACACCAGTGCCGCCTTATGATGCAATGGCTTTAGCTCAAAGTCAAGGCGGCTATCGGCTCTGTGTACCCTCCTTCACCCGAAGCAACTTTTCGCTGCCGTCCGATTCCACAAGGCTATGCTATTGTGATTGTGGACGAAATAATGGAGGGATTTGAGGAGCTCCAGCTTGATCACCCTACAGGTGATGGAGAGACTCAACTCGGTCTTTCTATGAAGACTCCGTGTCTATGGCGGAAGGATAACAACAACCTTCTGAACTTCAGGGCTCCGACAAGTCAGCTGAGCACTCCGCCTCCTCCGCCTCCTCCTCCTCCTCCGGCGAGTGATCAGGGCACTCCGCCTCCTGCTCCGGCGCGTGAGAGAGGAAGTACTCTGCCTCCTTCTCCGTCTGCTCCGGCGCATCCGAGCAGCCCGCCTCCTACTTCGCTGCCTCGTAAGTGATGGCAGAACACAGACACCGCCGCTCCGGCTGCTCCGGTGCGTCATAGCAGTCCGCCTGTGGCTGCTCCGCCTCTTAAGCAATAAAAGAAGACAGCGGCAGCCGCTCCAGCTGCTCCGGTGTCTAGCAGTACAGCCAGAGGCAGGACGTAATACAGATACGGCCATCGTTTCTCAAGCCTCTAGACAAGTTACCATACGAGAGGAGCGATGAGGAAAACCAGAAGATCTCTGAAGGCCAAGTGAATGACTTCTTCAATCGGTAAAAGCTAAGATACATCCACCTCCGGTGGAGAAGATAGATCCGGTGAAAGCGAAGCGCACTTTGGATGCCCTGTAGCGACCACCATCGCCTCCGCCGCAATCCAACTATGACCGCATCATTGAAATGACATATAAGGAAGCGGAGAGGTCGGGAAGTACTTGCACTGATCAAAGACTAGCAGAACAAAGAAAAGGGAAAAAATTCCCCAGCTCGGCGAACAAGCGAAGCAATCGTGCCCCTCGCTCAATGTGTCTAGTGCTATTGTCGCTAATCTTCCGGGGATGCTTCCCGGTACCAATCCTGGAGATTACATGCTCGACGACGGTGCACTTTTTAAAACAATGGAGGTGGATACATTAAGATTCCATCACGGGAAGCATCTCGTTAGACCTGGTACTTCCCTAACAACGACGATGTGAAGATTCCATGATTGGTACATGGACATGTGCAGGAAGTCTGGGAAAAATACTTTGACGCTGAAAGTTAAAGAGGAGCACGACCTCGTTGGAATTGATCTGTTGTCTGTTCCATATGAGGAGTTCTTCCAGTTTTTCAATCAAAAGGCCCTCGACAAAACAATCATCACTTGCTACCGTCTATAAGTACTACTTCTCTGTAATTAATTAAGTCTCTATATATAGCTCAGCTCTTTCATTGCATGTATATAGAATTATCCTCACTATATAATGTAGATTGAAGATCGCCAAATTGAAGAAAAGGCAAGTAGGTGATATTGGGTTCATTAACACAAATCTCATGGATGAATGGAATGTTAAACATGATCCCAAAGATCCCGAGTTCCTTACGAATACAAGTGAGTGTTACTGTCTTGTGCATATTCAGTTTCCCTTCTTACTCGAGGTTATAATAATGTAATTGATGATTTATGCATGTGTGCGTAGCTTCCACTTTATTCTTCTAGAGATTAAGCTTGAGCAGGGACTAGTAACCGTCATAGACTCCAAGCGAAAAAATCTGGAGGAGTATGCAACCATGACTAAAATGCTCGAGAAGTAAGTTCAATCGATCATTATCGCACCATATCGGCAACTTTGTTCATTTCCTGATATCAAGTAATTATTTTCTTTGTCTAGCAGGGTTTGGAAAAAGTTCACCGCACAAGCTCCGGGACTGCCGGCGCAGCTGCGATTTAACCACCCGAAAATAAGTACTAGCTACTAGCTAGTTCCGCGCATATCCCATTGGTTCTAGCTAGTTTCATCAATACCATTTAGCATGCTTGCTTATCAGTTTGATTGACCTCTATTTCTTGTAAAGTGGTTGTGGCAGGAACCCGGGAAAGATTTATGTGGATACTACATTTGCAAGTTCATCCGCCACACCACCTGTCAGCGGGGCTACTCTAAACAACAATATGAAGTGCGTAACCAATAATATTCACAATTTATTTTATTACCATCATTTGTGTTGAGTTTAATTCATATATATGTATTGACCCTCTCCTTTAAATTAGATGTGACAGATGCGAGATAAACTCCTACCACAAGATCACATACGGGCAATTCAAGAGGAATTAGCGGGATTCTTTCTTGACCACGTCATCGACAAACACAAAGAATACCATGTGGAAGTTGAGTTTAGATATTAGGGGATTTTGTAAGAGATCTTATATTATATATATAAATGTAGCCAGTAGCATCGGATAGATATACAAAAACTTGTTGTTCGACCAATCTATCGGAGACGGAGAGGTCGATCACTTCTCTCTATGTATATGTTCATGACGATCTTCTATACTTAATGGTTTCCTTCATTTGCTTACTAGCTAGCTAGCTTGTCAAGTCCTCTCTATACGTATAGTACATAGCATCGACCAAGAACGAAGATAAGAGAGGACACTTCTCTCTATTAGCTAGCTAACACAATAATTAACCCTACAAAACCCCTAAAACCCCCAAAGCCACCCACCCCTTCAGAAAAAAAAACAAAAACCCCAGCCCAAGAACTGTTGACACGTGGAAGCCTTTTGGTCCCGGTTGGTGGCACCAACCAGGACAAAAGGCCCCCCTGCATAGGCAAGCCGCCATAGCCAGGTGAAGCCCCATCTGTCCCAGTTGGTATAAGAACCGGGACTAAAGGTGTTGGGCTTTAGTACCGACCCTTTACCCCCGGTTCTCGAACCGGGACAAATGGGCCTTATAAACCGAGATAAATGGGCCTTTTTCTACTAGTGCCTTTAAGTCCTTTGGTAATCGCTCATCGCATAGAGCCGACACCAAACACGGCACGCCCATCGTCCTGGAAATCATCCAAGCTTCTATGGACGTTGAAGGGTTTAACTGAGGTTGCTGAGGCGCCAACTAAGTTGCTAGCTCCGCCACTCGATGTGCCCTAGCTTGATCTACCAAAATCTGAGCATGGTTATTAGCACATGGCGGGTCATGCCCACTAGGCTAGTTATGGTGCTACTCACTGCTCGAAACTGCTGGCGACTCAATGCATCGGCTATAGCATCGACTCTGGAGTTGAGTAGATTCGATCGTGGCTATAGGAGTAAGCCTCCTGCTGAGCCACTTCCGTCTGAAGAAGCTCCACAGCCTTCCAAGCCTCAACCACCACAGGAGACTCGCCTGTCACTGCAGTAGCCGCTAACTGTGATGTCGCGGCAATCATGTTGTCCAATGGGTTAGAGAAGTGACCCAGTGGTGTTGAGACTCGCTGAGGTGGGTTTAAGTTACGTGGTGAGTGTGCTGCATGGGGTTGAACCGCCGCTCCAGTCCTAGGCGCCTCTGGGGCCCGGGTCACGCCGGGCAGGTCACTTGGTCCTGCCCCTGGCCTATTGAATATATTCCTTGCATCAAACACCAAAGGTAGACGACTCTGGTATCTCCTATGAAAAATGGCGTTCGATGCATTCTGGTCCAAGCTTAAGAGAAAATTTTCTGCTTGAATCCGTTGTGGTTCTACATCCAAGTCGGCTCGCTTTGTTGTCATCCTAGCATTCTCAACATTAAGATCCTCCTTCGCTTGAGCTGTCTCATCTTGCAACTTTGCAACGTCCACATTATGTTGTGCTTGATTGGCCGGGGTTACCTCCACAGTTAGCAGTGTTCCTAAACCCTCCAAGAGTTCAGATAAAACTTGAGGCAGCGGGCGCACAGAGCCTCCTGCCCTGGCTGTCGTAGCGGCCGTTGCACCAGAAGTCATAGCTGGAGCAGTTGATGAATTCAAAACCTGTTGCGTACCAGCCATGAAAATTGTGGCCCTACTCGGCTGCTCATACGAGTTCACAATATTGTCACCATCGAAATAGCCCCAAAGCCCGCCATCTTGCAATTGATATATCGAATTGGTCTTGTTGGTTGAGGACTCGCCATCTGAGTAGATGGCCATCTCTTCTCCAGACAATGAACCTTCCTTGAAAGCTGCCCCATGAATAAAGCCAAGGAAAGCATGCTTCCGGGCGGGTTGAACCTTGGCAGACCTTGCACGCTGAGCCGTTTCAATGACGTCATAGCCGGCGACTGGCTTAAGCCCCTCCTCGCCAATCTTGCCGATGAATACGTGGATTCCGCCAAAGGGGGCCCTGTACCCGTATTCGATTGAATCCGCCTCGGCGCCCCAGCCTGCGTTGTCCATGTAGATTTTGCCAAGGCGACTCTTGGTCATCCGGCCCACGGCATATCCCTTGATCCTTGAGAAGCTGCCCTTCAAGAACTCAAAATCACCATGCTTTGGCCCCACGGTGGGCGCCAACTGTCGTGGACTTAACATGGCAGCTGTCCTAGCAAAAGGACTTGGTGTGGAGCCAGCGCAACTAGGTTAGCTTAAAGGGGTTGAATGGGACAAAGGACACAGAGAGTTTACCCATGTTCGGCCCCTCTCAATGAGGTAAAAGCCTACTCATGCTTTTGGTTGTATTGCTTGGGTTTCAATTACGAGGGAGCGAGTACGCTTGACCTAGGACACGATTGATTGTTTCTTTACTTAATCCACCGCCGGGTATCACCTTTATATACACACGTTGAGGCCAGGCGGCTTACAGAGTCCCGGCCCGCTCACACATCATGACAGGCTCCGTTTGCAACTAAACATTGCCTTACAAGATGAGTTAATAATCTTGCGGTTCTCGGGCCACGGCTCTGTGCCTAATTTGGGCCCGGCTTCATGCGCCGCCATCTTCACGCCTTGGGCTTCCTTGGACCTCTTCATAACATACCACCAACGGTATAACCCGGCCCCTCCTAGGCGGGTCATACCTCTGGGTTATATCCCCAACAGACCCCGAGAGAGGCATTCACTCAATGAACTCAAGCGATTACACTGGCTATGAGTGACTGAACCCGAGAGAACGACCGATCCCTGGCTGTTAACTAAACCTGGTCGAGCGATTCCTTCGCTACTTCTGCTAATTGAAGTCGATTGAACCTACTGCTGCCTCTTGATGAACAGTGAGCATTGTTGGGGGTTGGGTGAACTGGACCCCGTGGTAGGAGAGGCCGTTGCCGTTGGATGAACAGGACCCCGATCGAGTCGGTTGGGGTGGATGAACAAGACCCCATGGAGGGCTGGTTGAACAGTAGCCGGTGGAGGCTGGATGAATAGGACCCCATGGAGGGCTTGTTAAACAGTACGTAGCCAGTGGAGGCTGGATGAACATTAGCTGGTGGAGGCAGGAGGGAGACGTCGTGGATGAACAATCACAGGTGGAGGTTGGAGGAGGTCAACGGTGGGTGAACAGTAGCCCGAGGAGGCTGGAGCAAGGCACTAGATGGTGGATAAACAGTAGCCTGCGAAGTCCGCTTTGCGGTATGCCACAACCCTCCTGATGAACAGGACCCCCATTTCGACCATAGGAGGTCGAAGAAAAGTATGTTTCCTCCATTTTGCGGTACGCCACACCCCTCCCGATGAACAGGACCCCATTTCGACTGTAGGAGGTCAAAGAGAATTATGTTTCCTTTGTTTTGTGGTATGCCAGACTCCTCCTGGTGAACAGGATCCCATTTTGACTATAGGCGGTCGAACAGAAGGCCGTTTCCTCTGTTCTGCGATATGTCATGCCTCATTTAGATTGTTCCATCCAAGTCAATTGGCTCCTGATGAACTAGACGCATTTCGTTGCCTCCCGATGAACACGACGCAGTTTCTCCGTTCTGACCCAGCCGGTTGGCTGCCGATGAACAGGACCTTGTTGTTGTTGTCTGCCGCCTCTCCATGTACACGAGCCCTAGACGTACGTATGCGCGAGTAGGCATTTGAGACCCCGGCCGTATGTACGTACGTGGTCGTATTTACTTTCTTCCACCCTGGCTATACGTACATGTACACGATATAGACCGGACTGCGTGACATGCTACGTCCACGCCTCTACTACGACATGTGCCCTTCCTTACTCGGCCATAGTTCACCGCTGCAGCCTACAGACAAGCAGATCGACTGATATGTATGTACACCTTCGCGACCAGACAGACAACCTTACATACGGTTCGACCGGGTGGGTCCCAGTTGTCAGGGATTTAAGGAGGCACTTTCTTGTGTGCAAAGGTATAGCTGGTGGGTCCCAGTTATCAGGGGGAAAATTCTTTTTTTGCATGTAATAAGGAGGCACTTCCTTGAGTGCGAAGATGTAGCTGGTGGGTCCATTTGTCGGCCTCACCGTGTGCAGTCCTCTTCTTATGGCTGTTATTTGTTGACCATGTTGACCACACCGCGCGAACAGCACCAGGCGGTGGACAAGGTGAGGCAGGAAATGATGCGGAGCCTGGGAACATGCGGAGGATAGTACGTGGGTTGACTGGTTTGGCTGCGGTGTGAGGCTGCCATCACCGCATAATAACAGGGGGTGTGGGTGAGTAGAGGGATGGCCTGGCTAGCGGTGGGAGTAGTAGGGGCGGTGAGGCCTGCACGGCAGCACAACCGGCCACGGGAGGTAGGAGCACACGGTGATTTGGATGGCTGGATCAAGAAAATTAGAGGTTGAGGAAGCAGGACGACCATTGGATGTGAACAATCCAATGGTCACTAGTGATAGAATCGTTTGTTGACTAAGTTGACAAAGCCCTGCGTACGCGTCAACTTAGTAGGGCCACAAGTCAGCCTCCAAATCTGGTGGGCCCCAGCTGTCATGGGGAGCACTTGTTTTTTCGCTTAATAAGGAGGCACTTCCTTCCATGCCAAGATATAGCTGGTGGGTCCCAGCTGTCATTCGGAGGATTCATTCTTTTTGGCATAATAAGGAGGTACTTGCTTGCATGCGGCCATGGACCATGTGGGTCCCAACTGTTGGCCTCTCCATGTAAATCCCTCTTCCAATGTTGTCATTTGTAGACAATGTTGACCACGCCATGCCAAGAATAACAGGGCGATGGACAATGGCGAGACCCAGGAAGGGAATGACCCAGAGGCGGCGAAGCCACATCAGTGGAGGGATGTGGGTAAGTACAGGAATGGCCTAGCTAGTGGTGGGAGTAGTATGGGGTAGTGAGGCCTGCGTGGCAGCACAACCGGCCACTGGAGGCGTGAGCAGGCAATCCTGCCAGTGCTGGATTTGGCGGCTGGAGCTAGAAGATCACAGATTGAAGAAGCACGATGACAGTTGGATTGCCACCCAAGGTCACGTCTGCTAGAATCGATTGTTGATGTATATAATAAGTAAAAAAATCTTGCATACGCGTCAACTTAATAGGCCCACAAGTCAGACCATTCCCTATTTTTTTAATAATTTACAACTCATTGCAACTTCTTATGCAATTTATTGCAGTCCGTTTTTTTGTTTGCGAGGTCGAGGGTCAAAAATTTAAACATAATTTCGCATATTTCGGAGGGGTCCAAACTATTTTTAATACCAAAATGTCGAGCCAAATTTCAAGTACTTTGAAGATATATTTAAATTAGGATAAATCCTAGTGAAATTGGAATCTGAAAATGTGAAAACAAAAAATAGAAATTAGAAATTACTTTCAATATTTGTCGTCTATTTTTTATATTTACATCCCATTTCATATTACTTTCAATATTTGCAGCCCATCAGGGCGTAGAAAAATAAGTAGGCCTGGATTGGGTATTTTTCAAAAAAAATAAACTGAGCTCATTTTCACAAAGAAAAAAAGCTGGGCTGGTCATGTGGTGAACATAAAATATAAACCTGGTCTAGACGGACCACGGCCCAGTTGAAACCCCTGCTCCATCTCAACAATAACAAAACAAAATACTGCTCGAGCAGCTACGTCCCATTTGTCAGCCGATCTTTTGTTGTTCTCTTGCCTATTGACTATATACGCTGACAATGTCGTGGGTCCCGGATGTCACCAAACCACTAGGAGGAAGCATTTTCTTTTTCTATACGCTGCCAATGGAGTATAAGCAAAAAAATGAGGAACTTCCTTGCGTATGGTCATGGACATGGTGGGCCCCTACTATCATCCTCTCCACGTACAGTCCTCTCCCGATTCCTCTTGTTTGTTGACCATGTTGACAACACGAGAGGGCGGCGCCACGGCGAGCGCACCTAAGCACCTGGAGGACGACCGCGTTAACGATTTAGGAGACGGCGGGGCGGCGATGCATGCGCTCCAGCGCAGCGAACTGTGGGAGGCGGAAGCAGGTGGCCCCGTCGGCGCTAGTTTGGTTTTGGCGGCAGTGGTAAGACAGAACCAAAGAAACACAACAGACTGTAAAAGCAGCAGGAGTACTTGACAACCTTAACTGAAACTAGCAGGGGCACTTAACAGCCATAGCTGAAAGCAGTATGAGTACTTATACAGGTCCAACCATACAAAGCACGCCTCGAACGGTGCTACTTTGCCTACAGTTAACCCAGGGTGAGGCTACCAAGCCCTAGGACAAGGCTGAGGCACCACCCCGCGCATCCATAGCCTTATGAAAGCGACTTCATCTTGCAATGTGGTCAATAAAATGGATATTTGCTTTAGAGCCATGGAAAAGCATGAGCATAACCTTCTATCATCTGCTCCAAGATAGACGGGCCTTCATTATTTGTGACCACCCATGAATAAGTATCTTTTCTCCTCCAAGGCAAATGGGGTAGGTCGACATAAACATCATGTTGTGACCATGTGGAAGTCTGACCAGACCATGGCCAGGCATCTGTATAGGAACAATAGAACTGGGCAGTTTTTGTTTCAAGAAGATCACATCTGTAAAACTGTGTGTAAGCAAGAGTTTATGAACAACATATGTAATAGAAAACCGCTCGTACCATAAGTTTCTCAACACAGCTGGACATGTTCAACATGTGCAGCAGTGGCACACATATCCCATGTGGCCTTCCACCATTGAAATGCCCCACAAGGACCTCAAGACAATCAATAAAGTGTAGGAACTTGTGGATGTCGTCCTAGTCAACTTCAGTGCCATCAGTAACAGTTGAGTTCTTATAGCATAATAAACGAGTAGCATTCTTAACTTTGAAATAACCTACATGTGCCACCAGTTATAAGAAATATTAGCTAGAAGTATCATCTTCGTGAGAGAAAGGAATCACAAATCGTTGCTACTTCTAAAGTTAAATTGTGATTAATTAGACATAATAGGTGGATTAAGAAGTAATCGAGGCAACAAGCAAGAACCAGATACAAACCTAACATGGATGAACTATTGGAATGACGTCGGAGTGGAAGATCATAGTGAAGATGAGACTAGGTTCTGCTATTTCCATCAAGATTCGTGCACCAACTTTCAGTCTGTAACACTTGAGAAAGTTTATCCATGTTCGGCCATAGAAAAGCAACGATCTTCTTGGTTCATGAACCCAACTCGAAACTTATGTCCATGGCTTGTCTTCAATGTGGCCATTAAACTGGTGTTTTCAATTATGGCAAGGTCGACCATCTTGAGTACATGTGTTCTGGCAGAGCAAGGAATGCACTGCAGGAAAAATAATAGGATAACATAGTGCATTCTCTATCCAAATCTAGAAATAATTTCCTCCTTCACGTCAGTGTTAACCATGGTACTACTACCTTTTATCCAAATATAGCAATCCAAATTTCAAAATTAGTCGACAAGATGTTCAAAAAACCCCACCCACCAGGATAGAAAAGAGGATTATAGGAACATACTATGCGCGTTCTAAAATCCTATGTTAGGATGAGAAGGAACAAGTGTGGTATCTTGCCGAGGGCGCAGAAACCTGTAGGGTCCTCATACTTTGGGCACTGCAAATGAAACACACCAGATTCAGTTGGAAGAAAAATGCATCAATGGCGGTGGCTGACATGCTAGGATTACCAACGACCAAGGGACTTGGATTTATCAGGGATAGGTGAAGAATTCATACCTGGTTCTCCATGAGAAAACCCCATGCAATCGCCGAGAGGGGGTTCTCTCTAAACAAGTAGACGAGGGAGAAGGGGATTCAAGACCAGTGAAATACCACTACTTCGTCCGTCCAGCTTACTACTAAAGCTGGATAGGTGGGGGTATTGTGATTTCACGGCTCATTGGGCATTACTGTGGCGCTGTGACTGGGGTGAGTCGACCGTGCAGTTGTGCACTCTAATTTGCACGGGTACGCGTCGGTGTTATACAAACGTTTTTAACACCTTTCTGCAACGGCATTTGGAACCGTCGCCAAGTGAGTGTGGGTAATAGGGGTGTCCTTCCCAGACGACCCAGAAACCATCAGGGATAGGGAGCCAAGATGCATGTACAGTACTGCTACTCGTTTGTGCTCGCATTGCCATCGTAGTCGGTAGTCTGTGGTGATACGTTTATGATGCGCTACCCACCACAAACTATTCACTATTATAGAACGTGTATGATAAGCATACAATCACACACATTCGCTTTTCACAAACAAATGCGATAACTAATTAAGAAGATGAGCTAATTGTCGTACGAGTATCGGAAAGGATTACAAAACATCGGACCATCGTAACATCGTCGTAAACGACAACTATTGCACATGCTATTCTATGGTGCAACGTTTATGATGCATACTTCATCAGAAACAGTTCATGGTTGCGAATCTTGTACGATAAGGCAACTATCTCCCATGATATTCTGTGGTGCAACGTTTACGATGCACACTTCATCAGAAACAATTCATGGTTGCGAATCATGTACATTAAGTTAAGTATTGCGAATGGTTAGTTTGCCAGCATCGTTTGTGATATTGTTTGACATCGCACACGCTTTGCAAAGGGCAACTGTGTGCACGCTTGCACACATTTCCTCTATGCGAACTATCTCGGATTATGGTGTATATCGCAAACGTTTGTGTTTTACCAACCATGTGTGACGTAACAACTTGGAGAGCATAATTTCACCGTAATTTAATTGCTTGTATATCAAATTGAAATTGAATTTGAAATTGGATTTGAATTTGAATGTATGCTATAGCTTTATTCATATCCATTAGGTTCAGACAACCTACGCATTATTCGATTCATAGGTACACATCAAGAATTACATAACAGCCAAATAAAGAATGATGAACCACAGTTGTATACTTGTACTCTTAAAGACGGTAAAGAAAGAGGTGAAATACATTTTGGTTGCTGAACAAGGTGAAGCGGAATGCCCATATTGTGCACTCCTCCATGCAGAAGGCACGCACAACTCTACTCCAGCCCCTTGTGATGGCTGACCGCCCATCCTTCACGGTCTTCATGGTAACATCTAGATAATCATCGTGTTCTGGTAGAAATACTTTAACCTTTCCATGCCCACCAATCATGTAGTTTGAGAGGTAATCTTTAGTAAAATGCTTTGGGAACCACTTCAAAGGAAAAAAGATTCAGACATTGTCATCTAACACAACCCATTATGGGCAGTAAAAAGAAGGCTCCAGAGTTCTTACTTACCATCCTGCAGTTTGCTGTTGTATTGGATAAAGCATAAACAAATAGTTTAATTGCCATCTTTCGACCCATTTTACTAACAATCTTTATCAGCTTCCTCACTTTATGCTGGTTCATCAATATCTCATTTCCCCATACGCAGAAAGGGTCGAAGCACGGATCTTTACTAATGACATATGTACCTAAAAGCACCAAGTTAATATTAGAAGCTAAATACCAATTGCATAATTATGTAGTACAACACACTTTTATAATATCCTATAACATACAATAGACTCACATATTAGATGAATTAACATCTTATATTATGAGTCGGAAGGAGTTTATTGCATTCTTACAAATTATCGGCTGATTAACTGCTGCTGTATCCATGGGTTATAGTTAGTTTGAGCTAGTTCAGGCTCAAATAGCCCTAAAGCATATCTAAACATGAGGGCTAGTTTGAGCTAGTTGCATCTATAACCCACCCAAAAAACTATCCAACCCAAGAGGTGCTAATTGGAGCTAGTTATCCTTGTCCATTTATTGTCAATCTAAGTATCTAACCCTGGCATCCAAACACCTCTTTGGATGGAGTTAGTTCAGGGTTAGTCATGAGCTAGAAACTAACTCTAACCTCTAAGCTAAGTTGAGTATCCAAACAAGGTTGTGTTGTTGTTGTTGTTGCTACTGCTTTTCTACATGTATCTACACATCATCAGAACATTAAGGTAACACTCCTCCTTGTTGCTATGTAGCCTAGATGGCATATGTAGACATTAAGTACAGTGCATGTTGCTATGTAGCCTCAGATATATTACATATGGCCCTAGTTAACATAACGATAAATGGGTTGCAGAGATATTCAGTTAAAAGTTCAATTCACCGATTAGTCCCTTATTAGCCCCGGGCCTATATGGTACCAGCTACCGATATCCTGAACAGTGAGCATATAGAAGCCATGTGATGAAACTAACCTTGAGGGAAAACAACAGTCGTTCCCAAAATTGTCATGTGTAGGCACATCGAGAAGCATGTTAAGCACAACAGGCTAAACTTCAACCAAAATTATCCATGGCGGACAAAATATTCTGCAAAAGAAGCTTCAGTGTGCAGTTTTAAGCATGCTAGTAAAGCAAAACAAGTGAAAAAGTGTGTTAACTGCAATAGTCCTAACATTTAACGCAAGCAAACATAGTTATTCAAACTGGTATTATGCCGGTCTTAGTACACTGGTTATTGTTAAATAAAAATGAAAAGGCGTGTTTAACTACAAGATGCAGCAACCAAATGTAGTCGTTCATGCCCTGTTTGTTTCAGCTTCGCTTGGATTTTAATCACCTATGGATTCGCTTCAGTGGCAAAGCTGTTTCTGCGAATCAGCTTCACCACCAAAGTACACTTTGAGGTGCTTCAGGAAACTACACTAAAAATGTCTCAAATCCAGATTTAGCTTCACTGGCAAAGCTGATTCCAAATAGTTGTTTGTTTCAGATTCTAGATTCGGCTTCACTGGCAAAGTTGAATCTGATCCCAGAATCCGAAACAAACAGGGCCATAGTAGTATTGTTGAAACTGGTACTAATGAAATTGAACTACACAATTCATACTTGCACATATAGAAAATCACGTTGTGAATAACTAGAATAAACAAGGAATACTATGAGCAACAAAATATAGCATTTGAAACTGGACATATGCTAACTACAAACAACAGAACAATCAAAAAAGTTTAAAAGAGGCATATGCTAGCTATAACAGGCTTAACAACAAGCAAATATATGCATTCATATCGGTATGTTTAAAACTGGATTGATGAAATGTATTGCACAGTAAATAATTGCACATACAGAGCATCACATTGTGAATAACTGAAATAAACAAGGCATACTGCAAACAACCAGATATAGCAATTAAAACTGGACATATTCTCACTACACTACAAAAGGGACTCGACAAAACAAATCATGGGTTTCCTCCTGCGAGGAGGCACGACAAAACAAATCATGGGTTTCCTCACTTGTCACAGATGGGCTTGTTCCCATGGGAAGAGCACAGACCCTGGATGCGCTCCATGTTGTCGCTGATGGGCTCCTTCCCCTTGGAAGAGCATGGCTGTAGGGTGCCCTCCCTGATGTCGCAGATGGGCTCTTTCCCCTTGGAAGAGCAGATGGGCTCTTTCCCCTTGGAAGAGCGGAAGAGGGTGCCCTCCTCGTGGTCACCGTCGATGAGGTCTGACTTGGAAGCTGTGGATCCCAAGCCAGCATCGAAGAACGTGTCCTTCCGAAAAGACAAAAGGGGCTCGATGGCGATGTAGGATGGCAAGTTGTTGTCAGACAGCCATAGGAGATCAACAGCGGGGCCATGGATGAGATTAACGGCGATTGAACCCGAGGGATTGGGGGTGGGCGACTTTACCTATGGCATAGCCCACCTTAGTCCATCGCTGTCGACGACCTCGATGTCATAGCCGATGGCCGAGACATGCCCGCATACTCTAGCCTACTGCTTGAGTGCCTGCCGCTAGTAATGTTCGCCAGCTTCCTTGGCAACATCAGGCGAAGAGACTGTGATACACCTATTTTGGGCCAGTCGCTCCTTGAGGTCCACGGGAAGCGTAGCCGGGCTTAGGCTGCCACGCTCTGGAGTGGGGGATGGGGATGGGGATGGGGATCTGTGAGAAAAGGGGTGTTTGGCAGGCGTCATCTAAGAAACTAAGGGTGGCCTTGGTATGGAGATCGGTGGGTAAGCTACATGGGTAGATGTTGACAATGGAGGTCTCGCGGCAGCAACGGCGACGGCGGGGACCTTGCTAGGGTTTCGAGCAAGGGAGGGGGTGTGTGTGTGCGCGCGCGCCCGAGGAGGTTTTGATGTGTGTGTGTGTGTGTGTGTGTGTGTGTGTGTGTGTGTGGAGGGGACGGGGGTGTGTTTAAGGAAATGATGCTGGTACTGAAAATTTGACTACGCGGGAGTCAAACACGGGAGTGAAATGATGGGGCTATTGAAAATTTTGATGATGGTGCATCGCACACGGTCCGGAGATAACAATTGTGTGTTATGAAACAGAAAAACCCTCGACCCCGCCGCCGGAGTTGCCCGCTGCCGCTGCCGGAGTTGCCCCGCCGCCGCCGCCGTCACGTGTCCCGAGGTAGCTGCCGGTTTTATAATAAAAAATGTGTTCGTTTTTTTTCAAAAAAAACGAGATGCGTATTTTAGATCGGATTTATTTTTTTCTGGTTTAGTTTATTTAGCGGACGTTCGTCCGTGCGTTCATTTTAACGAACGGTTTTCGTCTTTTAGCCGTAGACAGCGAATATTCGTTCGTTAGCCTGTTCGTCCATTTTTCTTTTTCTCAGATTTTCCGCGATTATTCCAGATCGCGATTTCTGATCGATTTTCGTTTTGGTGTAACTTTTCGCTCGTTTATCAGAATCAGGCGATTCAAGCGCCTGAGTTTCGTCTCGAAACCCTCTTTCCGTTTAACCAACTCAAACAAGTTTTTGATACTGTAAAATTTGATGTAGGTCCAGAATAGTAAACAAAGCTTGTTTCTTTCGCCGTTTGACTTTCATTGCTTCGTTTGATTTGATTCTTTTTGCAAACAGGAGTTCTTAAGTTGAAATTTCTAGTTAGATCTCTTATTTGAGTTTTACCTGTGCATTGGATGAGTGCTTATTGTATACTTGTTTGTTTGCGATAGAGTACCCAGAGTGCGCGGCTTGCTACTACGAGACTCTAGGTTTCACGGATCATCAGCAAGGCAAGTAACACTTTGATCATACCTCTTTACTACCCAGTTTTATTGCATTAGATCAATCCTCAAACAATTGCATGATTAGGATCTGATTTAATATGTGGGTTTTGGGAAGTAGTTGAGGTAGTACCTATTACCTGTTTTCTTGTCAAACCTTTGGGAGTTACTTTTACGTTTGCTTATATTGCCATGCTATGCTAGTAGACGTGGATTAGGTGAGTGTATTCATGATAGATGTGAGATTATTATTTAATGGTTTACTTAAGGTGGCAACTTAAACTCACATCTGGGTGGATTGAGGCACCTGGGGAACCAAGTGTTGCCTGTATTTTTTGGAAATCCCGGGGTACCGTGTAATTCTCCTATGGACCGCAACCCAGGCTCAAAGGGATCATGAGATTATTCATGCTAGAAACTTCCGTGTGCAGCCACAATCTACTATGGTCTCTAGCATAGTGGAGTAGGTTACAAGACCTCTTTCAGTGGTGGGCTAGCAGATGTAGGGGAAAGTAGGTGTAACTGTCCACCCGGAGTAAAGAGTTATTGTTTCTGAAAGACTGTGTCTCGGTCATCCGTTTATCAAACACCATGTAGTGCGAGAAATCCAAAGGAGGAGATCGAGTCTTGTGGGGAAAAGTGCGCAAACCTTTGCAGAGTGTATAAACTAATCATGGTTAGCCGTGTCCCCGGTTATGGATGTTTTGAGTATCTAGTACCTGGATTATCATGTGAATCTCATCATGTTACTTTAAATTAATCTTGTTGGGTTAATGATTTGTTACTTAATTGGGGTTGAGTTGGAGGAACCTTCTCAATGTTTAACAACCAACATGATAGTTAAATAAAATTTATTCCTTTGCAGTAGGGAAAAATTGGCTTTATGCAAAACTGTAACCATAGAGCTTTCCACCAGCCAAATATGCATGTAGTGATAGCTTTTATTCATCATTGCTCTATGGTGTATATTTGCCAGTACATTCAATGTACTGACCTA
Organism: Triticum dicoccoides; assembly: GCF_002162155.2. Classification (NCBI taxonomy): domain Eukaryota; kingdom Viridiplantae; phylum Streptophyta; class Magnoliopsida; order Poales; family Poaceae; genus Triticum; species Triticum dicoccoides. Next base: position 519,838,087 of record NC_041387.1, read on the forward strand.
CATGGCTGCAACGTCTCATGTTGCAGGATTTCTTACTACGAGTAAGTGATACGTTAGGGTTACGATTTCTACACTCAACCTTGTCGTTGGTGTTGATGGGAATCCACAACCTTGTTACTTCCGCTATTTGGATTGAGGTAATAGTATTTATGTTATTTTATACATGTGATTTACCTATGTTATAAATCCTCGAATACTGTGTGTGTCAGCATACCGATCCAGGGATGAGACTTAAGCACAGAGACTTGACCGTCTGCGGTCTGGTCGCTACAGATCAGGTGTGTGTTTTAGTACACAATGGAACAACTTTGATGTGGCACCGTGATTTCCAACTAGAAATCCCCACACTGAGTGAGGGTTAGGTTGATGATGCATATGATGTTACACCACACTTCAAGCCGACAACGGGGATTCTTGCATGCATGCGTCCATAGTATATGCGCTCAAACTTTAATTAGGTCTGAAAATCACCATGACCTATATTATGATAACACGAACCAAATGAAGAATCCGCCATGGTAACCTATCTTGTTGTCGGTCAAGGTGATCATGGATGTCCACACGGGCCCACGAATATATAGGCTTGTCGCCGATAACCACGCGAGGGAGTGTACCATTCAAGGACAACCACTACATGCATATGTATGGAGCTGATGCGTGCATGCATGTTTGAATACCATTTCACAATATTGATTTGGCACGTGCGTCAAAAATTGTACACTCTGCCCACACAGAGCAAGATCGGTTCATGATGTGTCGTCGTACTAGCCACTTCGACTCGATGGGAGGGATTCATGCGTACACATGCATGTGTGTGTGCTCATATATATATATATATATATATATATATATATATATATATATATATATATATATATATATATATATATATATATGTATGTATACCGTATTTACAATAAAAAAATAACCCCCTCCTAAGTCAAATTAACCACTCTCGTTGTCAGGAAAAATGTAGTGATGGACCAAGCGGGCCCACAAATGGAAAGCATCGATATCACTGACAACTGCTTAAGTAGGTGCGAGAGGACAACCACCATTGCTTTGCAAGTGGTCCAAACATATGTTGAATATAATACCTAAAATACACAACTTTGATGTGCCACAATGCCTTAAAAACCGTAAACCATGCACCTACACAGAGCGAGGTTCATGAAGCATACCACATATGATGGTCCCCTTCCCCCTCTTCGACGCATACTATAAGCTGCTCCTACCGTAATACAACCCAAAAAGAATCCTTGTTGATTGTGAAATTAATTAACCTCTCCCGATGTAGGTCAAAGTGATGCGCATGCATCGACGATGGCCTTGTGGGCCCACAGATGGAAGCATTACACGTGAGTGTCCTAGCTAGGATAACCACCGCCTGAATGCATGTGGCGCAAAGAGGTGTTATGTGATGCTTGAATAGCCATTTTCACAATGCTAGTCCCCTCCCACCTCTTCGACGCATACTATATACCACCATAACACAAACAAAAAAGATTCTACCTTGTTGGTCAAATTAACTTCACAACCGGCTGTTCGTCAAATGGATGGATGACGACCTCGCGGGCCCATAGAAAGCGTCATACGCGAGTATCGAGTGTCGTGTAGGACAACCATTGGCTGCATGTGGCCAAAACATGTATTTATGAAAGGGTTGTGTAATGTTTTAAATTATGAATTCACGACTCTGATGTGGCACCGGCCTGCCGAACAAAATGGCCAACCCACATGGTGGCTCACAACTCATAGAGTACTGCGAGCCACTCACCACCCCTAGACGCACACACCCACACACACACCGCGAATCCACCGCAACTACAATGCATGTTAAATTAATTATCCCGCGGTGAACAAATATATTTTACCAAAGGAGGGTTGTTTTAATTTCTAAAAAAATCAGAGATCATTAAGACGTTTTAGTACATTAATTGATTGATTTTCTACAGGTATAATGTGCAAAAATCAAATTCGAGCTACATGCACATGTGACAGTGCACCTAAATGGATTGCAAAAACACATGTGTCTCACTGGGTGCATGTGTACTCCCCATGCAACAAATTTCAAACAATGAGAATCTTGATTTTTAAATTCTAATACATCCAAAACTTATTTGAAGTTCATTAAACTTATCATATTGTCATATGGAGACCAATACAAAATTGCATTGTACCTTTTTGGTCAAATTTGAGACCAGTTTTGATTTAATCTTTATCTAATTACAAACAGGAGATTATTAATAATTGGGAACCAATATCCCAAATAGACTTTTTATTCGAACTGTGAGTGTTAGACCAACAATGAATACGTGCCATGCTTCAGTTAAGCAAAAAAATAAAGGGGCATCATTAATCATCCAAATTGAAAAACAATATATGTGCCGCCACACGACCCGTGTACCGTGCAAGCAGGCGTGAGTTGACAGGATGCATGCGAGTAGTCCGCCGCGCAGGCAGACCGGGGGGCGTGCTTGAAGGTGTGTGAATTGATGGAGGCATGCTTGCTACGCAATGTCATCGGGAGGCGTACGAGTAGCTATGTGAAACGACGGTAGGCATGCCAGTAGTCCGGTGCGCAGGCTTACTAGGAGGCGAGCCAGTGGTTAGACCGCCACCCGCCTCTCTCCCACTACTCCATATTAATGGTGCGCCCGAGCGGTCGCAGCCCCCATCCTCGCCACACACACAATCCCCTCTCCCCGCTTGCATCCTCAATGCCGCTCTCAGTCATCAAAGCCGTCAGTGTATGAGGATGTCACCGAAACGCCCCATCAGAGGGAGTGTTGACGTCGGGGCTGCTAAAGCACCAGAGCACGGCATGGAGATGGAGACAGAGGTTGCCGTCACTGCCGGCGAGTTATCCCTGCTACCTAAAGTCGTCGAAGGCGTCGAGCTTCCACAACCGGAGGCGGTGTTCCACACCGACTCTAGTGATGACTCGGGCGATGACTTTGATGACCACTCTGGCGATGACTCCGACGACGATGAACAACTCGTTAGTCATCTATACCCATTTATGTGTCAACTAGATCCCAGGGTTTTTCTGGTTACTCCTGCCTCCCCCTTTTCGAAATAGAAATCCAATGGTTATGTTCTCTTTTAATGGTGCATTTTGAAGACACAAAAAGTCTGGAGTTCAAATAGTTCAAAAAATGAAATCCATTTGTAACAGATGAGTTTTCATCTGAAACCCGGATACTTTGAAAGAGATTGTCCGTTTTGCACATGAAGTACATCAAGTTTTTGTCGTAACCCTCTCAAATTTTTAGAACATGCTACGTGGGTGAAATGATGATACCATGCCAACTTTCAACCTTTTTAGAGTTCATTTGAAGTGCTTTTCAATTTCAGGGTCATTTAGCTCAAAAAATCAGTAAATGCATGAAAATACCAGCTGAAGTCACAAAAGGTTGAAAATTGATGGTGTGGCTTTGAATGATGCATTTTGAACACACAAAAATTTTGGACTTCAAATAAGTTCAAAAAATGAAATCCCTATGTAATGGCTGAGTTTTTGTCCGAAACCCTGATACTTCAAAAGAGGTTGTCCGTTTTGCACACGAAGTGCATCCAGTTTTTGCCATAACCCACTCCAGTATTTAGGACATGCTATGTGGGTGAAATGAAGATACCATGCCAACTTTCAACCTTTTCAGAGTTCATTTGAAGTGCTTTTCAATTTCAGGGTCATTTGGCTAAAAAATCAGTAAATGCATGAAAAATACCAAATGAAGGCAGAAAGGGTTAAAAAATGATGATGTGGCGTTGAATGGTGCATTTTTAATACACACAAAATCTGGAGTTCAAATAAGTTCAAAAAAATGAAATCCCTTCGTAACAGATGAGTTCTCGTTCGAAACCCTGATACTTTGAAAGAGATTGTTCGTTTTGCACAAGAAGTGCATCCAAATTTTTTTGTAGCCCTCTCAACTCTTTAGAACATTCTATGTGGGTGAAATTATGATACCATGCCAACTTTCAACCTTTTCAGAGTTCATTTGATGTGCTTTTCAATTTTAGGGTAATTTAGCTCAAAAAAATCAGTAAATGCATGAAAAAAACCAAATGAAGTTAGAAAGGGTTGAAAATTGATGATGTGGATTTGAATGGTGCATTTTAAACACACAAAAAGTCTGGAGTTCATGTAAGTTCAAAAAAAATGAAATCCCTTTGTAACAAACGAGTTTTATCCGAAACCCTGGTACATTGAAATAGATTATCCATTTTGCACATGAAGTGAGTGCATCCAGTTTATGTCGTAACTCTCTCAACTTTTTAGAACCTGCTATGTGGCTGAAATGATGATACCATGCCAACTTTCAACCTTTTCAGAGTTCATTTTTACAAAACTCTAGTAGCAAAAAGAATCAACTAATTTTATTTTTATAGAACTCTAATAGCAAAAGGAATCAACTAAAAAGAATTAATAAAAAGTATAACTTATGCAACTAAAATTATATAAAAATTATGCAACTAAAAAGAATCAATTTCTTTGCAACTATAATATTCTTCAACAACATAAAGAGTTAACTAAAAAGCTTTTATAAACCTCTAGTATTTTTGAAACTAAAATTGTATAGACTTTATGCAACTAAAATTATCAAAGTATTTTTTGTTCAAAGTATTAACTAGTGATTCACACAAATTTCATAGAACTCAAATTTCACAAAAAATTTATAATTTTTGTGACCTAAACCAAAATGAATCACTCAAAAACTCTAAAAAAATAAATAATGCAATAAACAAAAAAATACAGGAAAAAAATTTAAAAATGCCACCTACAGGGTTACCACGGCCTCATACGACTAGAAACCCAGCTAGTTGGGCCAGGATGCAGGCCCGCAGAAGGCCCAGTAGGCCCACATGCATAGTAGTGTGAGTTTAGGCCCGTAGGCCTGTAGTTCAGAGGAGTTCAGGAGGGACGCCTCTCAGCTAGCGAGGTGGGACTAAACATCCCACCGCGCAAGCACAAGACGTTTGGTCCCAGTTGATGGCACCAACCGGCACTAAAGGGAGGCATTGGTCCAGGCTCGTCTCACCAACCGGGGCCAATGCTCCCCTTTAGTCCCGGTTGGTGCCACAAACCGGGACCAAAGGTCTTTGTTTCCCGCCGTTTGGGCTACTGAAAACTGACATTTGGTCCCGGTTGGTGGCACCAAATGGGACTAAAGGGGGACATTGGTCCCGGTTGGTGCGACGAACCGGGACCAAAGGCTTTCCTATATAAGTGGCACTTAGGAATTTTTCAGCACGTTCTCACATTCTCCCCGGGGCCGATGCGCTGCTCCTTGTAGTTGTCAGCGTCTCCGCGCCCTACCCCGTCGGCACTCATTCTTTGTCATCGTCGCTGGCCCTGCCTCCTCGTCAACGCGCCCTGCACCGACGTTGTCACCGCGTCCTGCCCCGTCACCTCGCCCTGCCTTGAGACCAGCATTATCATCGCCGCCCCCGAGCCTGCTCCTTGTCGCTGACGCGTCCTTGCTGTGAGCGCTGCCCCGATCCCCTCCTCCTCCTTATACTGATCGTCAACACCACCGGCCCCGACACCCTACCACCGACCCCGATGCCATCGGTGGCGAGCCACTGACCAAGGGGGTCAGGGGTGACTCAAAGGAGGCGACGTCGTGCGGGATAGAGGAAGATGAGGAGTGCATGGCATCAATTCCCCCTTTGTCCAAATTTTTCTGAATTTACTTAATTCTTTGACAATGCTAAACGATGCACATCAAGTGTATGATGAAATGCCAAAGCGCTCGAGGAATTTTTGAGGATTTTTGTGGCGAGGTGTTGATGAACAAAAGAGATTCTGGCAAAGTTTGAGAATTTTTTGTCCAATTTAAATTGCACTTTGACCATGGAGTTCGAATCTGTTTCAAATTTGAACGGAATGAAATTTGACAATTTTGACCTATAGAACCAAATGTTTTTGGCAAAATGGGTTGTGGGTACTGTCAAATAGATGGAATAATTTTCATGGGTGCAAAAGAATTGGGGAGAATATAGCTCCTTTGCAAATCAAAGGAAATATGAATAATTGAAATTCAAACTTTGTAATGCTCACAAAAGTCTATTTTTTGTTCATATGTTCATATGCAAAATATTGGAGATTATGTAATGCTCACAAAATTTTATGTATGTAATGTTCACTTATGTAATATTGGAGATTATGTTATGCTCACATCATTGCTCACAAAATCTGCAAATGATGATGATGATGATGATATGACGATATATGAAAACTTGGTCAAATTTTTTTCGTAGTAGATGATGATGATATGATGATATATGAAAAAAACTTGGGAGCGTGTAATATGTCAAAATGTTCTGCTCTTGATGCTCTACATGATGGTTGCATTTGCAGTCATGTTAGGATTCATCTTGATGCGATTATCATCGTTGCAAAAGTGCTAAGTGATATTAAAGTGCAGAAAACTGATGTAACATGTCATTTTGTCTTTTTCATATCATTTTGTGTGATTTTATTTTGAGCAACATGCCTACATGTTTTAGGATCATAATCATGTCATCTTTGTAATTGTGTGATCCATTTCTTATGATAAGCCCTGTGGTGACTAGCACAAAATTGCAAAGTGGTATACTCACTGTTTGCTGTTTTCGGAGAATTAGTAAATTATGCAGTCAAAATATGTTATATTATGATTCCATGTTTACTTGATGCTAACATCAAATCTATGCATATTTTGGAGATGTTGAGTAATCATGTTTTGCAGACCATGTTATGATCTATCCATCCATTCCCTTGTTTGCAACTTTGGCCTAATGTAGTTTGTTCTTTTGATGCTCTCAAATTTCTTAGAAATATATTTGTCAGCCTGTTAGCAGTAAGTTCAATTTTGCAAAGTGCATAGTTAGTGTTTTGTGCATCCTATGACCATATTCTTGACATGAGTAGATGCACAAACATGCAATATTACTGTTGGTTGTATTTGCATGCCATGATATGTTGTGTGTTGAGTTAAACAAGCGTGCAAACATGCCTACTTAGTTATGTTTCTACCATGTCCAGTAAATTCCACCAAGTCCGAAAACCTGTTATCATTTGCAATCTTGCCATGATGTTTTAAACATGTTCTAGTGGTTTCCAGCAGTAACTCAGTAATCATGTTTTGTAGTTCTTTGCATGTACTTTAATGCCATGACATTGGTTTTCATTTACCTTATCATCATCGTAACTTTCGTATCTATTTGTGTATGCTATTAGAAAGGGAAATTTGATACAACCAACGCGCAAAACCTTCTATCTTTCCTGTGATAACAACTTCCGCCTGGATAGAATAGTGAAGTAAGAGCAAGGCTGAAGTAGAGCATAGAGCGTAGAACTACCCCCTCCTTGATATCTTTGCCACTAATATATCCATCTCTCATGTTTGTATATTAATTGCCATGTTGTAATATTTGCAGAAACTATGGATCAAAGAGACTTTGAACAAGAAGAGTTGTTGGGGGACGTAATCCGTGACGGACGTGATGTCTTGTCGTATCTCAATGACACCGATGGTCAGGAATGAGAGGATGATGGCTCCGGTGATCGAACAATGGAGGAGGAAGGACATGATCATGACGGCTCTGGTGACCGAATGGCAGAGGAAGGAGACCATGATGACGGCTCCAGTGCGAATGTAGGAGGTAACTGTTGCAAAGTCTGGTGAAGTATATATATTAATTATGCACATATATTAACACTTATTTCTTCTTCTATAGCCCTCCTGATCCAGCCAAACTTCCGTAATGTGACGAGGCCCAAAGAAAAGGTTATGCCAGGATGAAAGGTTCACGATCACAGAAATCGCGGGTGATGGCGAAACGATTGAACCCAAGCGGACCAAGGATGCATTTGTTGCTCAGTGCGGAGCTATTGTTAGACACAATCCCGATAAGCATCCAGCAATGGAATAGGCCAGCTAAGGACGACCCTGAAGTTTCTTATGTCAACAATAGACAGAAAGCTGATCTTTAGACCTCGCTGAAGGCAAATTTCACCCTACCGCCAGAGAAGGATTCGAATAAGCCAGGTATAGAGCCAAAGGTCAAGTCATATTCTCTTAAGAAGACAGATGATCTATTCAGGAGGTGGAAGAAAGAGTTGAGCACAATGTTTGTCAAGAAAGGGAAGAATCCAGAATTCACCGGCCGATTTGAGAAGATAAAAGATCACTAGCCCACATTTGTGGCCCACAAGACATGCAATAAGGGTAAGAAAATGTCAGAGAAAAACAAGAAAAATGCTGCAAAGAAGTTGTATCACCATCACACGGGGTCAGATGGCTACCTCAAAGCCCGGCCATTGTGGGACAAGGCTGAGAATGACCTGATTGCTAAAGGGGTCGAACCAGCGACACTAAACTGGCCAAACCATTCAAGGACTTGGTTCTTCGGGGTTGGGGGAACTTTGGACCCAGAAACAGGGGAGTGTCGTTGGACAGACGAGCAACTTGCATTACCCGTCAAGAAGCTTCAGAATTATATCGCCGCAGCATAGAGAGGGGCGTTCATTCCTGACAGAGAGAAGGACAAGCTGTCTAAGACCCTCGGGAATCCTGAGCACCCTGGATGAACACGAGGCACTCCAGGCATTCCTGACGCAGGTGGTTACAGATGCTGAGAGAGAAAGAGGAAAGTGGAGCTGAGTGAAATGCAGAAGTTCAAAGCAAGATTAGCGAAGCTAGAGGAACTTGAAGCTGCCGGCCAACCATCTCAGCGGCATGAAGCTACCATAGAATCTACCCCGCCATCTTAGTGTAGAAGCAGCTTGGCTTCCACGAAGCTAGCCTAGCCTGATTTCACGGCTCCTCACTATCCAGTGGATACTATCATGGAGGCTCAACATTGTGAGCTTATGACGAAATAGCAGCACCTGACTTTCAAGATGGCTGTCAGCTCTGTTGTACCTCCTGAAGCTGACGGATCTTTTCACTACCGTACGATTCCATATGTCTATGTTGTTGTGACGATGGATGAAATAATGGAGGGATTTCAGGAGCTGGAGCTTGACCACCCTACAGGTGAAGGGTAGATTCATCTGAGAGCTGCTTTATGGAGTACACGTCTATGGAGGAAGGAGTACATCAAGCTTCCAAACTGGACGCGTCCTCCGCTGGCGAGTCAGGGCAGTCACCTCCTCCTCCACCTCCTCCGATGAATGATCAGGGAACTCCGGCTCCTCATCCACCTCCTCCGGCGTGTGATGGCACTCCGGCTCATTCTTCACCTCCTCCGACAAGCACTCAGCCTCCTCCGGCGCGTGAGGGCACTAAGGCTCCTCCTCCACCTCCTCCTCTGCCTCCTCCGGCGTGTTGGAGCACTCCGCCTCCTCCGGCGTGTCAGCGGACTCCACCGCGTCAGCAACCGCACAAGAGAGAGGCCACCGTTCCGGCGGCTAGTAGTACAAGCAGAGGTGGGAAGCAATTCAAATACGGTCCATCTCTCAAGGCTCCGAAAAAGTTACCATATGAGAGGACCGACAAGGAAAATGAGGACATCTGTCGTGCCCAATTGAGGGACCATTTTGCACGGAAACCTCCAGCTCCAAAGGAAACGGTAGATCCGGTAAAAGTGAAGTGCACTATCGATGCCCTTAAGCGGCCACCACCGCCTCCGCCGGATTCCAACTATGTGTGCATTTTTAGAAGGACATATAATGAAGCGGAGCGGCCAGGAAGTACTTGCAGTGGTGCAAGGTTAGCAGAACGAAGAAGTGGGAAAAAAATTCCCCATCTCGGCGAATAGGCGAAGCAATCGTGCCCCCATCTCAAGGTGTCTGGCGATATCGTTGCTAATCATCCAGGGATGGTGCCCGGTACCAATCCTGCTGATTACCTGAGAGATGATGTAGAGTTTGAAACAATGGAGGTGGACGAATTCAAATACGAGTATGGGAGGCCTCTTTTCAAACTTGATCATCCTCCTCTAACAACGATGATGCGAAGAATGTATGAATGGTACATGAAAATCTACAGCGAGTCTGGGAAGGACAGTGTGTCGCTGAGAGTTAAAGAGGAGCACGGCCTCATTGGAATTGATCTATTGTCTTGTTGAATTTGACGAGTTATTCCAGTTATACAATCAAATGGCCCTCGATAAAACACTCGTGACTTGCTACTGTTTGTAAGTACTACTTGTGTAATTAAGTCCCTATATATAACTCAGCTCTTTCATTGCATGTATATATAATTACCCTCACTATATTATGCAGGTTGAAGATCGTCGAATGCAGAAAAACACAAATCTATGGCATTGGGTTCATTAACCGAAATATCATACAATGGATGGCTAAACATAGAGTCATAGATACCGAGGACAACTTGCTACAATCGTTTCTTAAAAATCAAACAAAGAGAAAATACTCTTTCCTTACAACTTCAAGTGAGTGTTACTATCTTGTGCATATTTGGTTTCCCTTACTCGAGGTTAATTACAGTAATGTAATTGATGAGTTATGCATGCGTGCGTAGCTTCCACTTTATTCTGCTAGAGATTAAGCTTGAACGGGGAGTAGTAACTGTCTTAGACTCAAGACGAAAAGATCACCAGGACTAAGGACATGACTGAAATGCTCCAAAAGTAAGTTCAATCGATCATTATCGCACCATATCAGCAAATTTGTTCATTTCCTGATATCAAGTAATTATTCTCTTTGTCTAGCAGGGTTTGGAAAGATTTCACCGCCGTTGTTCCGGCACTGCCAATGGAGTTGCGATTTACACACCCGAAAGTAAGTACTATTAGCTAGTTCCGCGCATATCCCATTGATTCTACCTAGTTTCATCAAGACCATTAATCATGCTTGACTATCAGTTTGATTGAACTATATTTCTCGTAATGTGCTTGTGGCAAGAAGCCGGGAATGATTTTTGTGGATACTACATTTGTGAGTTCATCGACAACGCGACGACCTCTAAGCAGGGCTACTCTGAAAAACAATATGATGTACGTAAACAAAAATATTCACAATTTTATTTTATTACCATCATTTGTGTTGAGTTTCATTCATATATATATGTATTGACCCCCTTCTTTAAATTAGATGTGGCAGATGCGGGATGAACTCCTACCACATGATCGCATACGAGCAATTCAAGATGAATTGGCGGGATTCTTTCTTGACCACATCATAAATAAAGCTGGAGAATACCATGTGGAAGTTTATATACACCGTAGATGTTAGGGTTTGTAAGAGATCTTATATTGTATATATGTAGCCAGTAGCGTCGGATAGATATACGAAAACTTGTTGTTCGATCAATCTCTCAGAGAAAGAGAGGTCACTTCTCTCTGTATATGTTCATGAAGATCTTGTGTACTTAATGGTTCCTTCATTTGCTTACTATCTAGTCTGTCGAGTTCTCTCTATACGTATAGTATCTAGCATCCAC
>NC_041387.1:519849824-519858669 GCF_002162155.2 Triticum dicoccoides
CTCTTGCCAGCTACTGACGCGTGGAGGTCTTTTGGTCCCGGTTGGTATTACCAACCGGGACAAAAGGTCCTCCTGCCTAGGCGCCTCGCAATGGCCATGTGGTGCCCTTCTATCCCGGTTTGTAAGTGAACCAAGACTAAAGGGTTTGGGCTTGAGTACCGACCCTTTAGTCCCGGTTCCGGAACCGGGACTAAAGGGCCTCTGGAACCGGGCCAAATGGGTTGTTTTCTACTAGTGCAAGTTTATACCTGACTCTTTACCTTTGTCGAGTCCCCAACTTTCAGAGTTGCGTTTAATTCTTTCCAGAAGATCCTATCTGAATTCAATAGTTTTCTTTATAATGGGACCAATAGAAGAAGAATCGAGCATGGTTTGATCATCATGATAAAGCTGAGCATAAAAAATTTGTAATATATGTACATCATGTACTTAAGTCTTCCCAAATCCTGAGCAATGCTTTCTCCTTCACGAGGCCAAAAATTATATATATATATATATAATTCTAATCACGATGAACCAGGTGCATAGGATAATTTTTTTGATGAAATTCCAATTTCAGCCGGTTCCAATCCCACGTTCCAATATCATCACATAGCATATACCATATCAATGCCTTTCCTTCCAGAGATAAAGGGAAAACCTTCTTCTTAAGTCCATCTTCGGATAAACCTGCAAGCTTAAATAATCCACAAACTTCATCCACATCGATTAAGTGCATATTGGGATGTACTATTCCATCTCCTGCATAAGGATTAACTAGCAGTTTCTCTATCATAACCGAAGGAATCTCATAATAAACATTTTCAGTAGGTGCAGTAGGTTCAGGGGCAAGTCATTGTTCCTCCATTCTGGGTGAAGATACCCGGAGCAAACCCCTCAAAGGATTGTTTTCCATAGTAACAAGTAATAGTAAATTTCAGCAAGTAATATTAATGTTTCCCTACCAAATTCCACTTACCACAGGCGATCACTCCCCGACAACAGCGCCAGAAAAGATTCTTGATGACCCACATGTATAGGGGATCAATCCTAGACCTTTCAATAAGTAAGGGTGTCGAACCCAATGGGGAGCAGAAGGAAATGACAAGCAGTTTTCAGCAAGGTATTTTCTGCAAGCACTGAAATTGTCGGTAATAGATAGTTTGGTAGCAAGGTAATTTGTAATGAGCAATAAGTAGCAACAGTAACAAAAGCTCAGCAAGGTACCCCAATCCTTTCTGCAGCAAAGGACAGGTCGTAACGGTCTCTTATAATAAGCAAAGCATTCTTGAGAACACACGGGAATTTCATCTAGTCACTTTCATCATGTTTGTTTGATTCGCGTTCGTTACTTTGATAATTTGATATGTGGGTTGACCGGTGCTTGGGTGCTCTTCTTACTTGAGCAAGCCTCCCACTTATGATTAACCCCTCTTGAAAGCACTCGCAACTATGAAAGAAGAACTGAGATAAATCTATTCTAATCATAGCATTAAACATATGGATCCAAATCAGCCCCTTACGGAATAGCGTGTAAACTAGGGTTTAAGCTTCTGTCAATCTAGCAACCCATCATCTAATTACTAATCCACAATGCATTCCCTTAGGCCCAAATATGGTGAAGTGTCATGTAATCGGCATTCACATAACACCACTAAGGGAAACAACAACATACATATCATCAAAATATCGAACGAATACCAAATTCATATGATTAATTATGACAAGACTTCCCCCATGTCCTCAAGAACAGAAGTAACTACTCACAAATCATATTCATGTTGAAGATCAGAGGGGTATTAAATAGCATCAAGGATCTGAACATTTAAGCTTCCACCAAACAAACCAACTAGCATCAACTACAACATGTAATCAACACTACTAGCAACATACGGGTACCAATATGCGGTTTTGAGACAAAGATTGAATACAAGAGATGAACTAGGATTTGATATGATATTGAGCTGGTGAAGATGTTCATTAAGATTGGTCCTCGCATGATGAGAGGGTTGTTGGTGATGTCGATGGCTTCGATGTCCCCTCCCAATGGGAAGTTTCCCCGGCGGAATCGCTCCGCTAGAGAGCAAAAGTGCTCATTCCCAGGTTCCACCTCAAAACGACGGTGTTCCATCCCTCAATAGTTGAAAAACCCCTATTAGTCCCGGTTGGTGAGGGCCTTTTGTCCCGGTTCTTGAACCGGGACTAAAGGGTCATTACTAATGCCCTAGACCTTTAGTCCTGGTTCTAACACGAACCGGGACAGATGGGCCTCCACGTGGCCGGTGCGCCGAGCCCAGGCAGGAGGGCCTTTGGTCCCGATTGGTGGCACCGTCCGGGACCAAAAGGCATCCATGTGTCAGCATTTCAGTGGCTGGGGTTTTTTTTGAAAGGGGGGTTGGGGGTTTTGGGGGGTTAATTTAGGTGTTTCATATATTGTGTTAGCTAGCTAATTAATAGAGAGAAGTGTCCTCTCTTATGTCCGTGCTTGGTCGATGCTACGTACTATACATAGAGAGGCCCTCGACACGCTAGCTAGTAAGAAAATGAAGGGAACCATTAAGTACAGAAGTTCGTCATGCATACCGAGAGAAGTGATCGATCGACCTCTCCATCTCCGAGAGATTGGTCGAACAACAAGTTTTCGTATTATCTATCCAACGCTACTGGCTACATACATATACAATATGTAAGATCTCTTACAATCCCCTAGCAATTGAAATCAACTTCCACATGGTATTCTCCGGCTTTATTGATGACGTGGTCAAGAAAGAATCCCGCCAATTCCTCTTGAATTGCTTTCATGCGATCTTGTTCTAGGAGTTCATTCCGCATCTGCCATGTCTAAGATATATGAATGAAACTCAACAGAAATGATGGTGCAATAAAATGAAATTGTGAACATTATTGCTTACGCACTTCATATTGTCTTTTAGAGTAGCCTCGCTTATTTTTCAAAGTCGCGTTGTAGATGAACTCGCACACGTAGTATCCATAGAAATTATTCCCTTCTTCCTGCCACAAGAAGTTTACGAGAAATAGAGGTCAATCTAACTGATAATGAAGCATTATAAATGGCATTGATGAAAGTATAGCTATAGAACCAATGGTAGATGCGCGCAACTAGCTAGCTAGTAGTACATACTTTCGGGTATGTATATCGCAGCTCCTTCGGCAGTCCCGGAGCTTCTGTGGTGAACTGTTTCCAAACCCTGTAAGACAAAGAAAATAATTATTATTACTTGAGATATCAGGAAATGAACAAAAAGTTGCCGATATGGTGCGATAATGATCGATTAAAATTACTTGTTGAGCAATTTAGTCATGTCCGCATAGGTTTCGAGATCTTTTCGTCTCGAGTCTAAGACGGTTACTACTCCCCGCTCAAGCTTAATCTCCAGAAGAACATAGTGGAAGCTGCGCACACATGCATAACTCATCAATTACATTACTATAACCTCGCTCGAGTAATATGCACACGACAGTAACACTCACTTGAAGTTGTAAGGAAAGAGTATTAAATCTTTGTTTTGATTTTTGATCAACGATTGTAGCAAGTTGGCCTCGGCCTCTTCGGCGTGCTTTTTAACCTGAAATTCATCTATAATATATGTGTTAATGAAGCCAATATCATATAGTTCTTGTTTTTTGCACTCGACGATCTTCAATCTCCATAATATAGTGAGGATAATTAATTATAAATACATGCAATGAAAGAGCCGAGCTATATATAGAGACTTAATGACAGAAATAGTACTTACAGACACTAGCAAAAGACCGTTAATTTATCAAGGGCCTTTTGATTGAAGAACTCGAAGAACTCCTCAAATGGAACAGGCAACAGATCAGTTCCAACGAGGTCGTGCTCCTCTTTAATTCTCAGATACAAAGTATTCGTCCCCCCAGACTCTCTGCAGGTTTTCATGTACCAATTATGGAATCTTCGCATCATCGTTGTTAGAGATTTTTCATCTTTGACGAGAGGCTTCCCGTACTTGTACCTTAGGAAACTGTGCATTATATATAATTAAGTGTGTCAAAAATCATTACAGAACATCATGAATAGATAATTAAGTGACCAAATTAATAGAAGTTCATCATCACATTAAAACCAAAGTACATACATAGTTCTCATTTAACAACATAAAGCTCTGCAGAGCATCTAAATTAATTAAACCATACATTGAAACTATGTAAAACATTTCAATGCGAAAACAAATGCGATCATAATCGCAACCAAGGTAACAACTGATCCAACGATATAATGATACCAAGCCTCAGTATGAATGGCATATTTTCTAATATTTCTAATCTTCAAGCGCATTGCATCCATCTTGATCTTGTGATCATCGACGACATCCGCAACATGCAACTCCAATATCATCTTCTCCTCCTCAATTTTTCTTATTTTTTCCTTCAAGAAATTGTTTTCTTCTTCAACTAAATTTAACCTCTCGACAATAGGGTCGGTTGGAATTTCCGGTTCAACAACCTCCTAGATAAATAAAATCTATGTCATGTTGGTCGGCATAATTTTCATAAACAATAAATGAACCAATAGTTATGAAAAGATAATATATACCACATCCGAATCAGAGACAGGACGAGGGTCAACGGGGGCGGATACCAAAACCATCGCACTATATAAGATGCAATAATAAAAGTAAGAAAATAATACAAGTATCTATCTAAACAAACAAGTAAGAATATTTTTCCTTTCAGAAAGAAGATAAGAACAAGAGGCTCACCACAGTGGTGCTGGCGATGAGATCGACGCGGGTGATCGACGGTGATGAAGATGGGGACGGGGCGTGACGGACCGCTAAACCTAGACAAATATTGAGGAAAATGGAGCTTGGAGGTCGAGCTTGGAGAGGAGAAAGCTTAAGTAGTGTGGCTCGAGCATTCCATCGAACACCTTGTGTGCATAGGAGGTGAGCTAGAGCACCACCAAGCCCTCTCCCCCTCGGCGTCCAGAAAAAACAGAGCAGTGTGCTCTGCTCTTACGCGAGGGGGTATATATAGGCACCTCATTGGTCCCGGTTGGTGGCATGAACCGGTACCAAAGGCAAGGGCAGAGCAGAGCCTTTGGTCCCGGTTCATGCCACCAACCGGGACCAATGAGGTGCCTATATATACCCCCTCGCGTAAGAGCAGAGCACACTGCTCTGTTTTTTCTGGACGCCGAGGGGGAGAGGGCTTGGTGGTGCTCCGGTTCAAGCCACCAACCGGGACCAATGGTGGTGGGCCAGGAGCGAGGCCCATTGGTCCTGGTTCGTCCCACCAACCGGGACCACAAGGTCCAAACGAATCGGGACCAATGGCCCACGTGGCCCGGTCGGCCCCCGGGGCTCACGAACCGGGTCCAATGCCAGCATGGTTCCCGATTCGGGACTGAACTGGGACTAATGGGCTGACCCGGCTTGGACCTTTGCCCCCTTTTCTACTAGTGCCTAAAGTCCTCTACTTATTTTTTTTTCTAGGGAAAATTGGCTTATATAACAGGAGATGGGTACCGGAGGCTGGCCAGGGGCTTGCACAAGCCACCAGGGCGCGCCCAGGGGGTGGGCGCGCCATGGTGCCTTGTGGACACCTGGGTAGCCCCCTATGGTATTAATTTTCTCCAATGATTTTTATTTATTCCAAACAAGTATGTTGAACCATAGAGACTACGTTGCGTTTAATATCAAACTCAGTAGCAGCACATCAGTTGTGCAATTGCTTCATGCATGAAGCTATTGATAGAAGTAGCAAAGATTCCATGATTATGAGCCATGGTAATAGTTTTGGGTTTTCTAGTGCTACACTTGCAACAAAAGTTAAACTAAAATCTGAAACAAAACTCTAACACAAAGACTAGGCACACAAATCCTCTCTGGCAATGGCGCTACAAAAATATGTGATTAGTCCCTTTAGTTATCCGGTAAAGGAGTAGAAAGGATTCTCTCCTTTCTTTTCCCCAAAGGTGATCCTGACTTATTGAACCCACGAGAGGAAGGCACCCTTAAAGTCAGAGGTTTCTACCAAACTTTTGCAAGAGTATTAATTCCATATTTGGCCGGATGAAAATCAGGTTGACACTAATAGTACTAAAAATAGGCATGGGTACAAAGAAATTTCTTACAACCATATATTTGTGAACAAGATCATTATGATCTTAATTTGTGCCATGAGAGTCATCCATCGAGATGTGCTTGCAACGTATCAAAGTGGGGGATGTGTCGAAATTATCTTGACCAGCATGCGTCCTGCATCAAGAGTCAGTTGTCCAACTGAAAGGCCCTATCATCCCGCGTGGTTGCATGAGTAAATAAGATAGAAAATAAAAAAGCATTGGGCATTTACTGGCTACACTTCTTGTATCCATAAGGATAGGATTCGTGTTACCGTACTAACCTTTTGTGTAATTGGTGTTCAAAATAACACTTCACGATTTCCCTACCCTTAGCCTCTCTGTGGCTCGCTCTTCATGATCCTGGGTACCTGCAGGGATAATGAACACGGGCGAGACAAGAGACAACTACGAAGCAATTTGATGCTATACATATAGGACCCTTATTCAAAGTACTGCCATGATCCGTCCAAAAAAATACATCGGGTTGTCGGGCTTTGCCTCAACCCATGAACTTATCAAACTACTCACACATGGAGATCATGAGATGAAGAAGTCATTGAATAACACATCATGGAGATCGGTTGATTGTTAATATGTCTTACAATAGATGTCGGATGTGTTATCCGATTACAAAGTCTGGTTAGTTGGCTGAGTACTCTGATGGCGGTGATGGTTGGGTCTATGTAGACGTAGATGGGAAATGGTGGTGGCTACGGTTGTTGTGGATGATGAAATAGAGGTTTCAGCGATGTCTCGTGTTGTTTCTCACATTGGCCGCTTCAGGGTATTTGTAGTGGTGGATGAAAGGGCGCCCCTGTAGGCCATACGACTAGGCATACGAGCGCATGCAGACGTGTGCAACGTCGTCTTTTGCTCTGTTTCTTCCTTTGTGCCTCCCACTTGATCTCCTCTATCTCCTGTGTACTCATTTCCATTTATTGGCTTGATTTCTTCCATAAATACCTGCCATGAAGGTACCATCTACAACAGAATATAGCCAAGTGGTTGCTTCTCTATGTATTCTTGATGCGATTAGTTGAGATTAAATAAAGTTAACTTCATAAATTCGAGAATATTGGTAATAACTTTGTTTTGGTCCTAAAATATGTGACATCAAACTTCTCTAATTTGGGTACTGATATATATAACAAGTTATTTAGATTAGTTGAAGAATTAAAGTCATTATTTGTTGTGAGAAACATATTCTTCCCATAATTTAAATCATACACCAAAATAAAAAGTAAAGTTTTATTATTTCCCAAACGATTGAAAAAGTGCCTAGTTGGTAGTCAACGCTGACAACCATCATATACTCCCTCCGTTCCAAAATAAGTGTCTTAACTTTGTACTAGCTCTAGTATAAATTTGTACTAAGCTCAAGACACTTATTTTGGGACGGAGAGAGTACTTATTTTTTTTCTGGGTAACAACCATCATATTCAAACATCTAGATCCGTGGATATAGACATGAATGAGAAAATCTTGACCAAATGGTTATCTCGACTAAGAAATAAATATTTCTATGTTGACTGAGCTACAATCACAACGAAAAAAATATTGATCTAATTTTATCAAAGCCTACTGTATACGGAGCATGTATCATGGGTCAACACCAAACCAAAGAATGTTGGGACTATCAGGCGAAGAGAGCTAGCATGCAACCAGCAACTCCTGTGAGTTGTGTGTCGTGGCAAGATAAATTTTGCGCAAGGTTGGGCCATTTGGTATGTGCATCGGCCGACAAGACATACGATATGGAAGCCCAGGTGATCACCCGTCCAATCCATATTCATGGAATATGATATTCATATGGAAAGTATAGTTTTGTTTCGTTCCTTGGCCCGGTGGAGCGCTCTGCATGCGTATTCCTCCGATCTAGCTACATGGAAGGAGCATATGCATGCATGCCCAATGCTTACACATGGTTATGTTTGCATGAACTGTCGACACGAGTAGTAGCAATGGGAGATCAGATCACTCATGCATGTATCACGCTGCTAGCAGCATGCACAAATGGGCCATGTGTACCGATTAGCAAGTCCTACATACGCACGCTGCGCAGCGAGGCGCCCGCCGGCCGGTCCATTGATGGAACTAGTCTTCTATCGGGTGCGGCCGGGGGCGGAACATATCTCGCAGCGTAGACTGATCAGCGCGCCTGGCGCGTGCACACGGGGGCGGGCAGTCCATATGATCTCGGCTGACACGGGCCCGCGCTGTTATCAGCAAGGGATGGGAGCAGGAATCTGTTGTGGGATCGCTAGCTTGGTGTCATTTATGCCGTGCACAAGGCTTGAGCGGGGGTGCATGGCGACACCCAGTTGGCGACGACGTCCACCGCGCGGGACTGACTGACTGCTCCCCCCTCCCTCTTCCTGCTCAGTACCCTGGCCCTGCTCGGGCAAGCCGTGAATGCACCATCGTGCCTGCGAGCCAATTACATCCTCCTCTCACGGCCCCACATGTTTGACGCACATTCTCTCTCCATCTCCATCAGACGCAACCAAAGAGAGAGAGAAGATAATAGAGAGAGAGAGAGAGAGAGAGAGAGGAGTACTGCCGAGAGCGTAGGTGTGGAACTACCGACACATGTTTGGAATCGAGATGAAGTAAAAGTGGGTGTACGTGGGAGTGAGAACTCTCAGATCACAAGGAGGCTATATGGATTATGGATTACTGTTTATTTTTCTTTAATTTGGCTGTGCCAGTGCGCGCGTGAGAGAGAGAGGGAGAGTCGAGGGTATGCATTTGCAT
>NC_041387.1:519859211-519870237 GCF_002162155.2 Triticum dicoccoides
AAGCTCATAAAGGTCGCTGTGTGGTGTCTGGTGGAGGTTGGCGATGACTGCGACCCCGCGTGGTGATGTGACGAATCCTCAGTTTCCTTTCCAGGAAAAAGCACCCACCCCGCTTCGTTTACCTCTCTCGTATAAGTCACACCAGCCACCGCTCCGGTCGATCGATCGAGATCGCCGCTGCCTGCGGTCGTTGCTGCTGCTTTTTTACTACGTACGAGTACTTACCCATTCCTCGCGTATCCATATAGCTGTGGCCTCACCTCATCTAAACCAAGCATGCTTGCTTGCAGCTGCTGCTGCTTGGCTGCCATTGCCGTGACCTCGCATGCCCTACTGGCCGTACCAGTGAGTGCACTGCTCACTGCTCCATCGCCGGTCGGGCTTTGAAAAAAGTTATGGCATGCATGCCGTCAGGCTGTGACGGGGTTTAGGGCAATAGGACGACGGGAGGAGGAAGATTCTAGGATATCTCTTGTCACTTCACACGCACCTCCTTTGGTTGCTCCTGGCCTCGAGCTTCACTTTGCGCAGCTGAGCGAGCTATCTAGCTATCTATTCTAGGGCCTGCCATTGCCATCGTGTGTGCGTGCATGCTCGGCCAGGGCATGTTTTTTTTCTGCGCGGTGTGAAGCAGGCATGTCTCTGCTCATCAGCTGAGCTCCCCTGCGTGCCCTAGCTAGCTCTCACCTCCATGATGTTGATCGCAGCATGCAGCAGCAGTTAGTACTATACTCGCGCTCAATAGTGTGGTTCTACTGTTGGCAGCATACTGCTTGTCAGCCAGGCCGTATGCATGTATGTAGCCCGTTGATTTGGATGCATGGATGTAACGGGTGGGTGCCTAGCAAGCTGCCAATGGAGCACGACAAAACGAGCTCATCCCGATTGATCGATCACACACCCTCCCTCGGTCGCCGCTTGCAATCGATCGCTACGCTTCATGGCATAGCATGCATGACATGTAGGAGTATCATGTTATCACGGTTGGGTTGGTGTGTTAACTCTCTCGAGTCTTAGAGCATCTCCAGCCATTCGGCCCCCAGCGCGCCCAAAAAGAACGGCATAGGGACGAACCGGCGCTTCGGTCCGAGTCATAGGCCCACGGTCGCCGTGGGTTCGGCGAAGTTCGTGTCAATTTTTTGCAAACTCGGCAACTTTTGCAGAAACTCGGCCATATTTCGTCGAAATTTATACAAAAACTTAAAAACATGTAAGAACTATGCCTAATAACTTAAAAAACAAACTAAACAGCCTAGCCGCCGCCGCCGTCGTCTACATGCCAAGAAGTCTGTAGAAGCGGGCGTAGTCACCGCCGTCCCGTCGTCGTCGTCATTGTTGTCGCGCGCCTGGCCTGCGGCGTCCCTGTTGCAGCCCTGGCCGGGGGCGCCGACACGCGGTGGGGCGCTTGATGGCCCGGCCTCGCCCTCCGCAGCCTTAGCATTGATTCCCGCGGGAACCGAGGCGAGGAGGGTGACGAAGCGGCCGTCTCGCTGACTCGGCCGGCCCACGGCTATTTCGCACCAAAACACTCGCCCCGACGCCCCCCAGCGCGTCGGGTTCGGGCTGGGTCCGCCGGCGCTGATTTCGGTTCAAGCCGGCGAAAAATGACTTCTGAGGACGCGACTGGGCCGTTTCTGGTGCCGGCCCAAAAAATCGCCTGGGAAGGTCGTGCTGGGGGTGCGGCTGGAGATGCTCTTAGCAATGGTCTCATAGCTTCAGTAGGTCAGCTGCAGCGACACAAATGTATAGTGATAACTGATTCATGCATGCCTTCTTGGAATATATGGAGGGTATACATATATATATATATGGTCCAACAGGGGCAAAGGTCGAACACATACCCATCACATGTCGTAAGCCATTCAAATTATTACAAAAAATAAATAGCGTTGTACTCCATCCGTTCCTATTTACTCTGAGCATAGTTTTTTTGTTTTTGCGTTTTTTTCCATTCCTATTTTGTTTTTGCCCGTCCTCACCATTGCATGTGCCCCAGGCAAGCCAACTCTAATTGGAGAACAACCGTTTTATTTTTAGAAAAGGGGGGCTTCCCGGCCTCTGCATCAGAACGATGCATACGGCCACATTTATAAATAAATAGGTTCGACAATATCTTAAAGTCTGGAAAAGTAAATAAAGGCGAGCTCACACAGAGCCTCAACGCAAAAAGACAAAAAAGCCACAGAGCCACAACCGGCTGTCAGAATAAAGATAGGAAAACTAATCGCCTATCCTATTACATGACCGCCATCCAAACCGGTTGAAGATATCCCGCGCAACCATCTTCCATCGGACAGATCCAGTAACTAAACGCTCCCTGGCCGCCGTCGGAGTGAGTAAGGACCACAAATGGATCAGCGCCGTAGCTCGGAATAAAACCTGCAAAAAATAAATAGTTGTTATTCTGTTAAAAGCCAAATCATTCATGCACTTCTAAATTGCCCATAACAACGCACATACTCCTACACGAATGTGTCCAGCTGTATCGGACTCTATCCCAGCAAGCCACGTTCCAAACAACGAACCTACCGAATCCGGAGGAGTAATGTTAAAGGCAATTTGCACAGTGCGCCACAAGACTCTCGCCAACGGGCACTCAAAGAAGAGGTGCTTAATGGTCTCGTCCCAATCACAGAAGCTACACCTAGTAGAGTCTGTCCAATTGCGCTTAACCAAGTTGTCCTTTGTTAAAATGACTTGTTTATGTACAAACCACATAAACACTTTAATCTTCAAAGGAACTTTAACTTTCCAAACATGTTGGGAACTAGGAATGAAACTAGAGTTAATGACATCGATATACATCGACTTATCCGTAAACACTCCAGACCTAGTAAGTTTCCAACACAACTAATCGGGCTGATGAGCTAACTGAACCTCCATCAGTCTAGTCACCAAATGAAGCCAAGATTCCCACCTATCACCAATAAGCACCCTCCGAAACTGGATATTAAGGGGATCGGGCTGCATAATCGTTGCAACCAGTGTATCACGTCGTTGAACAATACGATACAGGGACGGGTACTCGAGCGCCAATGGCGTATCACCAAGCCAAGTATCCTCCCAGAAACGGGTATTGTTGCCATTACCGACGATAAACTTTGTTCTATTAAAGAAGGCAGCCTTAACTCTCATAAGCCCCTTCCAAAACGGCGAGTCTGTTGGTCTCACGGTCACCTGTGACAAAGTCTTGGACTGCAGATACTTGTTACGAAGAATCTGTGTCCATATTGCGTCTGTCTCAACAGATAACTTATACAGCCACTTACTTAGAAGGCATCTGTTCTTGACGTCAAGATTCTCAACACCCAGACCCCCTTGGTCCTTTGGTCGACAGATGACATCCCATTTGGCGAGTTGGTACTTTTTCTTTAGATCATCACTCTGCCAAAAAAATCTTGATCGGTAAAAGTCCAGCCTTTTCCTAACCCCGATTGGAACTTGGAAGAACGATAGAAGGAACACCGGCATACTCGTGAGCACCGAATTGATAAGAATCGGCCGGCCTCCATAAGACATGAGTTTTCCCTTCCAGCAACTGAGTTTTTTCTCAAACGGATCCTCGATGCATTTCCACTCTCTGTTTGTTAGCTTACGATGGTGAATGGGTATACCTAGGTATGTAAAAGGTAAAGCCCCTAATTCACATCCAAACAATTGCCTATAAGCCTCTTGTTCCTCCTTGGCTCTACCAAAACAGAACAACTCGCTTTTGTGAAAGTTAATCTTTAATCCGGTGAATTGTTCAAATAAGCATAACACCAGCTTCATATTTCTCGCTTTTACCAAGTCATGCACCATAAAGATGATTGTATCATTAGCGTACTGCAGAATGGACACACCCCCATCAACCAGATGAGGCACCAAGTCACCCACCTGATGGGCCTCCTTTGCCCTTCCTATAAGAATTGCCAACATGTCCACCGCAATGTTGAACAAAATAGGAGACATTGGATCACCTTGCCTCAGGTCTTTGTGTGTCTGGAAATAATGACTTATATCGTCATTCACTTTAATTCCAACACTACCTTTTTGCGTGAAGGATTCTACCTGGCGTTGCCAAGCTTCATCAAATCCCTTCATACGTAAGGCCTGTTGAAGGAAGGGCCATTTGACTTTGTCGTACGCTTTTTCGAAATCCACTTTGAAAATAACCCCATCCAGTTTTTTCATGTGGATCTCATGGAGCGTTTCATGAAGGACCACAACCCCTTCAAGGATGTTCCTGTCCGGCACATGAAAGCAGTTTGGGTAGGCTGTAACACAGCATGCGCAATCTTTGTGAGCCTATTAGTCCCGACCTTGGTAAATATTTTGAAACTAATCTTCAGAAGACAGATGGGTCTGAATTGTTCAATTCTCACAGCCTCTGTTTTCTTAGGGAGAAGGGTTATCGTACCAAAATTCAGCTGAAAAAGCTGAAGCTGTCCAGAGAAGAGATTATTAAACAGAGGCAACAGATCCCCCTTAATAATATGCCAGCAGTTTTTATAAAACTCCGCTGGAAAACCATCAGGGCCCGGCGCCTTGTTATTTTTCATTTGCGATATGGCCTCGAACACCTCTTTCTCAGAAAAAGGAGCTGCAAGAATATCATTCTCCACCGCTGTGAGTTGAGGAACATCCTCAAACCTGGACTCATCCACGAACACGCAGTTATCCTCAGGAGGACCAAACAACTGCTTGTAATACTCAGTAATATACTGCTTAAGGTTTTCATGTCCTACAATTGTTCCTTAATCTTGCTTCAGCTGAAAGATCCTCTTCTTTCTATGTTTACCATTAGCGATCATGTGAAAGAATTGAGTGTTCGCATCCCCCTGGACTACCCGCCGGACCTTGGCCCGCAACGCCCACTTCAATTCCTCTTCTCGAAGAAGTTCTTTCAGCCTCATCTCCGCATCAAGCTTGGCATGAAGCTCCGCGGCCGGCAGTACCGTGGTTTCAGCTTTCACATCTATGGACTGAATAAGGGAAAGGAGCCTTTCCTTTTTGACCTTATAAATCCTGCTAAGATGCTTAGCCCACCCACGCAGGAAGCTTCTCAAATGCCAGCGCTGAAGGGCAGTCTTCCCTCCTGAATCCTTAGCCCATTCTCTGGCTACGAGATCAAAGAAACCTTCTCGTTCAAACCAAGCCAGCTCAAACGAGGAGTTATTATTACCCAGGTGGGTGGCCTCACCGGAGTCCACAAATAACGGCATGTGATCAGAAATCCCATGGGATAAAGCCTGAACTGTTACTAGAGGAAACTTCTGTTTCCACTCGACGCTGGCCAACACTCAATCCAACTTCTCATACAGCGGATTTGGCAGCGTTAGCCCAGGTGAATTTCCTACCCGAGAGCTCAGTCTCTCTCAGGTCAAGACTTTCAATGATAGTATTAAACATGAACGACCATCTGCCGTCAAAGTTATCATTGTTCTTATCCTCACGCCGTCTAATGTATTGAAATCACCCCCTACCAGGATAGGAAGCTGCTCGGAGCCGCAAATCCTAACGAGATTAGCCAAGAACTCGGGCTTGAGTTTGGGTTGCGCAGCCCCATATACTGCAACCAGAGCCCAATTAAATCCATCATCCTTCGATCGTTCCCTAAACTTGACTGCAAAGTCACCCATAACCTCACTTCGAACCTCGAGCGCTTCGCATCGAACGCCGAGCAAGATCCCACCCGATCCCCCTCTCGGTGGAAGGCAATGCCAATCAAAGTCAATCCCTCCAGACAAAGTATTAAGAAATTGAGGCGCAAAATTATCTCTACCGGTCTCCGATAGAGCGATAAAATCTAATCGATACTCGACAGCCGCCTCAGCAAGAAATCTTCTTTTAGCCAAGTCCTTTAGACCTCTGCTATTCTAAAATATTCCCTTCATAGTTCATCATGGAATTTTTTGGCCGTACGAATCCTAGCACTCCTACGCACCGCGGACACCGGGTACATCTTCCGTTTCCACTTGCGCTTAGGGCCAACATGGCTCTGCAACCGATCCTCACAACCCGTCGCAGAAGGTCCAGGCATAACCGTCTGAGAAGTATCATCCTCCTCCTCCGCCTCAGGTATAGGATGAATAAGGTCTGCACAGAAAGGATCTAGCACCCTGACCCCCAGAGCCTCAACCTCAGAATCACTCATGGGCCTAACCGCCGCTATATAATGAATCATCTCTAAGGCAATCTCAGCCTCTAGATCTAGAAGGTCATTAACGGAATTAGAGATTTCAGTGACATTACTACCAAGTGAGACTCCTAATTGATTTGCATTTTCAATAATCTCATCATTAGAAAAATGCAAAATGGAATTAGAAGTATTAACCGACATACCAGTAGTGACCTCAACGTCACGGAGCTTGGCCGCCCTCATGACGCACCGCTGCTGAATGTCGTCCACATCTGGCATAGTCTGGAGGCGATCGCTCACCCGTTGCCCCTCAGACATCTGATCCTGAATCCCTCCAAACACAATCACCTCCTCATGAGAGAACCTGGACGGGGTGGGACCTCCTGCCTCACTCCTCCGGCAAGGCTGAACACTAACCCCGACCTCAGACATCGGGCTCACCCCAGAAGGCGGAACTGGAGGCGAATGGGGGGAAGGGAGTGCATGGGCCACCTGCCCGAACTCCCCACCCCGCACCGGAGAGGCCATCACCCTCGGCACCTCGGGGGAGGAGGGCGCCAAGGCCACCTGCCCCGAGCCCCCTCCCGATGGCACAGATGCCACCGGCAGCAAAAACGACGCGACGGGAGAGGAGGTGTCCGAGGCCACCTGCCCTAGACCCCCTCCCAACGCAAAGAAGGACTCGGGCGCCACTTGTCCCAACAGTCCAATGTCGGCAGGAGAGGAGCAACCCGAGGCCGCCTGCCCCGGGACCTCTGCCGACAAACCAGCCACGTCTGGTGAGTGACAACGTGGTGAGCACGAGAGGGAGTGGCCACCTGCCGACTCCCCTCCTCCACTCCCCAGACCGGAACCGACGAAGCTCTAGGAACCCCCGGAGTAGCAATTGGAGAACAACTGTTGCCCATGGTACAGACCGCATGCACTGACCCAGCATCTCCATGGAGAACAACTGTTGCCCATGGCTCACACCCTCAAGATTACAAAGTAGATAGCTATAGCATAGTTTTCATTCTACTACGTTAATTACATGTGATTTTCTGTAAAAAAAAAACTACTCATGAAATCAAGAATTGAGCTGTGCATCCAATTACCTTAGTTAAGAACTAAAGGCGGCCAAGTTTTCAAAAAATAAGTGGGTGTTGGGGTCGTAGAATAGACATCCCACCCGTCTATTCGGAATAAAAAATTATAAAAACAAATGAAAGAGGAAAAATGTAATGTGGAATCTTACAGGAAAATTATCAAAGCACTTGCTTGAAATCTTTTGGATAGAGAGAAGACACAGTGGAGATTTTCTGTGAGATGTAACCTCTTGCTAATTTGTGCAGAAAAAAAAACATCGGTTCGCCTGCTCGGCGAGCACGAGCGGCCTGGCAAATCCTAGCCACCGCCAGCTTCGACCTCCTCCCCGCATTCCCTCCCCCTCCCCGCCGCCGGACAACATCGCCACACGAAGGTTCTACGGCTCTGCCATGGAGAGGATTCGTTGGTATCCTATCATCTACATGTGTATCCGCCGTCATCGTCCTCGCTCCTCGCTATCCATTGGCAGGATCAGAGCTCCAGGCCCAGAGCAATAGGACATACACTTTTCCTCTCCGATGATAGCTTGATGTGTTCAGTGCATTAGGGTGTGATGGTTTTCCTACGCGGTGCGCTTCAGTTTCAGTTCACTAATCTAGGTCTCCTCGTGTGAGGTGTGGCGCCTCTTGTTTCTCTCGTTCGACTTCAAGTTAGTGGCTTACTCGACGTCCTCTTGGTTGTCATTTTTTCAATCTTTTTGACTTGCTTGTATGGGGTTCTCCCCACCACCATGTATTGGTTTAGCCATTTGTGTTTTATAAATAAACAGGGGTGAAAGCTTGTTTCGTGCTTGAAATCTTTTGGGGATGAAGTGTAGGAAATCAGTCATCCCAAAACTCTCATTTCTTTGATACAAATGCCTTTCATTTAGGATATTGCAATACGTTTTGGAGAAAATTCTTGAACTTCGAACAGATCATTCATATAGAGTTTGTCTGTTGTTGTTTATCTCTTTTCTTGCTCTTCTTTGTAAGTTGCTATCCCCGATGCCAATCATTTATACTGTTAGCTATTTTGGATTTATTAGTTTATTATCGCACCCATAAATTAGTGATGTACTACATGTGGGTGACGAAGATGATGTTAATCAGTTGGCGATCTAGGCGATTAAGTACTTGTTTGAGGATCTTGCTCCTACCAGTGTTGACGATCTGAAATATCATGCAGATGTTCCAAGATATCCTAGGGGCATAGGGAAAAGGAAGGTCATGCGAACATTCTGATACCCCCCAAAAAGATTGTACGTCCCCGTAAGCCAAAAAATTATGATCTTACAGTTGTGCGGCGTAGTTCCAGGAAAAATTTATAGCTAAATTCCATGATGAGTTATCAGAGGAATCTTTTGGAATACCATAGGTCCTCTATACTTGGCTAAATGTAGGTTGTAAGCAGAGAATGCTAGGGAACAAAAATGGGATTTTATCGTTCTTCTTGAGACCGGAAGACCCAACTTTACTTCCCAGGTTTTGGGAACAATTTTGGGCGATATGGATATTTTTTATTGCATTCCTCCTCGAGGATGATCAGGCAGGTTCTTACTTGGAGTGAATAAGGCATCGCTCGATGTGACAAATTTGGTTGTGGGAGATTTTGCGGTCAATTTTTACGTATGATGAAAAGTAGACGGCTTTGATTGGGCCCTTTGGCTATCTATGGGGTTGGGCAACCTGAGCAAAAACACGAGTTCCTTGCCGAATTGGTCTGTATTTGTGGGGACGAGAATTTGCCCATTTTGGCAGGCGGATATTTTAATATTATCCATAGGCGGTACGAGCGGAATAATGATAACTTCATGGTAGGTCATTTATGTTTAACAGCATAACTGAAGTCTGGATCTAAGGGAGATAGCTCTTACATGTCGACAATATACATGGGCAAATAATCTTGAAAATCCAACATAGGAAAAATTGGATAGAGTTTTGGCTACTGTGGGATGGCAAAAAAAATCTCCTAGTAATGGTGTGAGCGTTACGAAGGGGTTTGTATGATCATACACCTTTACGTACTAACTCCGGTGATGTGGCTCATGTGGGAAAAAGCCGGCCTTCTCTTTGGAACTATCGCAGTTTGAGAGAGGAGACTACCACCAGTTGGTGGCTTTAGGATTGGCCTATCAAAATATAGGTTACTCTAATGTTGAGAAGTGGCAGAATAAAATCGGCATCTTAGAAAAGTTTGCTGGGTTGGGCTAAGAACGCTAGTGGTATCTACAGAAGTTGAAAAAAAGGTCTCTCCACCTTATTGATGAACTTGACATTAAGGCTGAAGCAATACCTCTCATTTTGGCAGATCATGATGCAAAGCGGGAGGCCAAAGAGAGTGAGAGAGGAGGAAGTTAAATGGGCCCAATGGGCTATAGTGACGAAAGCTAGGGAAGGTAAGTGCATCTCCAGCCGTTCGGCCATCCAGGGCGCCAAAAAGAGCGGCCTGGGGGTGAACCGGCGCTAGATTGGCCCCTGGGATTCGGTTCGTTCCCAGTCACAGGCCCACGATCGTCGCCGGTTCGGCGAAGTTCGTTTTAATTTGTTGCAAACTCGGCAACTTTTGCAGGAACTCTGCCATACTTCCACGAAATTTGTACAAAAACTTTAAAACATGCAAGAACTACGCCTAAGTAACTTAAAAGCAAACTAAAAACGCCTAGCCGCTGCCGCCACCATAGACGCCGCCGTCGTCTACATGCCGAGAAGCCTGTAGAAGCGGGTGTAGTCGCCGCCGCCGCCGCCGCCCTCGTCGTCGTCGCGTGCCTCACCCGCGGCATCCCTGCTGCAGCCCTCACCGGGGTCGCCGACACGTGGTGGGGCGCTTGACGGCCCGGCCTCGCCCTCGTCGTCGCTGTCGATGACGATAACGCCGCCCTCCTCGGCACGGCTACAGGCCTGGGTCTCCAGGTACGCCCGACGCTGGCGGCGCACCTGCACACGGACGTAGTCCTCCCTCGCCCATTCGAGGGCGGACTCGTCGTCGGGGGCCACCATGCCGACGTGCTCCGGCTTCATGGGGAGCATGTCTGGCTCGGGCTTCGGCCGGACCAAGCGGAGGGAGGGCCGCGTCGGTGCCATCGCAGGCGAGGGCTCGTTGATGACGAGGGCGCCGCTGTGAGCGCGATGCCCGAGCGATGTCCCCTCTGGCTCGGGCTTGACGGGGCGGAGGGCCGGCGCCGGAGCCCGACAACGAGGACGACCCCGGCTCCATTCGCCGCGGCATCCAGGAACTGCCGCGGCGGCGAGAGAAGGAGGGCCGCGCCGGGTACTCCAGCCGCGGCACATTGCCGGTCTCAATGTGGTCGAGGACGACGTCGAGTGTGCGGCCGGGGACGCCCCACCACTCGCGCTGTCCTTCGGAGTTGAGGCGGCCGTGGGGATGATGCCATTGATGGAGGCGATCTGCTCCTCGCGGCGGCGCTCGAAGTACATCATCCACAACGTTTCGCTGTCGGGCGCGTACCTCGACTCGTTTCGCTGCTCCTCCGTCAGCGAGGAGCGGATGCGGGCGATCTTCGCCCGTCGTGTCGCCCCTTCGGGCACCGGCGGCACCGGGACGCCGCCGGCGCTCAGTCACCACGCCCCTGGCACGCGCATGTCGGGGGCGCCGGGTACTCGGCCTCGTACAGAAGGCGCGCCTCCGGCTCCTGGAGGTGTTGGCGGGAGAAGCCATTCGCCGCTGCGCCGTCGCCTGGGTATCTCTCGGCCATGGTTTCGCTCGTCGGCGGGGAGGGGAGTGGTGGGGGAGCTCGCAGGCGGGGAGAAGGCTTTTGCGGGAGGGAGAGGGGGAGGTTGTGGCGCTCACCGGCGGGGAGTGTGCGCCTTTTATAGCCGA
>NC_041387.1:519870611-519874258 GCF_002162155.2 Triticum dicoccoides
GCGTGGCGAGAGCGGGCGGGACGCGCGTCGGCGGCGTCTTCACTGCGCCGCCTGTGAGGCATCAATGGAGGCTGACCGGCGCGGCAGCGCGGCAGCCTTCGCATTGATTCCTGCGGGAACCGAGGCAATGAGGGCGGCGAAGCGGCCGTGTCGCTGACTTGGCAGGCCCGCGGCTGTTTCGCGCCAAAACACTTGCCCCGGTGCCCCCCGGCGCGTCGGGTTTGGCCTGGGTCCGCCGGCGCTGATTTCGGCCCAAGCCGGCGAAAAAAGGGCTGCTAGGGGCGCGACTGGGTCATTTTTTGGTGCCGGCGCAAAAAAAACGTCCGGGGAGGCCGTTCTGGTGGCACGGCTGGAGGTGCTCTAACACTAATATTTAGTTTTTTCCATTTAGTTTCTAATGGGTAACATTGAAAGAAGAGAATTGTTCAGCTTGAACAAGATAAGGGCACAATTTTTAGGTAGTTTAAGATTCATGAACAAGATAAGGGCACAATCTTAAACTATACATATTTAAGAATGACCCATTTGAGGTAGTGCGGTGGTTAAGGTTAGTGATCATGTAGGACCTATTTTCAGACCAAGAAGGGTTTGCGACACGGTGATCCTCTATGTCCAACTATTTTTAACATTCTCACAGATATGCTGGCAATCCTCATTGGTAGAGCAAAGGAGAATGAATAGGTAGGAGGGTTAAATCCACATCTAGTGGATGGACGGTTTCCATTTTACGATATAGTTTGACATGATCATCTTCATAGAGCATGATATGGACAAGGGTATTATTATGAAATTCATATTGTGACTTTTTGAGTCGAGCTTAAGATCTATATGAACTTTTCTATTTGGACACACCAAAGAAGAAGAAAATAACTACAATAGTTATTCGACTGTGAAGCTGAAAACCCCCAGTTTAGTTATCTTGGGATACTAATTCACCACTGTAAGCTAACAAATAAAGAGGGGAAATGTATTGAGGACAAATTTCAAAAAGAACTTAGTTGTTGGAAGTGTAACCTGAAGTCCTATGATGGACGTCTGATCCTCGTGAATTCGATGCTTACAAGTTTGCCTATGTTTATCTTCTCTTTCTTTGAAGTGCCAATAGGTGTGTGGAAAAGACTAGATTTCTGTCGAGCTCGGCTCATTTGGCAGAGTGATGAAAATAAGGCCAAATACTGCCTGAAGTGGTGGGATATATTGTGTCGACCTAAGGACAAAGGGGGTATGGTATGGACTATGGAAGACCATGAAATCGAAATAAATCACTACTTAGTAAATGGTTTACAGACTGGCTTTCGAAGAGGATAGAGTGTGTACACAATTATTATGTAACAAGTACTTACATTCTAAGAATTTGTCCCATGTTACGACACCGAATAACTCACCCTTTTGGAAGGGTTTGGTGAGGACAAAGGTTGCTTTATCTAACATGGGTAAGTTTATCATTTGGGATGGTCAGACCACACACTTTTCGGAGGATGTATGGATTGGGGATTCGCCTTTAACCTTATAATACCAATAACTTTATAGTATTGTACAATGGAAAGATACTTATGTTGGTACAATATTATGGACGACTCCCTTGAATATCCTCTTTGGGAGAGCCCTAATCGGAGAAAAATGAAATGTCTGGTTACATTTAGCTCGTAGGTAGATAGAGGTTAAAATTGACTAATGAACCAGACAAGTTCTAGTGGAGGCTAATTTCTTTAGGAAAATTTACTATTAAGTCTATGCATATGGATTTCATTAATATTGGGCCGATTTTGAGAAGCATATCTGGAAAATCAAAGTGCCAGTAAAGATAAAAAAATTCATTTGGTTTGTGCATAGCGGTGTTATTACTACTAAGGATAATCTAACTTAAGAGTGGATGACAAGCTACTAAACAATGTTGTTTCTGTGATTAGGAGGAAACATTTCATCATTTGTTTCTAGCCTGCGCATTTTGCTACTTTATTGTGGCCTAAGATTGATGTGCCTTTAATTTTCCTCCACCTACTGGTATATCAAATATGTTTTGTAACTGGTAAGGGGGTGTTGAGCCTAATAATAAGGCATGGATATGTGTGGGAGTGTCTACTTTACTTTGGGCTATATGAACTGTCAGAATAATTATGTGATTAATAGAAAATGATTCACATTTTTTTTGCAGGTTATCTCCAGAGCCACAGGATGGATCCATATGCCTTTAAGACACTAGGCAGAATCACATGAGCTTATGGTATCTGAATGCAACCACTTGAAGATATTAGCACGAGATACGTACAACCGGGTTGGATGGCGGTCCAGTAGTATTCTATGTGTGTAGGCATATATACCAATTTTTTCATGTTGTGGATTGCTTATCTTTAATTGCTGGTACTTGTGTACTGGACTTGAAACTTGAACTTTGCGGAATAAATGGTTTTATGTATCGTAATGATGTAGAGGCCAGGAGTTATCCTCCTTTCTTTAACTCCTCTTGAGTTTTTCGTGATTTAATTTGTATCTTACCCATTCGCAGCAACTAATGCATGTTTCTCGCCCTTGTTTGTTTCAGCTTCAGGCATCAGATTCTTGTAGGAAAAACCAGAAGCTGAAACAAACAACTATTTAAAATTAGCTTTGCCACTGAAGCTGAATCTGGTTTCTGATCATTTTGAGTACAATTTTGTGAAGCACGTCCAAGTGCACTTTACTGGCAAAGCTGATTCGCAGAATCAACTTTGCGTGTGAAGCGAATCCATATACGATTCCAAGTCAATTGAAGTTGAAACAAATAGGGCCTCAAGCAGACTTTAATTGTAGAACCGATTGTTGGACGCCACGGATAGCATGCACTGAATGTAACCCAGTACCAATCTTTTCTGTAGATGGCTTTGCCTAGGGAGTACAAATAAGATAGAGATACCATACTTTTCATTCTACTACATTAATTGCATGTGATTCTGTGGAAAAACTACTCGTGAAATCAACAACTAAGTTGTGTGTCCATATACCTTAGTTAAGATGTAAAGGCACCCAAGTTTATGCAAAACAATATTCAGTTTTTTTATTTGCAGGAAAACTTCCGGCATATTCATCTTCAATCATAACAGTACAATGAAGACAAAAAATAATAAAAAATACATCCAGATCCGTAGACCACCCAGCGACAACTACAAACACTACAGCGAGCCGAAAACGCCCCACTATCATCGCCCCTTCCTTGTCAGAGCTGGGCAAAACATGCTGTAGTGGATAGTCGGGAAGTCGTCGTGATAAGGCCCTGTAGGGACCAACGCACCAGAACAACAATCAGTGCTGATGAAGATTAGCGTAGATCTAAAGGATCAAATTTGAACACACACGAACGTAGACGAACGATGACAAGAACCGAGCAGATCCACCAAAGAGAAATCCTCCAGACACACACCTCCACAAACCCATCGACGATGCTAGATGCATCATCAGAATGGGGGCTAGGCAGGAAGAACCTTATTGCATCTTTAGGGGGCCGCCATCGTCTCGCCTTCCTGAGCAGGACACAAACCCTAACAAAATTTAAAGAAACATCTAAAAACGGAGCCCTCCTGCATAAAAGGGCCGGGATCCACCGTGCCCCCATGGCCCTAAGGCCACCGGAAACAAGGCGGACCGGCGGCAGCAACTGCCGGAGGCGGAGG
>NC_041387.1:519874811-519878941 GCF_002162155.2 Triticum dicoccoides
CAGAACACAATATTAAATCTGGGGCATTGGGGCCGTACAACACACATCCCATCAGTCTATTTGGAACATAAAATTATGAAAAGACATGAAATACCAAAATAAAATGAGGAATCTAACAGGAAAATTATCAAAGCCGTTGCTTGAAATATTTTGGATCAAGAGAAGATCATGCAAGAAATAGAGGAGATTATCTGTTATGTCTAACCTCTTGCTGGAATTCCTTTGGAGGTGAAGTGTAGGAAATCTATCATCCAAAATCTCCTATTTCTTCGATACAAATGGCTTTTATATAGGATATTACAAGACTTTGGCAGAAAATTCTTTTTTTAAGAACTTTGAGTCTATCATTCCTAAATTGTTTGGGTGTTCTTGTTTCTCTCTTTCGTTACTCTTTTTTGTAAGGTATCTCCAGTGTCGATCATTTATCTTGTGGGCTGTTTCGGGATATCTTAATTTAAAAGTGGGCTCTTCTTGAGCCTCCATTCTAAAACATATAATTCCTATAGTTTGTTTGGTGAGATATGATTGGTAAATACTTGCATATGTGATATTACAAGACAGAGTTGCACATTGGATACATTGTAATTTGAAAAATAATCTTTCATTTTAGGCCAAGAGTGCAAGTGAACTATAAGTCCATAACATGTGATGAATTTTTAATTGGCAGCTTCTTTTATATAGAGGAAAACCCTTAACCTCTGCATCAAATCATAAATACAACCATCTAATTGGGGGCTAATTAGTCAAATAATTTACCATCCACATAACATTTGAAGCATTGCTACACAATGAAGTTTTCATATTACAAATTTTGGACGCTTATGCTGTTTGGGGATGCTGTTTTCTGATACTTAATGGGGGTCATGTGCCTCTATAGATCTCATTTGCCTTCATGTCACTGTACCTAGATGTCTGTAGCTACTACAGTACCTATCTGTAGATAGTACTGTGGTACTGGTGTTTTAGTTTAGACTCTGGATCCAATCAATTAACTACTGAGGATGAAAATTTCACCCGGCCAGTTCATGAATGTGGCAACATCACCGTGTTTCTAATAAGTTTCCTAAAATAAAGTGTCTCCACTCTACAAAGTGCATGTGAGTGAAGTAAACGTCTATTATAGCAGTGTGTGCATTGTCTGGACATATCCCCACTACCCCATGGCAGTTAGTTCAAAAAAAAAAAACTATGCATGGCAGTCTTCGACTTGACACTTTACTTGTTGTCAAGAGCCAAGGCACACACGCGGCCGGCCTGGTCGCAGAAAGGGAAAAGGGAAATGACAGAGTCACACACACATGCCGGCACACACACAATTATAGCTCAGTGAGCCACGTTGGTACGAACGAGCACGCGGGCCCGAGCCCTCTGCGCCAGTTTGTACACAAGCGAAGCCGTCCTCACCCGTTCGACCTTCTATCATCTCATCATCTGATCGGAATTAAATGGTGGTTTCCGTAATGAAACTGCATGATCCACATCGTATGCACGCAACCCATGACAATTTACCATTTTATCACAATTGTCATGCTACCATAGATCAATTAATTACTACAGTGAGCAGGAGGGAGTTCGATCTCTGGGATCATAAAGCCCTGAACATTATAGTGTTGCACCAATTAAGCTCCATCATGAGCTGCGGAACACAGATCATTATCTCTGTCTCACCGACCCTCATTTACCCATGCCACAATAGCTAACTTGAGCCGATCGCAGTCGATGAGTGGACGTACAAACAAGCAAAGGCAGCAGCACGAAGTCGATTGATTGGCCGAAGCTATTAATAACACCTCCCGCTTCCCGCAAAACACACACACACACACACACACACACACACACACACACACACACACACACACACCTCCCGCTGCATTTGGCAACGGCTAGATGCTCACCTACATCAGCTACTTGTAGGTAATGCTGGCTCCGTGTTCATAGCTATAGGTAGGCCGTGTGCTTGAAAAAGCAAAGGGAGGGCAGTGGCTAGCTCGGTTGCTTGTAGATAGAGGTAGACATGGAAAGGCGTATGCGTAGAGCGTAGGCGCGCAGGTGGGCTATAACGGATTTGGCACAATCATTAGGAACGAGGGAGCACTCACTCCGTGCTATTCTCGGAAAAAGGCTAAGCCCCCTCCCTTTCCATGCGTTCAAGTCCGCGCTCTGTCTGCAGCTAGTGTTGCGTGCTCAGTCAGTCAGTCAGCCATCGGCGCCGTCGATGCCTTGCCTAGCTTATACCCGGCTCGTGCGTACGGTCGTCTCCTTTCGCGGATCCCGAGCAGCCGTGCCCGAGCCATGCATGCTCATCGCATGCGCTGCCGCGCGGACGGCGCCGTGGGGACTCGAGCCGACGGCAGGTTTGACCGCCCCGCCAAGGGTTCAAAAATAACAAAACCAAACTGCTAGCTCAATAGATCGATCGATCGCGTGGTTCCTCTCCCACGGTCGTGGTTGCAAGCTAGCTTGTCGTGCCAGCAGCAAGGCTAGCTAACTACTACCTCCGTCTCGGTGAATAAGTCATTTGCGTAGTTCTAGGTTGATGATTTAACTATCTAAATATGTATTATATGTGACAAAAAATATATATTTAGAAACTACATCCTTGTAGAAATCTTGTGATGTACTTTTCATAACATATAACACATATTTAATTGCTCAAATCGATGACTTAGAACTACGCGAATGACTTATTCACCTAGACGGAGGTAGTAGCTTGGATACGTAAGTGCGTCGAGATGGTAGCTGGCCGGACAATGAATGTGTCGATCAATTGCGACCTGCCAGCTTAACTTGTTACTTTTAGGCGTAGTAGTTGTACTCGCCTCGCTTGCGTACATATCAGATGGGAGCCGAACGACCGTAATAAGTACTCCCTCCGTAACTCCGTAAAGAAATATAAGAATGTTTTTGCGAAAAGCTTTCGGTTCTTTCAGTGCAAAGAAAAACTTGCCGGCGATGCGCGCCTACTAGCGCTGGAGTTGAACCTTCGCCAGTACTCGTTGGACTGGACGGGCCAGTACTCGTTGGACTGGACGACCGGAGATGACTCCCAGCTAGTTGAATCCAGAAGAGATACGTAACGTACGTACGTCCTTGCATCATGCGCGTAGGTGTGAGGTGTGGTCTGGTGGGTATAGGTGACTGCATGTGCGACGGGGTCATCCAGGGTCCAGACACTTGACCAGACATACATATGATCTCATATTATACAGGGAAAATAAACAGCGAACGTGGGAATCGACCGGGTCATACATGGGCGTGGTCGGTTTGAGACTGCTATGTTTCTCATCTTGAATTTGTATATCCACTAGCAAACAAGCCAGTGTGTTGCAACGGGAGATAAAAATCAACCAAATTAGCGTGGAGTAACATCAACAGCAAGCAAAAGCTACTTGTTTGTGTTCGGCCAGATCAGGATTTGTATCTTGCCAAGACCACCCCTCCTTCCAATCGTTGTCTTATGTTGCGACTCGCGCGAACTCCAAACCCTAGCCCCGTCGACCCCCGACTCCAACACTGCTCCTTTCATGTGTATGCCATTGTAGCCGGCCATGAACTACTACACATTGGTGAGCTCGCTCACATGCAATGACGGCGGCCGACCCATTGTACACAACAACGGCTAGGCATCTCCACGACGCGTGCGACCGCCTGTGTTTGCTTTAGACCCGATGGCACACCTGATGACAAATTCTTTCCACCACGAGAAGCAATCATCACTAGTGGAAAACCAACCTTTCATGCTGAGCACTAGTCCCGGCGGGGTTTCGCCCGGGGACTAATGTCATCATTACATTAGTAGAAAAAGGACCCAATGTGAGACACATTAGTCCCGGTTCGATTTTGGCCCGGTACTAATGGTACCATTAGTGCCATTTCGAACGGCTATGCATTAATGCAGGTTCATTTTGACCCTTTAGTACCGGTTCGTGCCACGAACCGGTACTAAAGGGGTGGTGGCAGGCTGGCGTCAGGCCGGGGCCCCGCGATCACCTTTAGTACCGGTTCGTGGCACAAACCGGTACTAAAGGGCTAACATTTAGCTTCGTGTGCCACGAACCGGTACTAAAGAGGTTTGACCTATAGTCCCGGTTGGAGACACAAACCGGGACTATAGGGCAAATTTCAAACTC
>NC_041387.1:519879409-519892546 GCF_002162155.2 Triticum dicoccoides
GAAAAATGCAAAAGAAAATGATAAAAAATTCAAAAAATAAAATTCTTCGAGATGTAGTTATATTACTACATCTACTAGTTAAGAAAATTTAAAAACTTAAATTTGGACATGTTTTGCAAAAAGTGTAGGGAAATGTAAAATGGCTATAACTTTTGCATACATATCGGAAAAAATGTATAATATATCAAAAAATTCAGCACGAAAATCAGCATCCGGTTTTGACGGCCTACGGCCTGTTTGCAATTTTGTAGAATCCTCAAATTCCAAAAGGAAAAAAAGATATGCTTAAATTTCAGTTTTTTTTATTTTGGTTAAATCTGGTCAAACTAATTATGCAAGAAGTATTAATGTTGCTACATAATTATTCAAGAATATTAGTGTTAGTAAATAATTATTTCAAATTTTTGAATTTTGGTCAAATCTGGTCAAACTATGATCAAATCTGGTCAAACTATGGTCAAACTGTGGTCAAACTTATTCAAGAAATATTAGTGTTACTAACTGGTTTTTAGAATAATAGTTCCAAACTCAAACGGTAAAACATGTGACCTAATGCTCAAGCTAAACTGCTGAGGTTTAATAGGATTGACAACTTACATTTGTCAGGAAAACAACAAGTGCAAACTTGGAAAGTAGGGGGAATAGAACTCCAAAGTTAAGCGTGCTCAGGCTGGGGGAGTGAGAGGATGGGTGACTGGCCGGGAAGTTAGACGATTTAGAATGAGTGATCCACACTTGAGCAGTTAAGAGGAGTGATTAGAGACTAAATCATCAAATAATTCACAGAATTGAAAATAAAAAAATCAAATATTTTTTACAAAATTTAAAAAAAAATTCAAAAAAAATATATCTTTAGTACCGGTTGGTAACATCAACCGGTACTAAAGGTCCCCCATACCACGACGCGAGCTCACGCCACGTTGTGGGGCCTTTAGTGGCGGTTCGTGCCGAACCGGTACTAAATGGGGGCCTTTAGTCTCCACCCTTTAGTGCCGGTTGCAGAACCGGCACTAAAGGCCCATACGAACTGGTTTTAAAGGTCTGTTTTCTACTAGTGTTAGTCCTGGTTCCAACGGCTAGGAGCGGATGAGGGCATGACGAGGATTAGTCCCGGTTCAAACGGGACCTCTAGTCCCGGTTGGTGATACCAACCAGGACGAAAGGGGTTGCGGCAGGCTGGGGCCCCTTCGAGCCCCTTTGGTCCCGGTTGGTATCACCAACCGGGCCTAATGATATCCCTATATATATAAATCAGCTTCGTCCAACCCGAGTCCAAGCTTTCTCCATTTTCTCCTCTCTGTTTCCTTCCCCTAGCTCGAGTTCATCCTCCATTTTTGCCGAGATTTGTCAAGATTGGAGGCACCCCATCTATCCAAGGGTTCTAACAGGTTAGCAACTTCATCCTTTCATCTCTCATTGCTAGTTTAG
Organism: Triticum dicoccoides; assembly: GCF_002162155.2. Taxonomy (NCBI): domain Eukaryota; kingdom Viridiplantae; phylum Streptophyta; class Magnoliopsida; order Poales; family Poaceae; genus Triticum; species Triticum dicoccoides. Next base: position 519,880,838 of record NC_041387.1, read on the forward strand.
CTCGTTTCATGCTCTATAAGTATAGTGATTTGTGGGTTTTAGTTTGGGAGTAGTTATGTGGGAGTTTACTTAATTTATATGCAATTTGAGCACAAATTAACTTCTTAGCTTGCATATGTGTAGGTGTGTTTTACTTAGTACCTTCCCGTCCCCGTCCTCACCGCTGTCGATCGCCCGCGCCGTCCCATCGCCGGCACCACCTTGGTGAGCCTCTTGTTCTTATCCTTTTGTAAAAAAAACTTTTTTGTATGATCTAGATAGTTAGTTGTATAATTTTCTTACTTGTATGATTATTTGCTATATATAGTGCCATGGTTTTGATACCCGCCTTTGTCGGCCCCCATCAAGTTGACATATCTATTTTTATCTAGGAGGTATGTGAACCGGAAATTGCAACGGACCCTCTTGTCGAGAAGAACTGATCGAAGAGAATATGAAATTGGAGTTGTATGTTGCGGATGTCGTCGATGATCACAAGATCAAGATGGATGCAATGCACTTGAAGATTAGAAAGATTAGAAAATATGCCATTAATAAAGAGGCTTGGGATCATTATGTTGTTGGATCAATTATTACATTAGTTGCGATTTTGATCGAATTTGTTGTTGCACTTAAATGCTTTAGCTAGATAGTTGTATGTTGTTTTATGAGAAGTATGTATGAAGTTCTATTAATTTGCTCACTTCGATGCTGTGTAATGAATATGAGCCGGCAATGGATGCACGATGACCGACGCTCTCACGAGTTCATTAATGGTGTGCATAGTTTTCTGCATATGGCCGAGGCAAACAAGCGGAATGGTTTTACGTGTTGTGCAGGTTGAAGATCGTCGAATGCAGAAAAGCACAAATCTATGGCATTGGGTTCATTAACCCAAATATCATACAATGGACGGTTAAACATAGAGTCATAGGTACCGAGGACTACTTGCTATAATCGTTGCTTAAAAATCAAACAAAGAGGAAATACTCTTTCCTTATAACTTCAAGTGAGTGTTACTGTTTTGTGCATATTCGATTTCCCTTACTCGACGTTAATTACAGTAATGTAATTGATGAGTTATGCATGCGTGCGCAGCTTCCACTTTATTTTGCTAGAGATTAAGCTTGAACGGGGAGTACTAACTGTCTTAGACTCGAGACGAAAAGATCCCCAAGACTATGCGAACATGACTAAAATGCTCCAGAAGTAAGTTCAATCGATCATTTTCGCACCATATCGGCAACTTTGTTCATTTCCTGATATCAAGTAATTATTCTCTTTGTCTGGCAGGGTTTGGAAAGATTTCATCGCCATTGTTCCGGCACTGCCGATGGAGTTGCGATTTACACACCCGAAAGTAAGTACTACTAGCTAGTTCCGCGCATATCCCATTGATTCTAGCTAGTTTCATCAAAACCATTAAGCATGCTTGACTATTAGTTTGATTGAACTATATTTCTCGTAATGTGCTTGTGGCAAGAAGCCAGGAATGATTTTTGTGGATACTACGTTTGCGAGTTCATCGACAACGCAACGACCTCTAAGCGGGGCTACTCTGAAAAACAATATGATGTACGTAAACAAAAATATTCACAATTTTATTTTATTACCATCATTTGTGTTGAGTTTCATTCATATATATGTATTGACCCCTTCTTTAAATTAGATGTGGCAGATGCGGGATGAACTCCTACCACATGATCGCATACGAGCAATTCAAGATGAATTGGCGGGATTCTTTCTTGACCACGTCATAAAAAAAGCCGGAGAATGCCATGTGGAAGTTGATATACACCTTAGATGTTAGGGTTTGTAAGAGATCTTATATTGTATATATGGAGCCAGTAGCGTCGGATAGATATACGAAAACTTGTTGTTCGATCAATCTCTCGGAGAAAGAGAGGTCACTTCTCTCTGTATATGTTCTTGAAGATCTTGTGTACTTAATGGTTCCGTCATTTGCTTACTATCTAGCGTGTCGAGTTCTCTCTATATGTATAGTAGCTAGCATCCACCAAGCACAGAGATAAAGAGCGGTCACTTCTCTCTATTAGTTATCTAACACAATATCAAACCCGTAAATTAACCCTCCAAAACCCCTAACCCCCCTCCTCCTTTAAAAAAATAAAAACCCAGCTCCTGCCAGCTGCTGATGCGTGGAGGTCTTTTGGTGCCGGTTGGTATTACCAACCGGGACAAATGGTCCTCCTGCCTAGGCGCCTCGCAACGGCCATGTGGAGCCCTTCTGTCCCGGTTTGTAAGTGAACCGGGACTAAAGGGTTTGGGCTTGAGTACCGACCCTTTAGTCCCGGATTCCGGAACCGGGACTAAAGGGCCTGTGGAACCGAGCGAAATGGGTTGTTTTCTACTAGTGCAAGTTTATACCTGACTCTTTACCTTTGTCGAGTCCCCAACTTTCAGAGTTGCGTTTAATTCTTTCCGAAGATCCTATCTGAATTCAATAGTTTTCTTCATAATGGAACCAGTAGAAGAAGAATCGAGCATGGTTTGATCATCATGAGAAAGCCGATCATAAAAAAATTGTAATATAATTTCCCTTGAGAGCTCATGATTGGGGTTTGTGTACATCATGTACTTACGTCTTCCCAAATCCTGAGCGATGCTTTCTCCTTCACGAGGCAAAAAATTATATATATAATTCTAATCACGATGAACCAGGTGCATAGGATTTTTTTTGATGAAATTCCAATATCAGTCGGTTCCAATCCCACGTTCCAATATCATCACATAGCCTATACCATATCAATGCCTTTCCTTCCAAAGATAAAGGGAAAACCTTCTTCTTAAGTCAATCTTCGGATAAACCTGCAAGCTTAAATAATCCACAAACTTCATCCACATAGATTAAGTGCATATTGGGATGTACTATTCCATCTCCTGCATAAGGATTAACTAGCAGTTTCTCTATCATAACCAAAGGAATCTCATAATAAACATTTTCAGTAGGTGCAGTAGGTTCAGGGGCAAGTCTTTGTTCCTCCGTTCTGGGTGAAGATACCCGGAGCAAACCCCTCAAAGGATTGTTTTCCATAGTAACAAGTAACAATAAATTTCAGCAAGTAATATTAATGTTTCCCTACCAAATTCCACTTACCAAATGTGATCACTCCCCGACAACAGCGCCAGAAAAGATTCTTGATGACCCACATGTATAGGGGATCAATCTTGACCTTTCAATAAGTAAGGGTGTCGAACCCAATGGGGAGTAGAAGGAAATGACAAGCGGTTTTTAGCAAGGTATTTTCTGCAAGCACTGAAAATGTCGGTAATAGATAGTTTGATATCAAGGTAATTTGTAATGAGCAATAAGTAGCAACAGTAACAAAAGCTCAGCAAGGTACCCCAATCCTTTCTGCGGCAAAGGACAAGTCGTAACAGTCTCTTATAATAAGCAAAGCATTCTTGAGAACACACTGCACCTACATAATTATGCAAGAAGTATTAATGTTGCTACATAATTATTCAAGAATATTAGTGTTACTAAATAATTATTTCAAAATTTTGATTTTGGTCAAATCTGGTCAAACTATGATCAAATATGGTCAAACTGTGGTCAAACTTATTCAAGAAATATTAGTGTTACTAATTGTTTTTTAGAATAATAGTTCCAAACTCAAATGGTAAAACGTGTGACCTAATGATCAAGCTAAACTGCTGAGGGTTAATAGGATTGGCAGCTTACATTTGTCAGGAAAATAACAAGTGTAGACTTGAAAAGTAGGGGGAATAGAACTCCGAAGTTAAGCGTTCTCAGGCTGGGGGAGTGAGAGGATGGGTAACTGGCTGGGAAGTTAGACGATTTGGAATGAGTGATCCACACTTGAGCAGTTAAGAGGAGTGACTAGAGACTAAATCATCAAATAATTCAGAAAATTGAAAATAAAAAAAATCCAATATTTTTTACAAAATTTTCCAAAAAAAAATAAAAAAATATCTTTAATACCGGTTGGTAACACCAACCGGTACTAAAGGTCCCCCATACCACGACGCGAGCTCACGCCACGTGGTGGGCCTTTAGTGGCGGTTCGTGCCGAACCGATACTAAAGGGGGGGGGCTTTAGTCTCCATCCTTTAGTGCCGGTTGCAGAACCGGCACTAAAGGCCCTCATGAACCGGTTTTAAAGGTCTGTTTTCTACTAGTGTTAGTCCCGGTTCCAACGGCTAGGAGCGGATGAGGGTACGGCGAGGATTAGTCCCAGTTCAAACGGAACCTCTAGTCCCGGTTGGTGATACCAACCAGGACGAAAGGGGTTGCGGCAGGCTAGGGCCCCTTCGAGCCCCTTTGGTCCCGGTTGGTATCACCAACCGGGACTAATGATATCCCTATATATATAAATCAGCTTCGTCCAACGCGAGTCCAAGCTTTCTCCATTTTCTCCTCTCTGTTTCCTTCCCCTAGCTCGAGTTCATCCTCCATTTTTGCCAAGATTTGTCGAGATTGGAGGCACCCCATCTATCCAAGGGTTCTAAAAGGTTAGCAACTTCATCCTTTCATCTCTCATTGCTAGTTTAGCTCGTTTCATGCTCTATAAGTATAGTGATTTGTGGGTTTTAGTTTGGGAGTAATTATGTGGGAGTTTACTTAATTTATATGCGATTTGAGCACAAATTAACTTAGCTTGCATATGTGTAGGTGATGTTTACTTAGTGCCTTCCCGTCCCCATCCTCACCGCCATCGATCGTCCGTGCCGTCCCATTGCCGGCACCACCTTGGCACTACTAGGAAAAGGCCTACTAATGGCGCACCGGTTTTGCCTACTAATGGCGCACTACCGGTGCGCCATTAGTAGCACGCCATTAAATTTTTTTACTAATGGCGCACCACTGGTGTGCCATTAGTATCTGGTATACTAATGGCGCACTTGGCAGTGCGCCATTAGTATGTAACTCCATGCGCCATTAGTATGCCTCCCGGGGGGCCATATGTAACCATGTGCTTTGTCACACTAATGGCGCACTCTGCCTTGATGCGCCATTAGTATCCTTTGGCATACTAATGGCGCACTCTGCCTTGATGCGCCATTAGTATGAATATTTGGTTTTTTTTGCTTTTTTGATTTTTGCACAGGTTACAAAATATATTATTGGACAGAATATAGACAGCAGCACACAGCAACATCAGATTCATCGAATACAATAAAAGATTAGTCTTCGAATACAATTCATCATATTAGTCTCCGAATTCAAAAGACCGAACAAAGATAAAACATTACAAGTCTCAAGACCGCGAGTATCGAGTTTGTCTTCACATTACAAGTCGATATCGATCATCTAAACTACCATCAAATAAAAGAGAGTTGTGGTCATCACGATGAGCATCGTCGCGATCAAACTGGTCTTCATCCGGTTCCTCCAACGCTCCCTCCTATCTCCCGCTAGATAGCGGGCATATCTAGATTCGGCCTCCGCCCTAGTGGTGTACCCTTTGTAACTGTTACCGCTGAAATGGTGAACCTGTCTCCGACACTCCTCCTAGTCGCCGGAGACTCCGGGAACCTTACCCTTGTACACGACATACGACGGCATCTCTATGCACAAGCCAAACAACAGACAATACATAAGCAATATGTAAGTATGCAACAAAAGGATCGGAAGAGAAAAGCAAGACATTAATAGCATGATTCATGGTCCTACTAATAAATAGCATCGATTACATCTAAGTTGAACGACTGTCCAAACCAAAGAGACATACGAATTCGTTAAAGTTTTTAATTACAACATGAGCCAATCAATGTTTCAGAACTACACATCACTACTTTTGACTCGACTCATCGGACAGGAGCGTGGATGAAGCCGTCGCCTGTCGTGATGGTCATGAAATCGCGGTCGTTGTCACCCTACATTTGTAGCGTTCCATCTATCTCACTGTTGGACGGTTGATATCTGAGGAAGAACTGCCCCGAGGTATGAAGGACATCTTGATGGATGATGCCGGCAAACTCCAACTGGATGCGAAAGAATTCTTTTCTGAGGTCCGTGTCCTGGATTGCCGACAAGCTCGCGGCCCAATCTTTGAGATTATCTAGTAGCAGAAGGTGATGATGGTCCCTTACGATCGCCCGCATGTGATGTAGGGCGTAGTAGGCATCCTTCTGACCGCCAGGCGGCTGCTTGACGCAGCAGAACTTCGTATTGTGTGAGAAGGTGTGCTTACCGTACTTATGAACTGCCCTGGTGAAGGTGCCTCCAGATTTGGCGTAGCCGGGGAGAACATCATCAAGAACTTTCTTGACATTTGTGTAGTCTATCTTGGAGTTATGGTTCGGGTCGAAATACGTGGCCATGGAATATTTCGGGATTAAGAGGATGAGTGTGCAATGTGTGTCACTGCACAGAACACGGAATGTGAGAAAAAAAGAACGATCGAAATCTAAGAAATCATATGTTACAGGGCGGTTAAGGGATGACTTACTCGGGAAAGTAAGCCACAAGGAAGTTATCCTTATCTGGGTTTGCCAGAATGACGCCTTCGAGGTGTGAACTCGCAACTTGGCGGTCCCCAGCGTTGCTCAAGTGCTTGGCACGCATGTAGAAGGGGTTGACTATCACGATGTCCGGGGTCTTGTCTCTAATGATCCGCATCTCCATACTCAGCGAAAACAGCCGAACGAAGGTGTAGTGCAGCGGATGAAGGTTAAACATAGCAAAGATGTCATCAAACCGCAGGAAGATCATACCCCCGATGTCGCCATCCACAAAGCCCTTGCCCTCTGGCACCTTGGCCACGAAAACCGGGTATGCCACATCCTTCTCTCTGAGACGCCGCTTCTCCAAAGAAAGAACACTGTCGTGCAGACTCCGCATCGCACCGGTTGCAGCATTCAGCATATTTGGCGGTAGCATCGCCCTACCCGCCACATGCACCCTCCTCGAGATATCCTTAGGTGAAGGTGGCCCGTCCTGAGCACGGATCGAACTCGGTGCCGGCTGGCTCGCACCGGCGCCCTTGTTAGTCTTTCGTTTCCGTCCCTTCTTCTTGATCTCCTCTAATGGGACCGAGTTCTGCTCACAGACCGCCTTCTTGAGCGTGTTGGGGCTGATAATATTTCGCACCTCAGCTATCTGAGGCTCGGTGAAGGCGGGAGCTGGAGGCGTCTCCTGAGAACTGAATGCCAGACGACGCCTATTGCAATTGGATTTCTCCTCCGTACCAGCTAGATAGTGGTCGTCTTGGTTGGGTTCTTCAGAAAGAGGCCCGCAGAACTCGTTAGTTTACCCATGTTCGGCAAAGTACTTATCGACTTTGGTAAATGTATCGTCGTCGTTGTCGTCGTCGTCCGGATCCTGTGCCATAGGGCTGTCCGGATCCTGTGCCATAGGGATGTCCGGCAGGTCCGGTAGCGCTGCGGCGTTCTTGCCATGGCTTGGCGCCGGCATGACTGGCGGTCTTGTCTGTGGGGTGGTGTCCCCCGCCCCCAAATGAATCTGGCTCTTCGGCCAAAGCAGCGGCTAGTTTACGCAGGCGCTGAGGGTCATCTCATCTTCTTCGTCGGCCCCAGCGGGTCGAACCGGAGGTAACAGCTCGTCGTAGCCTGGCAGCACCCGAACCACTTCAACCCTATACACTGTGGGTGGCATCGGATTACCGTGGAACATGCGGTTGCCCAGTTGAACGATTCTTCCCTTGGCGACATCGACCAACTCGGCGCCCACGAAGTGCAGAAGAGTGCAAGGAACATCGGCGGTGCCCCGCGAAAACATGTACAGGGCGTCAGGGATGCTTAGTCAAAGGCAAGGAGATGAAGTCATCGGATGAGAGGTTTAGTTACCATGATGCCGTCGAGCTCGGCTAATGTCGAGGCACCACCAACGGCGGGCGTGCAACTGACGGAGGGGGCGCTTGCTGGCGAGGTGCCGGCCGGCGTACACCTGGGTACATTAAGCTCCAATGCCCGTGCCGGCGCCGGAGACACGAATACCGCCTCCGCCGGAGACACCAATGGCGCCGCCGCCGGAGACACCAATGGCGCCGCCGGAGACACCAATGGCGCCGCCTGCGCGTTGTGCGAGTTGCTGGCCGTGAAGCTGGGAACCGGGGGAGGCCCCTGTTGGCCGCCCGCAATCCACGTCGTCAGCCCATGAATCAACGTAGGCACCATGGCGTTGAGCTTCGTTCCCAGTTGTTGTTCCACTTGCTCTTGGACAAGCTCCGGAATCCGCGCCACTTGTGCCTTGAGTGCTTCAACCTCGCGCGTCTGGCTTTCCGAGCTGGACTTTTTCTCCTTCCGCACACCAACGGTATAGTATGACCCCCATTTTATGGACAAGCCTTTGCCAGCCACACGACCAACTGACGTCGGCTTAGTGAGCTTATCCTTGCTTTTCATTATGTTCATCGCCCTATTTAAAGGGGTGTCGAAAGGGGAGCTCTGAGACGACCCCGCGCTACTGCTTTCAGTTTCCTGCGAAAGGAATGTGAACCATTTAGAAATATTGGGGATTAATTAGAGTGCAACCATATGGAATTACGCGGGGGTGTATTCCTTACCAGAACAAGCTCAAGCGCCCTGGTCTTCGGATCCCTGGTATGCTCCTTTGTTATAGGGTCCTCCTTGTACCGGGCCCTGACATAGTTCCTGGTCTGCTTGTTACCGCTGTATTTCTCGAAGCGGGGCGGTAGGCCTTGCTCGGCACGCTCCGCGTCCTCCTTGTCCCATATAGGCTCTGCCACTCTGTAACTGCCGGGACCGAGTTTGTGTTCCCCTAAGTTCAACTCCCGCATTTCTTTCCCCCACTGACTTGATTCGGAGGTTGCACTGGTCGAGCACTTGATCTTGAACTCCTTGTACTCATCTTCGCTCATCAAAGGATATTTCGCCTTGATCTTCTCATAACTATCACCTTTATCAATCATTTTCTTCAGCGCGCTTCTCCAAGCAGACAGGGCCGTGCTCATCTTCGTGAGGGCGGCACTGTTCGCTTTATTCCCTGAGAGGCGTGTGTTTTCAAATTCGGCGGGGAACTTTGATCGTTCGTGCAGCTTCGTGAAGAGGAGGTTGCGCAAATTCCCTCGGTCCTTATGCTTGAGGTTCTCGGTGTTGATCGAGACGGTGCTCCGGAGAATGCACCCGAGCTGAACCGAGTACCCCTTGACTATATGTTTGGGCTCCGTTGGATTCCCGTCGGAGTCCACTTGAGTGAATTCCTCCTTGACGGTGCGGAGCGCATTCATACGCCGGTCCTTCCTTTCCTTCTTCGATTGGCTGCCATCTGTGTGTGCGCCGCCATCATCAGTGGTGGCATCCTCGGCGGCACCATCAGTGGTGTCATCCCCGACGCCACTAGGGGTTGTGTAATCAGGATTGGTGTCTTCCGCGGTGTCCTCATAGCGGTGAGGTTGTTCCTCCATCTCCTGGGATAGCTCCCAAAATTGGTTGCCGCCCGAACCACCGGCCTCATCGTTGTGGGCCATGTTTCGCTCTAAATAGAAAAAAAGTTTGGTCAAAAAGTTGGTTATTGTCAAGGAACAAGATCATGGTCTCATCATTTAGGTTTTGTCGACACCGAGGCACCCTAAAAGCCTAAGCTTTCATCATTTAGGGTTTGTCGACGCCGAGGCACGCTAAAAGCCTAAGTTTACATCATTTAGGTTCTCATCGACACCAAGGCATCCGGGGCAGCCAAGTTAAGTTTCCATCATTTAGGGTTTATCTATGCCGACGCACCCTAGGTTGGGCCTAATCACTTGGCACTAATCACTTGGCTCTATTGCCACCTATGGTTTAATACAGCAAGAATAAAGGGGCAGTTGATCCTACTTAATTAAGTACTAAGATACCCCGACCCATGCATTAGTAGCAAGTACCTCATATGTCTGGTTTTTTTTAGCAAAATCATGCTAAAATTCACGGAAAATTTCAGCATGGCCTTTGCTGAAAATAGGACATATGGAGTACCTGAATTTGCCGGAACGGAAGTTAATCGACATTCCGGCAAACTCAAGGGCCTCTCGGGGTACCTGCAAAATCATCATGACACGAAGGGCCTCTCAAGGGCCTCAAGCAGCAGCGGCGTCTCCCAGGACCCCATTTTTTTGCTAAATTTCTTTGAGCAACAATCAGAGCAGAAAATTCAACATATTTCTATACAACAGCACTGTAAAGATGAAGAACAGTTCTACAACAGCCCATTTATATACAATAGCATCTTTGGTCATACCAATTTCTGAAACAATTCAAAGATGAAGAAATTAACTATGTATAGTTTATTCTTTTTGTACCAGGAACTATTTTAGTTTATTATTTATTGTACCAGGGAGGAATATAACAATCTTTTTTGGTATATATCCTAGTTATACTACTGCAGGAAAGGAGGATCATCATACACATATATATTGCATAAAAATCATAAAAAATCAAAATCACTTGAAACCTGATCACTCGGACCACACCACATGCCACAGCATACATAGTACATAGAGTTGACAATTCAGTTGCAATCATGTAGTAATGGATTGTTCTACCTAGCAGGTTGTTGGAAATGGATTGTTCTACCTAGCAAGTTGTTGGAAATTCAGTTGCTTTTTTCATTAGGTCTGGCAACCAGACATGGTCAAATTTCAATTAAGATTATCTATTGGTTCAAGACTGGCAACAAGACTTGTTCTACAAAATCAGTTATCTATTGAGTAGTTCTTGTGCTCATCCAGTAGCAACATCTTTCATACATGATCAGTATTCATGTACCAAATTTTTATTTAAACTGAATTTGCAAATCACCAAGAGCTCTACTAGTTTCAGACTAGATTTACACTAAATACACTAGAGTATTTGACCAGTAGTCAGTTACATTTACACTAGACTGAAGAAATTGCTGCATCACTAGACTGAAGAAATTGTGCTGTCAGTTAGGGACTAAAGAAAATGTGTTGCAGATTTTGATTTGCTTGCTGATCTTCGGTTAACTCCATAGAAGAGTTTTGTACTGATTCAGTTAACTGACAGCAAGTAACAACATGTTCTAACAACAACTGTCTCAGAGTACTACTCCAAAGTCCTCCTAGTTGTAGCTCACCTAAATGGTTGAATTCAAAGAACTACAGTGGCCTTCAGTGATTGAGAGCTTAAAATTTCCAACAATCTGAACAAACAAAGTAAAAAAGGATCAGTATCTCATTTCAGCTGATTTATTCTTCATATAGGCTTTGTTTGTTGGAAACTAGCCTGTGAAACTGAAATTTAACAGTAAACTGAATTACTGTCATTTAACAGTAAACTGAATTTTAAACTGAGTACTGGAGTAAACTTGCTGGAGTACAAATTTATCAAGGGGCCATATATCGATAACATCTGAAATCATGCATTGGTGCAAAGTTGCTCCTGTACACTATAACATCTGAAAGATGGAGATCACAGAGTTGCATCTGAAAGAATCGGGGGCGAGGGGGAAGATGGAATCAGGGGCTCTGTACCTGCGGCGGCTGCGGCTGGAGGACGGCACCATCGATGAACTCAAGGGCGGGGGCACCGGATGCTCCTCTCGTTGATGGGGGAGGGGAGAGGCTGGAGGCAAACCCTAGCCGCCAAGCGCACGAGTGCTGCAGCTAGGTGGAGTAACCTCTGCCGGAGACGACGGAGCAGGTGGCCGATATCGTGGTTGGTGAGGAGCAGGTGGCCGACGTCGTGGTTGGTGAGGAGAGCGCGAGGAAGAGCGCCCCGTCCGAGGAGGTGGTTGGTGCCTTGGCGGCCGGCGGCGGCGGAGGCCTG
>NC_041387.1:519893190-519905772 GCF_002162155.2 Triticum dicoccoides
GGAGGCCTGGAGGATGTGGAAGAAGGCGCAGATGGCGAGGAGGAGTCTGGCGAGGGTCGGGGCGGCGGGGGTGGGGGCGCGGGGGTGCGGGGGCGGCAGGGGTGGAGTCCGGTGAGGGTCGGGGCGGCGGCGTCGTGGGTCGGGGCAGCGCGCGGGTGGATCTGGTGGCGAGGAAGAGAGGGTCGAAGGGGATCTGGCGAGAGAGAGGGAGGATAGCTAGGGGGAGGGTTCTAATGGTGCACCGTCCAGTCATGCGCCATAAGTATGACTATTCTAATGGCGCACCTCCCCTCGGTGTGCCATTAGAATTTTGTTTTAATCTAGCCCACTAACCATATCTACAACCTAACCCTATCTACAACAGAACCCACCCACTGGCCCGACTGGCTAGCACGCAGCACACACAACAGGAGGTCCTGGGTTTGATTCCTAGGCTCCCCAATATTTTTTTATGCATTTTAAATGCTGTTTTTTATATTTATTTGTGTTTAAATATGTTCAAACTTGTTTAAATCATAACAATAATTTTTTTATAAAAACAGTAATAATTTTGTTAAAAATATGTTCAATTTTCTTACTTGAAAATATCATCGATGGCGGCGGTACTAGTGGAGCGGGTGAGGGTGCGGGGATCGAGATCGAGATGGAGGGGGAATCGAGATCGAGATGGAGGGGGGTCGAGATCAAGTGTCCTCATGAATTGAAAAAGTTCCCATGAAATTTAAAAATATTCATGGTATCAAAAAGTGCCATGAAATACAATCGAGAAATGAAGACTACGATTTAAATACAATCGATCTTAGCTAGCTATCTGTTCACAATCTTCTTGCCCTTCTTTTTCGCAAATGGAGTTCTTCTGTGGAACGGACGTCCTTTAGGTAGGGTGGTCCTGCTTCTTCTTGTGGTGTGTGCTGCTACTTCATCATCGTCGTCATGTTCGATCTTCGGGTCGCCGTACTTGTCGAAGTCTTGCTCATTGGCTACTCCATCCATTCCGATGATCTTCCTTTTGCCTCTCCTCACAACAACACAACTGGGCTTTGGCGGGTCGGTAATGAAGAAGCATTGGTCTACTTGGGAAGCCAGTACCCATGGCTCATTTTTCGCGATGACGTTTGCGCCCGCGGTCTTGGATTTGGCTTTGGGTATAACCATGGTGGTGAAATATCGGTCTTCTTTTAGGACGCTCTTGGCCCATCTGACACAGAACATCGACACCTTCTCTCCAGCATAGCTCAGCTCCCAGATCTCCTCGATCCTTCCGTAGTATGTGTCCTTGTCCTTAGCGGTGTAGGATTCCATCGTTACCCCGGAGTTCTGATAACCATCGCTCTTCATGTCCTTGTCCTCGGTGTAGAATGTGTAGACATTGATATCGTACGCCTCATAAGTCATCAGGTTGTGCTCGGCACCCTGTGACAAGGCGAATATGAGTTGTTCTTCCGCGGAAGAATCTTCATGTAAAGGATACGACAGAAGCTTCTGCTTGAACCAACGCATGAAACATGAGTTGTGCTCTTTGAGTATATCTCCGTCCGTCCTCTATTGGCCTCGGTCATTGTACGTCTTCTCAATAAAGGTTTTGTGCTCTACCACCCAAGGATCGACCACGTCTGTGTGTTGTAGCGCGACTAGGTTTGCTCTTTCAAAGTCGGCGAGTCGACCCTCGAAGTCGACATGCATTTCGCGGCGACCCTCACGGTGACCCCATCCAGCGAGCCTGCCGAGATTCCTGTTGACGGGCAGACCAACGGGGTTCTCGATGCCTAGATAATTCATGAAGTAGGAGATGCACTCTTCGGTCAGAAAGCCCCTGGCTATACTTCCCTCTGGACGTGACATGTTCCGAACGTATCCTTTGATGACACCATTCATCCTTTCGAACGGCATCATGCTATGCAGGAATGTCGGCCCGAGTTGGATGATATCCTCCATGATATGGACCAACAGATGCACCATAACGTCGAAGAATGCGGGCAGGAAGTACATCTCAAGATAGCATAGTATCACCACGATCTCTTCCTGTAGCCTTCTGAGTTGCCTCACGCCAATCGACTTCCGAGAGATGACGTCGAAAAAGTTGCATAGGCCAAATAGCGTTTCACGGACGTGCGCGTCCATGATCCCACGGATTGCAACTAGAAGTATCTATGTCATCAGCACATGACAATCGTGAGACTTCATCCCGCTGAACATCTGCTTCGCTGGGTCTAGGTATCTGCTTATCTTCCCCGCGTAAGCGTAAGGAAGTTTTACTCCTAGGAGGCAGGTGAAAAACTGCTCGATCTCCTCCTGACTTAGAGTGAAGCACGCGGGAGGGTAGTCATTTCCGGTCTTCTTGGCCTTTTTGCCTTTGCGACAACTTTCTGTGTCCTGCTTCGCCTCATCATCATCATCATCATCATCATCATCATTAGCGTGAAGCTCCTGCCTGATGCCCATTGATTTCAAGTCTGCCCTTGCTTTCAGCCCATCTTTGGTCCTCTCTGGCATGTTGAGCAGGGTACCAAGAAGACTCTCGCACACGTTCTTTGTGATATGCATGACATCAAGGCTGTGAGGCACACGGTGGATCTTCCAGTACGGCATGTCCTAGAAAACAGACCTCGTTTTCCATACCTTCAGCAGCGGCTCTGGCGCCTTTCGCTTCTTTCCCGGCTCTGGCGCCTTTTGCTTCTTTCCCGGCAGTGGGCAGTCTTTCCATTTTTTCAACAGCTCGTCTATTTCCTCGCCGCTCCTCATACACGGGCGTTTTCAGGGTTCAGTTTCACCATCGAACAGATCCTTGCGTTTCCTCCACGGGTCATCATCGCGAAGCCACCTTCGATGTCCCATGATCACGGTTTTCGAAGACCCGGTATCTCTATCTAGCTGGCGGTACGTTGTGTCATCCATGCACCTTACGCATCCAGAAAATCCATGGACTACCTGCCCCGCGAGATATCCGTAACCGAGATAGTCAGGCACCGTGGTGAGCAGTGCGGCTCTCATAGGGAAATATTCTTTCTCTGCGGCGTCCCACGTATTGGCTGACGTTTTCCATAGCGTGTCTAGCTCCTCCTTCAGCAGCCCCAGATACAGATTGATGTCGTTCCCTGGTTGTTTCGGCCCTTCAATTAGCATACTCATGTGAATGTACTTCCTCTTCATGCACAACCAGGGCGGAAGGTTGTACATCCACACAAACACAGGCCAGGTGCTACGTGTGCTTCTCTGGCTGCCAAACGGATTGACTCCATCGGTGCTCGCGCCCAGCACATGTTCCATGGATCCTTCCCAAATTCTAGGTATTCAAAGTTCAATGCTTGCCACTGGCTCGCATCCTTAGGGTGACTCAGCATCTTGTCTTTTTTATTTATCTCCGGATCATTTCCGTCATCTTCCCGCTTCTTCTCCTCCCTATCCGCGTGCCAACGCAGGAGCTTTGCTACCTTAGGGTCCGCGAAATACCGCTGCAGACGAGGAGTGATCGGAAAGTACCACACCGATTTTCGAGGAGCTTTCTTCCTCTTCTTGTATCGAGTGACACCGCACACCGGACATATGGTGGACTCCGCGTGCTCGTCCGATAAATGATGCAATTGTTCATGCACACATGGTATTTCACGTGCGGTAAATCCAAAGGACACACGATTTTCTTCGCCTCCTCAAAACTGGTCGGGCACTTGTTCCCCTTGGGAAGACGTTCGTGCCAGAATGACATCTTCTCGTCGAAGCATGCGTCGGTCATTTTGTGTTTTACCTTCATCTCCAGAGCCATGTGCGTTACTTTCAGGCAGGTATCCTCGGGCCTGCATCCTTCATTCAATGGAGTAACCGCGTCTATCTCCAGTTGATCCAGCTTGGCTTTCTCTCGGGCGACATCTCTTGCGTTATTCATCTGCTTGCGAAGCAGCTCTTGAATATGAGGGTCCTGCACCCATCCTCCATCGTCGTCTGCTCCGGCATCTTCATCTTCATGATCATGCCCTTCGTCTTGATCTTCCTCATCATCATGTACAACATCTTCTACATGATGATTGTGTACATCATCACCGTCGTGATCATGTCCTGGAGATTCTTCGTCTTCTCGCCCGCCCTCGCCGTGGTGGTTGTCTTGTTGCCCTTCCTCATTTCTTGCCCGGCCCCCGTGGACGACTTCATAGTCATCTTCATCACCTTGCCACCGATAGCCATCCATGAAACCACGCAAGAGCAGGTGGTCCCGCACCTGCCCGGAATCCGGGTCCGCAATAAGGCTCTTCAGCTTGCATCTTCGACACGAACATTTTATCTCTGTCTCGTTCTTTTGAAGCATCTCGGCCTTCGCGGAGCTCAAAAACCTATTCACGATGCCTTCGGTCATCGTGCGGACCATGGTCGCCCGCGGGGTAGAGCAAAACGATATTTTAGAACCAAGAAAAAATTTGGCATGACCTTCCCTAAAAATAGGACCAAAAAGAATGCATAGTGCCAAAATTCTCGCCGAAACGGAAATGAATCAACATCCCGGCAAAATATTGGCAACTATCGCATTTCAAATACCGGTACCTGCAAACACAAACATATATGCAACACCACAAACACAAGCAACACCACAAACATACATAGATCTAGCTAGGCCACAAAAAGTGCATGTGCACGTTGTTGGAGCGAGCCAGGGAGAAAAAAAGTAGATCTACATCATGAAGATAGCTTTCCCCTTACTTACCAATCAAAAAAGGTAATTTCACCACTCAATTTTAATGAATCTATGGTGGAAATGAGGTGAGGAGGAGGAGGCAGCCGAGACAAGCTTGGAGGAGGAGGTGGAGAGAATGAAGTGGGGAAAGTGAGTGGGTAGGTGGGCTGTCCAAAATATCTTGTTGGTCCTAGGTTACTAATAGCGCACCACCACAAAATGCGCCATTAGTAACCCTGGTTACTAATGGAGCACCGGCAGGTGCTGCGCCATTAGTACTTTTTGCAAAAAAGTAAAAAAAAACATATGTATACTAATGGCGCACTGTGGAAAAGTGCGCCATTAGTAGTTTAAACTAGTAATGGCGTACTTTGGCATAGTGCGCCATTAGTAGGTTTGCAAAAAAGTAAAAAAATATATATACTAATGGCGCACTGTCTTGGTCGTGCGCCATTACTAGTTCTAACTAGTAATGGCGCACTTTGTCATCCTGCGCCATTAGTTTGTATGGAAAAATGGGAAAAAAATCAATAGTAGTGGCGCACTGTGAGAACGGTGCGCCATTAGTGTCTTCCACACTAATGGCGCATGAGCAACCGGTGCGCCATTAGTATATAGTAGTGGCGCACTATTTACCTGGTGCGCCGTTTGAATCAGTCCTATCTATAGCCCTTTTCCTAGTAGTGTGGTGAGCCTCTTGTTCTTATCCTTTTGTAAAAAAAAACTTATTTGGATGATCTAGATAGTTGTATAATTTTCTTACTTGTATGATTGTTTGCTATTTACAGTGCCATGGTTTTGATACCCATCTTTGTCGGCCCCCATCAAGTCGACATATCTATTTTTATCTAGGAGGTATGTGAACCGGAAATTGCAACCGACCCTCTTGTCGAGAAGAACTGATTGAACAGAAGATGAAATTGGAGTTGTATGTTGCCGATGTCGTCGATGATCACAAGATCAAGATGGATGCAATGCACTTGAAGATTAGAAAGATTAGAAAATATGCCATTAATAAAGAGGCTTGGGATCATTATGTTGTTGGACCAATTATTACATTAGTTGCGATTTTGATCGCATTTGTTGTTGCACTTAAATGCTTTAGCTAGATAGTTGTATGTTGTTTTATGAGAAGTATGTATGAACTTCTATTAATTTGCTCACTTCGATGTTATGTAATGAAGATGAGCCGACAATGGATGCACGATGACCGACGCTCTCCCGAGTTCATTAATAGTGTGCATAGTTTTCTACGTATGGTCGAGGCAAACAAGCGGAATTATTTTACGTGTTGTCCATGTGGAATCTGTAAGAATGATAAGGATAACTCTACCTCAAAAATCATTCACAGCCACATCCTTCAGTCCGGTTTCATGTCCGGCTATAACGGTTGGACCAAGCACAGAGAAAGAGGGGTTATAATGGAAGACAATGAAGAAGAAGAGGATGGTGACAACAACAATCCTAGGTCCCTGAATATGATGGTACTACAATGGGGGAAGCTGACGAGGAGGCATCAGATGAGCCCGCTAATGATCTTGGTTAGGCCATTGCTGATGGAAAGAGAAACTTGAAAAATGAAAAGGAGTAGTTGAAGTTGCAGCGCATGTTAGAGGATCACAAAAAAATGTTGCACCCCAATTGCGAGGATGATAAGAAAAAGGAGGGTACCACACTTGAATTGCTGCAATGGAAGGCAGAGAATGTTGTATCTATGAAGCGATTTGAAATGTTGCTGAAAATGACAAAGAAGGTGCTTCCAAAGGATAACGAATTGCCCGACAGTACATACGAAGCAAATAAGGTTGTTTTCCCTCTAGGATTAGAGGTGCATAAGATACATGCATGCCCTAATGACTGCATCCGCTACCGCGCTGAGGAGTATGAGAATTTGAATGCATGCCCGGTATGCGGTGCATTGCACTATAAGATCGACCAAGATGACCCTCGTGATGGTGAGGGTGCGTGTCCCAGGAAGAGGGTTCCTGCCGAGGTGATGTGGTATGCTCCTATAATACTACGGTTGAAACATTTGTTCCAAAACAAAGAACATGCCAAGTTGTTGCAATGGCACAAAGAGGACCGTAAGAAAGATGTGATGTTGAGAGTACCCGCACTGATGGGTCACAGTGGATAAAAATCAAGAGAAAGTAGCCGGAGTTTGCTGATGAAGCAAGGAACTTATGGTTTGGTATAAGTACAGATGGCACGAATCCTTTTGGGGAGCCGAGCAACAGTCATAGCACCTGGCCTGTGAATTTATGTGCATTCCTCAAGGCAATTTCTCAAAAGGTAATTGATCGAGAAATCCTACCAAGGTCAGTTTCGATTTGGTCACTAGTATAAAACAGGGCTACCGTTCGGCCCTAGCGAGCCCATTAGTCTCGGTTCTTCAAGAACCGGGACCAATGGGTGGTATTAGACCCGGTTCGTGAGCCTAGGGGGCCGGCCGGGACCTAGTGGGCATTGGTCCCGGTTCGTGTAGAACCATTTGTCCTGGTTCGAGCCACGAACCGGGACCAATGGTCCTCGCTGCTGGCCCACAACCATTGGTCCCGGTTCATGGCATGAACCGGGACAGAAGGGGTGGCTTTAGTCCCGGTTCATGCCACAAACCGGGACAAATAACTTGCCTATATATACCCACCGCCGCGGCAGAGCACTCCATAGTGCTCTGTTTTTTCAATCCGGCGAGGAGAGGGCATTTGGGTGCTCTAGTTCACCTCCTAATTACATGAGGTGTTCGATGAAATGCCCGAGCCACACTAGTTAAGCTTTCTCCTCTCGAAGCTCGACCTTGGAGCTCCATTTTTTCGATATTTGTCTAGATTTAGGGACCCGTCATGCCCCGTCCCCGTTTTCACCGCCGTTGATCGCCCGCGCCGATCTCGTCGCCGGCACCACCGTGGTGAGCCTCTTGTTCTTATCTTCTTTCTTATACTTGTCTGATTTTCTTACTTTAGATAGATATTTGTCTGATTTTCTTAATTTTGACACACATAATTATATGTAATGCACGCGGATGAACCGGCAATGGATGTATGGTGACAGACACACCTCCAAGTACATTAATGGCTTGCATATTTTTCTCGAAGTGGCTGAGGCAAACAAGCAAAATGGTTTTATGTGTTGTCCATGCACTAAATGTGGGAATACGAAGTCTTACTCTGACCGGAAAATCCTTCATACCCACCTGCTTTACAAGGGTTTCATGCCACACTATAATGTTTAGACGAGGCACGGAGAAATAGGGGTTATGATGGAAGACGGTGAAGAAGAAGAGTACGATGACAACTATGTGCCCCCTGAATACGGTGATGCTGCAACGGGGGGAGCTGCTGAAGATCAAGAGGAACCAGACGATGTGCCCAATGATGCTTCAACGGGGGAAGCTGCTGAAGATCAAGAGAAACCAGACGATGTGCCCGATGATGATCTCCGCCGGGTCATTGTCGATGCAAGGATGCAATGCGAAAGTCAAAAGGAGAAGCTAAAGTTCGATCGCATGTTAGAGGATCACAAAAAAAGTTGGACCCCAATTGTGAAGATGGCAACACAAAGCTGGTTACCATACTGGAATTGCTGCAGTGGAAAGCAGAGAATGCTGTGCCTGACAAAGGATTTAAGAAGCTACTGAAAATATTGAAGAAGAAGCTTCCAAAGGATAATGAATTGCCCGATAGTACGTGTGCAGCAAAGAAGGTCCTATGCCCTCTAGGATTGGAGGTGCAGAAGATACATGCATGCTCTAATGACTGCATCCTCTATCGTGGTGCGTACGAGGATTTGAAGACATGCCCAGTATGCGGTGCATTGCGGTATAAGATCAGACGAGATGACCCTGGTGATGTTGACGGCAAGCCCCGTAGGAAGAGAGTTCCTGCGAAGGTGATGTGGTATTCTCCTATAATACCACGGTTGAAATGACTGTTCAGAAACAAAGAGCATGCCAAGTTGATGAGATGGCACAGTGAGGACCGTAAGAAAGACGGGAAGTTTAGAGCACCCGCTAACGGGTCACAGTGGAGAAAAATCGAGAGAGAGTATTGGGCTGAGTTTGCACGTGACCCAAGGAACGTATGGTTTGGTTTAAGCGCGGATGGCATTAATCCTTTCAGGGAGCAGAGCAGCAATCACAACACCTGGCCCGTGACTCTATGTATGTATAACCTTCCTCCTTGGATGTGCATGAAGCGGAAGTTCATTATGATGCCAGTTCTCATCCAAGGCCCTAAGAAACCCGGCAACGACATTGATGTGTACCTGAGGCCATTAGTTGAAGAACTTTTACTGCTGTGGAATGGAAATGGTGTACGTGTGTGGTATGAGCACAAACAAGAGGAATTTAACCTGCACGCGTTGCTGTTTGTAACCATCAACGATTGGCCCGCTCTCAGTAACCATTCAGGACAGACAAACAAGGGATACCATGCATGCACGCACTGTTTAACTGACACCGAAAGTATATACCTGGGAAGCTGCAGGGAAGAATGTGTACCTGGGCCATCGTCGATTTCTTCCGACCAACCATCAATGTCAAAAGAAAGGCAAGAATTTCAAAGGCAAGGCAGATCACCAGAAGAAGCCCTCCATGCGTACCGGTGATCATGTACCTGCTATGGTCAATGATTTACACGTAATCTTTGGAAAGGGTACCGGCGGACTAGCTGTTCCGAGTGACGCTGGGGGACACGCACCCATGTGGAAGAAGAAATCTATATTTTGGGACCTACCCTACTGGAAAGACCTAGAGGTCCGCTCTTCGATCGACATGATGCTCGTGACGAAGAACCTTTGCGTCAACCTGCTAGGCTTCTTGGGCGTGTATGGGAAGACAAAAGATACAGCTGAGGCACGGGAGGACCTGCAACGTTTGCACGGAAAAGACGGCATGCCTCCAAAGCAGTATGAAGGTCCTGCCAGCTACACTCTTACCAAAGAAGAGAAGGAAATCTTCTTTGAATGCCTGCTTAGTATGAAGGTCCCGACTGGCTTCTCGTCGAATATAAAGGGAGTAATAAATATGGCAGAGAAAAAGTTTCAGAACCTAAAGTCTCATGACTACCACGTGATTATGACGCAATTGCTTCCGGTTGCATTGAGGGGGCTTCTACCGGAAAACGTTCGATTAGCCATTGTGAAGCTATGTGCATTCCTCAATGCAATCTCTCAAAAGGTGATCGATCCATAAATCATATCAAGGCTAAGGAGTGATGTGGTGCAATGTCTTGTCAGTTTCGAGCTGGTGTTCCCACCATCCTTCTCCAATATCATGACGCACGTCCTAGTTCATCTAGTTGATGAGATTGTCATTCTGGGCCCCGTATTTCTACACAATATGTACCCCTTTGAGAGGTTCATGGGAGTCCTAAATAAATATGTCCGTAACCGCGCTAGGCCAGAAGGAAGCATCTCCATGGGCTTTGTGTTGACTTCATTCCTGACCTTAAGAAGATAGGTCTCCCTAAATTACGGTATGAGGGGAGACTGACTGGAAAAGGCACACTTGGAGGGGAGAAAATAATATGCAGGGACGAATATTCTTGGTCTCAAGCCCACTGCACTGTTCTACAGAACTCTACCTTGGTGACCCCTTATGTTGATGAACACAAGAACAGTCTGCGCTCCAAACACCCGGAGTAGTGCGACGACTGGATTACATGTGAACACATCAGGACTTTCAGCAGTTGGTTGGAAACACGTCTCAGAGATGAAAACAATGTTTGTGATGAGCTGTACTCGTTGTCCAGGGGACCATCTTCGACTGTTACGATTTGGAAAGGATGCGAGATAAATGGGAATACATTTTACACGATCGCCCAAGATCAAAAGAGCACCAACCAAAACAGCGGTGTCCACTTTGATGCAGCCACCGAGAGGGGAAAGGCCACATATTATGGTTACATAGTGGACATATAGGAACTTGACTATGGAGTAGATTTTAAGGTCCCTTTGTTTAAGTGCAAATGGGTCAATCTGTCTGGAGGCGGGGTACAGGTAGACCCACAGTACGGAATGACAACAGTGGATCTGAACAATCTTGGGTACACTGACGAACCATTCGTCCTAGCCAATGATGTGGCACAGGTTATCTATGTGAGGGACATGTCTACCAAACCGAGAAAAAGAAAAAAATAAGGAAGCGAATACATCATACGATGAGCCAAAGCGCCACATAGTTATTTCAGGAAAAGGGGACATCGTGGGAGTGGAGGGCAAGACAGACATGTCCGAAGATTATGAAAAGTTTCATGAAATTCCTCCCTTCAAAGTCAAGGCTGACCCAAGCATCCTAATAAATGATGAAGATTATCCATGGTTATGGCACAATAAGGAAAGGAGACAAGCGAAGAAAAAGTGAAGACTTTATCCACAACTATTATGATGATACCATGCCAACTTTCAACGTTTTTGTAGTTCATTTGAAATGCACGTTGTAACAGACAAGTTTCCGTATGAAATCCTGATACTTCGAAAGTGATGTCCGTTTCGTACACGAAGTGCATCCAGTTTTTACCGTAACCCTCTGAACTTTCTTGCATATGCTATGTGGATGAAATGACAATACCATGCCAAAATAAAAGAGAGGCGCAATGCTCACCTGCACGTTGCTTAGCTTCAGGCCAATGTGCAGGTGAGCACTGCACTTCTCCCTTCATCGTCTCTACACTCAGGGCTTATAAACCGCTGCGAGTGCCTCTCGCTTGGCGAGGTGGGACTAAAAAACAGCTGCAGAAAGAATCAACTAAAAAACTCTTTTACCGGTTCATGCCACGAACCTGTACTAAAAGGTGCTCGTGGGGCCCCAGCCTTAAAACCTGTACCAAATAAAATGCATTTGTAACAGCCTTAGAACTGGTACTAAAGGAATCAACTAAAAAGCTTTTATAAACCTCTAGTATTATTGAAACTAAAATTATATAGAATTTTGTTACAAACTTTAATAGCAAAAAGAATTATCATAAAAGAAAATAAATAAGTAATTAGAATTTTGTTCAAAACATTAAAAGCAAAAAGAATTATCATAAAAGAAAATAAATAAGTAATAAGAATTTTGTTACAAACTTTAATAGCTAAAAGAATTATGGTAAAAGAAAATAAATAAGTAATTATAATTTTGTTCAAAACATTAAAAGCAAAAAGAATTATCATAAAAGAAAATAAATAAGTAATTAGAATTTTGTTCAAAACATTAAAAACAAAAAGAATTATCATAAAAGAAAATAAATAAAGTAATTAGAATTTTGTTACAAACTTTAATAGCAAAAAGATATATTGTAAAAGAAAATAAAGAAGTAATTAGAATTTTGTTCAAAACATTAAAAGCAAAAAGAATTATCATAAAAGAAAATAAATAAGTAATTAGAATTTTGTTACAAACTTTAATAGCAAAAAGAATTATCGTAAAAGAAAATAAATAAGTAATTAGAAACAAAAAAGAAAGCAAAAAAACTGGGAAAAAATTAAAAAAAAGTGCCACCTACAGGGCCACCACGGCCTGCATACGAGTCGAAACCCATTAATAGGGCCAGGATGCAGGCCCGCAATAGGCCCAATAGGCCCACAAGCATAGAGAGTGATTTTAGGCCCATAAGCCTGTAGTAGAGAGGAGCTCGAAGTGGTTGGTTCGACAGGGCTTATAAACCACTCCGTGCCAGTTCCAGCACACGACCTTTGGTCCCAGTTGGTGCCACCAACCGGGACTAAAGGGGTGCATTGGTACCGGTTGGTGGCACCAACCGGTACCAATGCACCCCTTTAGTCCCGTTTGGTGGCACCAATCGGGACCAAAGGTCTCTGTTTCCCGCCCTTGGGCTGCTGAAAAGAGGCCTTTGGTCCCGGTTGGTGCCACCAACCGGGACTAAACGGTTGCATTGGTCCTGGTTGGTGCCATGAACCAGGACCAATGCTCTGCCTATATA
>NC_041387.1:519906233-519917389 GCF_002162155.2 Triticum dicoccoides
CCGTTGCCGCGCCGCCCCGCCCCGCGCTGTCGCCGTCGCCGTCCCCGACACCGTCGTCGTGAGCAAATTTTTTGCTAATTTAATTTGATGTTAGTATTAGTTAATTTAGATGTGTAGTATAATTTAGATGTATAGTTAATTGAGTTAGATTTTGTTATATTTTTTTTAGATTTTTTGTTACATTTTTTTGTAGTTCACAGACTTTTTTGTTAGATGTGCAGTAATTTAGATGTGTAGTTCATAGATTTTTCTGTTAGATTTTTTTTCATATTGTGTAATTAATTTGTTCATATTGTGTCAGATTTGTTTTCTATTAATAGATTTTTTGTTGATATTGTTGTTGAATATGCATGTTTGTATGTTCAAATGTATGCAAAGATCGAATATGTCAAATTTTTATGATTTTTTTTGTTCACAGAATTTTTATGATTTTTTATTGTAATTTTGTTCATAGAATTTTAATGTCTTTTTTGTCCATAGTATTTTCTTTGTCAATTTATGTATATCTTCATATTGTGTATGTATAGGAAAATTGTGAATGATAGAAGTCATTTATGAATATGTTCATATTTAGAATAGAGGAAAAAAGGAAAAAATAAGAAGAGAAAGTGTTTAATATAATTAGTTAGAAAAATAATAGAACTATATAGTTAAACTAGATTATTTTTATTAAGTACTACTTTATTTTATTTATAGTAAGTGCTTCATATATAGTTGAACTAGCTAGTTCATTTAATAAACTACTTTATTTTACTATATATAGAAGTAGTTTGTTTTTAGTAAGTACTACTTTATTTATTTATAGTAAGTGCTTAGTAGTTGAACTAGTTGATTTAGTTAATAAAACTACATTATTTAACTATATATAGAAGTAGTTCCCGCATCGACGTCGACGATGCCTATCCCGCATCCTCGTTGTCGTCGACTCGGTGGTGGAGGCTTGCTTGATCAGGGCCATGTTTGGGACTGGGCTCCGCCGGGCTGGTATTGGGAGGTGCTACCTTCTGGGGGACGTAGGTTGGTGAGGAGGCAGTCCGTTGTTGACCCGATCCTTGTTTGGTGGCGGTCGCGTGGGCCAGTGACGGTGCCGAGGCTTCCGGACACCGCGGAGGTGGTACGTCACCGTGTCAGCAAGGAGGACGAGCACGTCCGTCGCTACATGGTTGCACTGGAGGGCAGGTTCGACAATACCTGGCAGGTTCTTCAGGGATCTCACTGGAGCTATGATCCTGTGATGGTTCCTTATCTTTGGGTGTCCACCGCCCGCGAGGATACCCGTCGGGCGCTACGGTTGTAGATGTATTAATTAGTGATGCTATATCTATGATAGTATTCGAGGAGTATTAGTGATAATATTCGACGATGTACGGACACAAGAGATGATGTACTTTTGGTTATAATTAAATGCATGCTAATTTGAATACTACTTTATTTTACGATTTGGTTTTGCTTATTGAATGCTCATATTGGAAAAGTACTCCTACTTTGAATGCTAAAATTGAAGAGCACTCTATGGAGAAATCTAGGAGCCCCCTCCATCATCAACGCCGTCATGGGCGTAGCTTCTCCTTCATTCCCGTGTGCTAGACAATTTGGTGTAATAATGCACTCGGGAATGAAAGAAGGAACTACGTACCATCACCGATAGTCAACTCGTGATTAATAATAATGATCTAATTTAGGTTTTTTAGTACATATATTTAATTGTACAAGTTTAATATTTGAATTATGAACTTAGGCGGGAAATGTCGTACTCGGACGACGAAAACCGCCCGGGGGAGTGCGACTGGTGCCACGACGACCGAGGTATATGCGACAGGTTCATTGAGCTGGACAAAGATCGGCGCTTCAGCATTAAGCTCGAGGAGACCTTCAATGTTCATACGGTACGCAACAACGGCAATAGTTTTTTTCGTAATTAAGCATGACTTCAACTATTTTAACATGTATTTTTCATCTTTTCCAATTCGACTAGCTTATCCCATGCTATGCAAGACGCTATGTCTTGGAGAGGATGGGTTTTGAAGGACCCATCAAGGTTTGTATTTTAAAGTAAAGCTGTACAATGCTAAGAGTGTAACCCATTTTGGTTGCAAAAATTGGGAATCACTTTGCAAGATGTATGGTTTTGATGAGGTTATGCTTGTCACCATGGATGTTGGTGATCCTACAATCGAGCAAGACAATATGGACATTTGGGTCCTTGTGGATACACCTCCAATTCTTCTCCCATGTGAGCTTAGCATAGTTATTAAGTAATTTATATTGTTTATTTCAAAATAGTTGACATCTTATTTCCATTGAAAGCTTATTTTCATTCTTGAAAGAATGTGCGGAAGATGGTAGACAAAACCCACTACACCGATGGCTCCGAATTAACTTATAAGGAGAAAAATCATCTGATCGCATTTTGTACTGATCTTGAGAATTACAATGTCTACAATCGAACTCCTCAAAATTATGGTCAATACGTGCCACTAGTGCACGTGTTGAACTACGGTAACTACCATGGAGATACCCTGGTAAGATTTTTTACTATTACGACATCCCTTCATCTTTTTGCATACTTCTAAAACTAGTACATCATTGCTAGCTACGAAGTTATTACTATGTTTTTCAACAGATAATCCCGAATGATTGTGTGCCTCATCTGATGTATACGCACGGTCGCCTTGATGTCTTGAACATACAACCAGGTCGTCCTACGAATCTCAACTGTCCATACCGGATTTCTAAAAGAAGTGGAGACATGACAATCAAAGAATGGAAAAAATGTATGGACAGTCGTAAGGAGCTTCTTGGAAGCAAAAGGAGGCAAAGCGCAAGAATTGGAGACAGGATGATCTCCATTCCTCATAATGAAGAGTCAGGGTCTATATTGTTTTATGCTATTTTACCTTAAGGGTGTTTAGGTCCTACCTGATACTGATGATCATGTGCTAAGAACAATTATGTAGGGTTGGGTTCGATGACTATGAGGATGATGATCGTATGACTTGTTATTAATAACGAGTAGAAGTTGTATGATGATGCATGATTAGTAGGACTTGTTATTATATATGATGATGTATGATGCGAGCATGCATGAGTTATTATATATCAGCGGGTGAAATGATCATAACAGTAGCGTTGGTAAACCAAGGACGGAGATATAAGAGAGGACACTTCTCTCTATTAGCTAGCTAATAACAACCTAAAATTAACCCCGAAAACCCCTAAACCAGCCACTTTTTTTTAAAAAAAGTAAAACCTCAGCTCCAGCCAGCTTCTGACATGTGGAAGCCTTTTGGTCCCGGTTCATGTCACCAACCGGGATCAATGGCCCCCTTGCCTGGGCTGCTCGCAGTGGCCACGTGGAGGCCCATGTGTCCCGGTTCGTGTAAGAACCGGGACTAAAGGGGGGAGGCATTAGTAACGACTATTAGTCCCGGTTCAAGAACCGGGACTAAAGGCCCTTACGAACCGGGAAAAATGCCATTTTGGGTCCTGTATTTCTACACAATATGTTCCCATTTAAGATCTTCATGGGAGTCTTAAAGAAATATGTTTGTAACTGTGCTAGGCCAGAAGGAAGCTTTTCCAAGGGCCATGAAATAGAGGAGGTTATTGAGTTTCGTGTTGACTTTATTCTTGACCTTAAGCCGATTGATGTTCCTCAATCGCGGCATGAGGGGATACTGAGTGGAAAAGGCATGCTAGAAATGAATTTAGTAATAAGTATGGACGGGCATTCTTTCACTCAAGCACACTACACAATTCTAAAAACTTCCAGCTTGGTGGCTTCATATATCGAGGAACACACAGATATTGTACGCTCCAAGAACCCGGAGTAGTCTGGCTCCTAGATTAAACGTACACATATGGCGACTTTCGGCGGTTGGTTGCAAACACATCTCATGAATAACAACACTGATGCTCCTGAGCTGTACTTGTTGGCCAAGTCACCATCTTCGACTATATTGACTTCCAAAGGGTACAAGATAAATGAGAATACATTTTACACGATCGCCCAAGATAAATAGAGCACCAAACAAAACAGTGGTGTCCACTTTGACACGACAAACAACAACAGGAAAAAAGACACATATTATGGTTACATAGAGGAGATATGGGAACTTGACTATGGACCTTCTTTTAAGGTCCCTTTGTTTCGGTGCAAATGGGACAATCTGACATGAGGTTAGGTAAAGGTAGACTCGTAGTACGAAATGACACAGTGGTTCTCAATAATCTTGGGTACACAGACGAACCATTCTTCCCAGCCAATGATGTTGGGCAGGTTTTCTATGTGAAGGACATTTCTACCAAACCGAGAAAAAGAAAAGATAAGGAAGTGAATACATAATACGATGAGCCAAAGCACCACACATTTCTTTCAGGGAAAATAAACATCATGGGAGTGGTGGAAAAGATGGACATGCCAGAAGATTATGAAAAGTTTAATGAAATTCATCCCTTCGCAGTGAAGACTGAGCCAGGCATATGTTAAATGATGAAGATTCTCCATGGTTACGGAGCAATCATAAGCAAGGAACGCACATGAAGAAAAAAGTTTTATTCCCCAAGGTCCCACTCTGGGATGTGACCAGCTTCACCTTCATCACTTTCTCTCTAGTGAGTTTCTGGACTTATAACTGGACAGTCCAACTTCGGACAAACTGGAGGGAATCTTTGTAAGAGTTAAGGTATATATGTGTTTTGGGTGTTCCTAGGTGGACTCCAAAGTGTCGGAATCCAACCAAAAGGCTAGGGCATTTTTGCATTTGAAACATAATTATTCAATAATCATTTATTAAGTTACGAATTTTCAGTTATTCATGTCCTTTTAGTATTTTAATTATACAGAGGAGTTAATCAATGAAATTGTGTCCAAACAACATTTGAATGTGTAGGTTATGTTAAGACAAACAATTTAACATCTTATTTTCACCATTTGGTAAAGTGTTTTCACCCCTCAGTTATGGAGCTATGGAAGAGAGAGAGTTACTGGAGGTAGAATATGACTAGGGTGAGCTATGGTAAAAATTTGAGCTAAAGGAAAATCAATTTGGTACCCCAATCATTTACCACAAGATTTTGGTAGAAGTTGTTTGATTATGAATAGAGGTACATAGAGGGATCCAATGGCTTTGGAATTTAACAGGAATGAGGTTGGTATCAATTTGAGCTAGTGTGCAAATTTGTAGCTCATTTGAAGAAACTTGGCAATGTAAATATTTCAAACCCTAGAAATGGGCAGAAATGGTTTTGACAAGCTTTGATCAAGTTAACTTGTTCTCCACATTGTTCCACTTGATGGGAGTGAAGCTCATGGCCATCTGGCAATGTGGTAAAAAATTGAGATCAATGGGAGAAAGTTTCCACTTTAACTTTGCCAAACCCTAGAATGGGTAGAATTGGTTTTGGCACACTTTTACCAAGCTAATTAGTTCTCCTTGATGCACCACTTGTCCTACATTAATATTTAGACCATTTTAGCAGGTGTACCAAGTTTGATCTCATTTGGACATGTTAAGCAATGTAAGGTTGCTCAAACTAGAAAATAGACAGAGATGGTTTTCAGGGAATTCGATGAAGTTATCTTGTTTTCCAAGACATGAGAATTGGCAAGATCATCAAATATGGCATTTGTGACATGCTAGAATTTTCTTGGAATTTATGGTCAATATTTCCTTTGTAAATATTTCAAAAGCTTGAAATATCCAAAAAGGGTAATTGAGGGTTTTGATCTATGAAAGACCATTTCTGGCCTTAAGAAAAAGCCTTTAAATATGAGTGTGTAGGTTATGTTAAGGCAAACAATTTGACAGCTTATTTGCTCCATTTGGCTTAACATAACTAAATATATGAATTTTTAAAGTTGAAACTAATGTCTTAAATTACTGTATTTAATTAATAAGTGCAAAACTAATTATGCAAATTCCTGTCAAAATGATACTAATTGATAGAAATCTTCAAGATGAATCCATGGAAATTTGAATCAACTCATTTGGTTTAGTTTTCAAATTGTTATGCATTTTACAAGAATTAATTTCAATTTGTAAAATTGAATCTGTGAAATAATTTCTTCAAAATGAAAATTAATTGAAAGACACCTTTTGTCCCGGTTACAACCACCAGCCTGGACTAAAGGTCTGAGCTCCCATGCAGAATTTTGGCCGCCCAAAAGGACCTTTAGTCCCGGTTCGTGGCTGGAGCCGGGACTAATGGTCCCGCGTATATAAGTGGTGTCTCGGGGCCATCCACCGGCCGGGAGAACAAATCGAACCATGCCGCCAGTCCGCTCCTCTTCAACATCTAACCGTCGGAGATCGCCGACGCCGTCCCCCTTACTCCGGCCCCTCCCCAAGCTCATCGCCGGACTCGACCGACCCGTCGTGAGCTCTTGCACATTTCCCCCCTAACGTCGTGCTTTATTTCTCGTCATAGCCATCGCCCCCTCCGTTTTGCCGCCGCTCCACCGTGGCCGATGTTCGTCGTGGCCGCGCCCTAAGGCTGCTCATCGGGACTAGCTCGCGTCCTGGGTTCCATGCCCGCGCCCGTGGTCATGCTCCCGCGTGTGGCCGTGTAACGCCCCGAGACCGATGGCCAGATGTCTTCCAGTTATTTGCCGTTATTGCCATGTTAGTTGCTTGCGTGTTTCGACTTGCCATGTCATCATATGCATTTCATCTGCCTATTTTTCAAAACTTGCATCCGGTCATTTTCTCCGTTGTCCGTTTTGGATTCCGACACTCTCGCCCGCACCCGTCGCACCTCCCAGATCTTGTTTCGTGAGCGGTGGAAAAACGTTCTCGGAAGGGCCAAGAGTTGACAAGTGGTGTGGGTACATCACCGATAGACTGCCTGTCAAATTTCGTCCCATTTGGAGGTTGTTTGATGCCTCTCTCTATTTGCAGCCCAACACCCCTCGACAATAGCCAACTAGCCCATCCAAACCCTGTCCGTGCTCTTCGTCGTTGAATGACGATCGTGTGGGCGAAAACCGCACCTCCATAACCCTCTCCTAGCTCCCTCTACCTATAAATAAGCCTCCCCCTCCTAAAATTTTGGGTAAAACCCTAGCCTCTCCCCCTCTCAGTCGTCGGACGTGTTCGCTCGCCGGCAGACACGCCCGCAGCCACTCGGTGGCTGCCACATGTCCTCCCCAGCCGCCTCCACCATCGCGGCCCTGGAAGTTGACACGTCTCCAACGTATCTACTTTTCCTAATGCTTTTCCTCTTGTTTTGGACTCTAATTTGAATGATTTGAATGAAACTAACCCCGGGCTAACACTATTTTCAGCAGAACTACCATGGTGTTGTTTTTGTGCAGAAAGAAAAGTTCTTGGAATGGAACGAAACTTTGTGAGGATTTTTTATATCAATAAAGAGAATTTCTAGAGCCATGAGCCACCTGAGGGGGCCACCTGGGTGGGCACAACCCACCAGGGCGCGCTTGGGGAGGCAGGCGCGCCCCAGTGGGTTGTCCCCACCTGTTGGCCCGATGACCCTGAAACCAATGCTATAAAATAACATTATTTTAGAAAAAATCAGGGAGAAAGAATTATCGCGTTTCACGAAACGGAGCCGCCGCCGTTTCCTATTCTTCATCAAGAGGCCAGATCTGGGGTCCGTTTGGGGCTCCGGAGAGGGGGATCTTCGATCTTCGTCATCACCAACACATCTCCATCGCCAATTCCATGATGCTCCTCACCGGGAGTGATTAATCCCTTCATAGGCTCGCTGGTCGGTGAGGAGTTGGATGAGATTCATCATGTAATCGAGTTAGTTCTGATCCCTAGTATCCACTATGTTCTGAGATTGATCTTACTATGAGTTTGCCATGCTTAATGCTTGTCACTTAGGGCCTGGGTGCCATGATTTCAGATCTGAATCGTTTAAGTTATCACCATTATATCCATGTTCTAGATCCAATCTTGCAAGTTATAGTCACCTACTACGTGTTATGATCCAGCAACCCTGGAGTGATAACAGTCACGACCACTCCCGGTGATGACTGTAGTTTGAGGAGTTCATGTATTCATTGTGTGCTAATGCTTTCTTCTGGTTCTCTATTAAAAGGAGGCATTAATATCCCTTAGTTTCCAATGCGACCCCAGTGCCACGGGATGGTAGGACAAAAGATGTCATGCAAGTTCTTTCTATAAGCACGTATGACTATTTACGGAATACATGCCTACATTATATTTATGAACTATAGCTAGTGCCGTATCACACTAGGTTATAACTGTCTCATGATGAATATCATCCAACAAGTCATCGATCCAATGCATATGAATTTATCTTATATTTTTTGTGCTAAGTTACTACTGGTACTACTATTGTTACTGCTACAAAATCACTGCTATCACTATTACCGTTTCCGTTGCTACTATTGCTATAATCAAAACTATCATATTACTATGCTACCAATCACTTTGGTGCAGATAATTAATCTCCAGGTGTGGTTCAATTTACAACTCAGATCCGATCCTAATACCTTCAAATATTCTTTGGCTCCCCTTGTGTTGAATCTATAAATTTGGGTTGTCTACTCTACCCTCGAAAACTGTTGCGATCCCCTATACTTGTGGGTTATCAAGGCCTTTTTTCTGGCACCGTTGCTGGGGAGCTTAGCTATATTGGTTGACTCACTTGGGATTATTATCATATTATCACTATGAAGAATCTGAAGGATGCAAAGACTAAGTTTTTTCCCTCAAAGACGAGGGGAGGTAAGGAACTGCCATCCAGCTCTGCCTTAGATTCACCTTCTGTTATAAGTAAACTTGCAACACCACAACATGCTATTAATTCTGATATGTCACAAGTTATTGATGATGCTACTTCTGCTATGAATGCTAATCATGATGATGTTAGTACCTTGCTTGATGATGATGTGCCACCAGGTGAATTTCTTGATGAACAAATTTCTAGAGTAAGACAACAAGATATTGTTGAATCTGATGATGAACTTGAATTTGAAAATCTTGAAACACCTACTAGAACTAGTCCCCCTAGATATGAATTACCAAAGGTACCGGAAGGTTATACTATGAGTGAGGAGTCAACTAGAGATATTCTTTATTGTAAGGATAGAGATGATCTAGAGAAATTATTACACAAGTATGAGGAAAAATCTCTAAATGCTAAAATGAAATGTGATCCTGATTTTGCTACTTCACCTATTTTTATTGATGGTAAGGATTATGAATTCTCCGTCGACCCAGAGTTAATTACTTTGGTTGAATCTGATCTTTTCCATGGTTATGAAACTGAAACTTTTGTGGCACATTGAATGATATAACCACCTTTTTTGCTCATGATGAGAAGATTCACTATTACTACATTCTCAAATTATTTCCGTTCTCATTAAAGGGCGATGCTAAAGATTGATACAACACTCCTGCTCCTTGTTGTGTGCATAGTCCCCATGATATGATTTATTACTTCTCTGAAAAATATTTCCATGCTCATAAGAAACAGGCGGCCTTGCAGGAAATATTTAACTTTGTGCAAATTGAAGAAGAGAGCCTCCCACAAGCTTGCGGGAGGCTTCTCCAGTTGCTTAATGCTTTTCCTGATCATCCTCTTAAGAAAAATGAAATACTTGATATCTTCTATAATGGACTAACCGATGCTTCTAGCGATTTCCTAGATAGTTGTGCTGGTTGTGTTTTCAGGGAACGAACTATTGGGCAAGCTGAAGAATTATTGAATAACATATTAAAAATTATGATGATTGGACTCCTCCTAAAACACCTATTAACTCCACTCTAAAGAAGAGGGGTATCTTATATCTCAGTGTTGAAGATATGCAAGAGGCAAAGAAATCTATGAAGGAAAAAGGTATTGAAGCAGAGGATGTTAAAAATTTACCACCTATCGAAGAAATACATGGGCTTGAAGCACCACCACAACCAAAGCTGGTAGATGTAGAATCTTTAATAAAATTCAATGATAGTGATGGTCCTGGTAATAAACATCCTAGTCAATGCCTTTATGAGTTTGATAATTACATTAGGAAGTAAAATCACTTCAATGCAAATGTTATTAAACAATTGAAATACAACTCTGATACGATTGCTCGCTTAAGTGACTTGCTATTTAGAATCCCAAATGATGTTAGAGGTGTAGGAAAGCATGCCTCTATGGTTCAAACTCAATTAGAACAAGTTGCTAAATCTCAAAGAGATTTACTTGATGAAATGAACAATAATATAAGTGACTTTGCTGTAAGGCTAGCAACTAGAGGAGGCAAAATGACTTAGGAACCACTTTATCCTGAGGGACACCCAAAGAGAATTGAACAACATTCTCAAACAATTAACATTGATGCACCTAGTCCTTCTAAGAAGAAAAAGAAGAAGAAAAATAATAGGACTTTGCCTGCCTCAAGTGAACCTGAAGTAGAAAAACCTCATGACACTACTAGGGAAAAGCCTATACACAAAGGTATAGAAGTAGGACTTGTTAAAACAGGGCGCTACTGCTACTTTGTAGTACCGCGTTCCAAAAAAGTGTGCTATAGCTACAACTATAGCAGTAGTGCGTGCAGCAAAAAGCACTACCCCTATAATTCCCACCATGTTGTCCGTAGGCTAGGAATAGTAGTAGTGATTCCGCGTAAAGCGCGCTACCACTATTGTCGTTGTTGCAGCGCGTTTCTTAAGTAGAGCGTTACTGCTAAGAAAGAAAATAAAACTGAAACAAATATAAAAGTAAATGAAAATGAAAGAAGTAGGAAACAGAGAAATGAAAAAAAGAAAATGTAAGGATAAACAAAAGAAATGACTGCTTCCTATAGCAGTAGCGTGTTTTGTTAAAACGCGCTATAGCTAACTTAGCTATAGCGCGTTTCCGAGGGAGCGCTACTGCTAGTTTGACTTAACCACCCACGGGGTCAAAATTTTGCTAAGTCCTCCTTTCCCCCTCTCCCTCATGTTCCCCCAGCTCCTCTGTCGCCGCCGCCCGAGCCCAAGCCTGCCCTCACCGCCGCCGCCCGAGGCCGCCCTCAACCTCACCGTCGTCGCCCGTCGCCGCTCTCGACCTCACCGTCGCCGCCCTCGACCTCACCGCCGCCGCCCTCAACCTCACCGTTGCCGCCCGAGCCCGCCCAGGACCGACGCCTCCCAATCCCAAGCCCGCCCTCGCCGCCCCTAACTCCGTCGCCG
>NC_041387.1:519917749-519980012 GCF_002162155.2 Triticum dicoccoides
GAGCACCTCCTCGCCACCGTCTCTCCCCTCTCTATAAGCCCCCCACCCCTCCCGCACCCCCCCTTTCTCTCTGATTTTTCTTCCTCTGCCATGTTAATTAGCAGTAGTAGTAGATGTTAATTATTACTAGGGTTCATAGATAATGATTTTTAGTAGTAGTAGACGTTAATTAGTAGTAGTGATGGTACTAGTTAACTAGGGCAGTATGGTTAATAGTAGATGTTTTTTAGTTAGGGTAATAATAGATGTTAAGTAGTAGATAATGTAGATGTTAATTAGTTCAGTAGGGTTTTGTTTTTGAATTGAGTTTGTTTAAATAGATGTTAATTAGGGCAGTAGGGTTTAGTTTAGAGTAAAGTTTAGTTTAGTAGTTAACTAAATATAATTTGTATTTGTTTTTTGAATTGAGTTTGAGAGAGCATGAGATTTGTGTAGATTTTCTTGAAGTGTCAAACGCTTGGAGATGCAAATTTGAACTAGTCAGGATAGATGCAAATTCCTCAATTGTGTTTGCACATGTTTATCTACTATTGTAGTTTCTCATGTACATATTCTTAAGTGGTCGTGTTGTATGCAACATAGAAGTGGTTCAATTGTGCCCAAGTGATATTTCTTGTTTTCAGGGAATGAAGACGAGTGGCCTAAGTTTTGCCGGAATGTTGATTCATTTCCATTCCGGTAAATTTCACGTTCTCGATTTGTCCACTTTTTAGCAAAGGTCATGCCAAAATTTTCTGTGAATTTCGGCATGACTTGTGCCCGGGATTTGCCGCACTGGGAAGGAGTCAACGTTCCTGCAAAGCATAGGCCTTTTTTATGTCATTATTCATTTTATTAGGTCTTGAATTAATTGACTAGATTTAATCATAGGAAACATGGCTAGCAACGATGAAGGACAGGGTTCTGGTGACTGCGACAACGTCTACCTGGCGGCAGATGAATTTTTGAGCGAAGCCGACGATCAATGGTTGATGATGTTGGGTCCACCTGTCACATCGGAGACTGAGACCGACATCGAGACGGCGCTGAGACTGAGACCGGCATCGAGACCGGCGCTGAGACTGAGACCGGCGCCGAGACTAGCGGAGCCGGTATAGAACCAAAAGCAAAGAGGCAACGACTTCCTAACAAGCTCAGGACTACTAGACTGGTGGTCACGGAGGTGGACGACGACATTTTTGAGCAAAATGCGCCTGCGGAAGCGCGCGTGAGCTACGACAATCAAATAGGCTGCATTGTACGGACAACCGCCACCATCAAGGATGAGAAACTAAAGAAGATAGATAATATGAGGCCCTCCCTCCTAAAGAAGCTGCACCAGATATTCTTGTTCCTGGGCCAGAATGAAAATGATTATAAAGATCCAGAGAAGGACCCGGCAATGAAGAAGATAAACAAACACACCATGACCAAGTTTAGCGATGCGTTGGCCGCATGGAAAGCAAGGGTGAAACATCGGATCGTCAACAAAAAGGAACCCTACTCTGAGATTGTAAAGGATAACCCGACAATCATGGAAGAGCACTTTGAAATATTCAAGGCGGCTTGTGAGGCCGAAGCTGCCAAAAAAAAGTCGAAGTACATGAAGGGGCTTTAACAGAGGAACATGGGGTGCCAACACCTCGGAACTCGTAGTTACGGCGGGTAGAGGTCCATATGGGCCAAGGAGGATGCAGAACGCGAGAGTCTGAGCATCCCAGACCCATTGGCGGACTTCACCATCCCACAGGAGCGTGACGTCCTCCGGGCACGACACCATTGGGACTCAGTCAAGAAGGTTTTCCAGACGGACCCGGTCACGACGGAGTTCATGAGACTGCTGGTAATTTTAGTTTTGGATCAATTCGACTCCACATTAGTCATATTTGTAAACGATCCTTGTGCCTTTTGCAGAGAGAGCAGCACAGGATTGCGGCCGAAAGCGACTCGCCGTCTGAGGCGTTGGCGAGGCCAAGTGGGACAGTCCATTCAACCGGGCGTTGAACATATTGAAAGGACTTCCGGTGGAGATTCGACCGTCTTATGGACACGTGCACGGTGTCGGAGACGGCGCCACGTGGAAGAAGTACTACCGTGAGACCACGGAGGAGAGAAAGGAAAGACCGAGGTTAACTGAAGAAAACATCGACAAGAAGGTTGAGATTGCGGTTGATAAGAATAATCTGAGGAAGTCGCAATAGCGGTAGCTGCCGCAAAACAGGTGGTTGCAGATATGTCTAGTGTCTTAGTTCCGGCCGATTTCAATTGGAGCAGGCAGAATCTAGAAAAAAAATGCAGCGGACTTTCCCCTTGCTGACTTCTTCGGGAGCAACTCGACTAGCATTGTACCAGCACCAGCACCTGCACCTGCTCCTGCACCTGCTCCCGCACCGGCTCCCGCACTTGCTGCGACACCGGCTCCCACACCGGACGTGCTCGACGGTGCTTCGTCTTTGGCTGAACTCGACGCCCTCACGGTATCTGTCACACCGGCCCTCCTCAATAAATGTATAATCTCCTGATTCCGTTGCCTTTTGGATGTCTCACATCACAGACATGTCTTTGCAGGCCGACGTGACCGCATGCACCATATTGTACACTAACGGTGACCAGAAGGTGGACGTGGGGAAGGCGACGATAATGGAGCCGAAGGAACCATTGTTCCACGGCCGGCCGATCCCCCCGGACGTCTTCAAGGTTTCTATGGCCAGTCTCAAACCGGGCCACGAGAATTTGGCTCCTTTGGTACTAGGGGGGATGACGACGAGACCCTGCGGCGGCTTGGTGATTGTAATGGGTGGGTCTTGTTGTGGCCAAAGAGTCCGCTTCCTCTAGAGGTGGCCGGGAGCACACCCACGAGCACGCAGTTAGGTATGAACATCAACACCCCACCTACCCAATTAGCGTGGGCTGTCATGCTGGGTGAGAGCGGACGGGGCAAGGAAGAGGCTCCATTAGGCGCTGGTGTTGTCGCCATAAATGTGGATGGGGATGACGATGATACTCAACAGTATTTCAATACTGGTGCCTACTTAGAGTTTGAGCATCATGAGTCGGTGCCTGAATTGCCACCTCCGGAGTCTGAACGTATTATGGACGACCTTTCGGTAGCAAAGAAGCCTAGGAAGAGATCGAGGAAAGGCAACAAAGCTACTTCTATGATCCAGCCGCCTCAGCAGCCTTGGGTTCTAGACCGTATAGATATCCCCGGTGCGGCAAAATGGCATATCCCCGGTGAACCAATCCTACCTAAAGCAGCACTAGGGGCCAGATTCGGCGATCTAAGGAGACTTCATGCCAATGTGCTGCGGATAGAGGAAGGCCTCATCTCCTTAAAAAATCCAGGATACCCACTCTACTTGGTTAACGTGTCGCGGAAATTGTCGTACGATGACACATTCCCCACGGAGAAGTTCTTCCTTCGATTCTATTACATCTTCGACATGTTTCACTTGAAGAACCTATATTTTACGTTTGTCCACCTTTATGCCTTGCACATGAACTACCTCATCGGGGTTGAGCAGATACCTCATATCTGTGTCACTAACCCGCACTTCATGCACGAGCGCTTCTAGGGAGTCTACGCAGAGCACCGTCAATACGCGAGGGAATACATCGTCAATTTCATGCTCACCAATAAGGACAAGGAGGCGATTATCGTGCCTTACCATCCCCTGTATGTCATTCCTCATGGATATCCTTCCTTCGATTTCAATCATTCATTTGCATGGTGGAGGCTAATTAATTTGAGGTGTACTTATTTTGCGCAGCGGCGGGTGCGCCATCCTCATCATCCTCTGCCCCTGATACTCCCACGCTCTTTACTTGGACTCATCGAAGAACATTAACAAAAGGATTACACCAACATCAAGTCTGTTCTCGACAGTGCTATGTTTTAGTACGGCACACGGGGTGCAGAGGTCAAGGACAAGAAGAAAAGGGACGTCAGGCCCGCCTTCGGCCATAGGACCGACTTCTGCTGCATCCAACAACCAAGTGATTCTCTTAATGACGGATTCTATGTCCTACACCACATGCTGGAGTATAGACGGGATCACCAGAACCTTCGCATGTCACCTAGATCCGGCGATGGACATATTCTGCAATGGGCCAAGAACTTAGGAGATATCAAGGATTTCGAGCTGAGTTCTATGACATCCAGCGCGAACTTGCCCAAATCATCATGAAGGAGGTCGTCGAAAAAACAGGGATGTTCTATGAATAAGGACATATGTCGCGGGAAGACGCCCGAACACACGTAGCCGCTCAGCACCTCGACCTGAAGCCTTTCACTAAGCTCGGGGACTATCTTCCTGACTTGGATGGATGGCACGACATGTTGGAGTGATTGCCGATGTATGACAATGTCTCCGTTTAGTCCATAATTTTTGTATGACAAAACTTTGAGTTATGCACGATGAAACTTTATTTGTGATGTAATTAAACCGTCCTCCTCGACTAGCGAAGATCACTCTAGTTAAGGCATTTTGGGTACGATGAACTTTGTTATTTATGCTTATGATATGTTGCTTCTATTTTTGCCAAGTGTGTCTCTTTCTATTGCTCAACTATATATGTTGCATATCATCGACTCATGTGACGATGCAGGTGCATAGATCATCGATGGTGAAGAAGTGCTATGCCCGGAGTGTACGACGAGTGGCCGGGGTGTCAGGCCCAGGTGTACCGGTTTCCGGTTTCCGAGCGACTGCCAGTAGTTACTTTAGGTTCATGCTAATGCGATAGAGGGATACGAACTCATGTACTGCATAGTTCCGCTCTCACTCATAGTGATAGCTCTTCTCACATATATCATTGTTTAGATGGATGACCATGTAGTTGCAAGTAATCGAGACTTGTATCGCTATTTTCGAGATGATGACGAGACACCACTTTGTGTTGGATGATGATTATGATGATGACATGATTTGATGAGACTATTTGTATGTATATGCTATGATTACATTTGTATGTGTATGATATGCTAAAGATTATTGTATAAAGCCTATTCAAATACAAAAAAATATGCAGAAAAAAACAGAAACTAATAAAACTAGCAGTAGCGAGGGGTATAAAGTTAGCGGTAGCGCTCCCTTACTAGTAGCGCTTCCTACTAAAAAGCGATGTAGATATTAGCAGCAGCGCTCTGCACTAAAGATCACTACTGCTAGCCATGTATAGCAGTAGCGTGGGATGACACGCGCTACTGCTATATGTTAGCTGTAGTGCCTTATCAGTAGCGTGGCATCCCGCGCTACTGATAGGCAAAATACCCGCGCTACTGCTTGGATTTTTCCTAGTAGTGTGATAATGATAATGAAGTTTCTATCTCTGATGTTGAAATTCAATATGGTAATGAACAGTCACCTTCTGATAATGAAAAAGATAATGATGAGGTGCATGAAGACACTCAACCAAATGATAAAGAATCAGACAATGATGTTGGGATAGAACCAGCTATTGATCTTGATAACCCACAACCCAAGAATAAAAGATATGACAAAAGCGACTTTTTTTCTACAAAACATGGAAAGTAAAGAGAACCATGGGTCCAAAAGCATATGCCCTTTCCACCTAAGTCAACTAAAAAGAAACATGATGAAGAATTTGAACACTTTGCTGAAATGCTGAGGCTAGTCTTTCTGCGAACTCGCTTAACTGATATCTTAAAAATGCATCCTTATCCAAAGTATATGAAAGACATCATCACCAATAAGAGAAAAATAACGGAAGCTGAAATCTCCACTATGCTCGCTAATTACACTTTTAAGGATTGAGTACCTTAAAGACTTGGAGATCCGGGAATACCTATTATACCTTCCTCCAGCAAAAGAAATTATGTGAAAACTGCTTTATGTGATGTGGGAGCTGGTGTTAGCATTATGCCTTT
Organism: Triticum dicoccoides; assembly: GCF_002162155.2. Classification (NCBI taxonomy): domain Eukaryota; kingdom Viridiplantae; phylum Streptophyta; class Magnoliopsida; order Poales; family Poaceae; genus Triticum; species Triticum dicoccoides. Next base: position 519,923,619 of record NC_041387.1, read on the forward strand.
CTCTTTATATAAAAGACCTGATTTGAATAAACTCACGTCCACTGAAATATCTTTGCAAATGGTTGACAAATCAACTGCCATACCTATCTGTATTTGTCACGATGTTCCCATTGTTGTTGCTAATGTTACTATTTTGACTGACTTTGTTATACTTGAGATGCCCGAGGACGACAACATGTCGATTATCCTTGGTAGACCCTTCTTAATACTGCAGGGCTATTATTGATTGCAAATAAAAAGCAAGGTCACTTTTCATATCAATAGTAATGAGCACATGCTGCACTTTCCGAAGAAAGATTTCCAAGTGAATGGTATTAATGTTACTGAAAAATATCTGACAATCAACAATTGGAAGTTTTTAACTACCTCTACCTACTGTTAAAAAGAAATACGAAATGCTTATTGTTGAGGGCATTCATATCCCCATAGAGGTAACTTAGTGATTTATGAAAGTTCTTCGGTTTCATGCTAATTGAAAGTGGTTGTTAATAAGACTTGATCAACCTTATTAATGGATCATTTTGAGAGGAATGAAGTTGATGAATTTAGTAAGCACTACCTTCAATCCCTACCTTTTGTTTCCTGTTTTTCTTAGTTAAATAAAATAAATTGATATGCTTTGTCCGTTTTCTGAGTTTTCCGTGCAATAAAAAATGACCCAAAAATAAAAGTTCTTAGAATGCTCTGAAAATTTGATACAATTTTTTTTATGAATATTTCTGAATTTCTGGTGCAAATAATATTAGTGGGAGGTGCACCATGTGGGCACAACCCACATGGGCGCGCCAGGACACCTAGGCGCACCTTGGTGGGTTGTGGTCACCATGTGGGCCAACTCACTTACTTCTTCTTCCCACATCCCTCCATTCACCCAAAAAAAATCACTTTCACTCTCTCTCTCTCATCTTCTTGCTGCTGAAACCGCGGATTTCGATCTCCTTTCTTGAAGCTCCTTTTCTGAAACTATTTCAGGGATTTGCTGCTTGGTATGTGACTCCTCCATCTATATAATTAGTTTTTGTTTTAGTGGTTTATATTTGGAATAATTAGCTACTCTTGGTGCTGCTCTAGATGACTTGCATGTTGAATTCTTAGAGTTCTAGGTAGTTTGAATGCTTGCTATGGCCTCTATACATCCCTATGAGTAGTTGCTATTTATTTGTGAAGTTTTGTTAATAAATTTTTGTGACCAAAATTTTCCAGAAATTGTATGCGAACATGATGAACCTTTTTGGAAGGAGTTCTTCGAAGACGAGATCCTCGGAGGCATCCTCTAGCAGCAGCTCCGTTCGTTGGTCTTATGTTGAACCAAGTGAAAGTTCCATTCGAAGTGCCACCACCAAAACATGCTTATGGACATGCAATGATTATATGGTGAGTGTGGGTATTAAGGAGAAATTTGAGCAAAATGTTCAGTGTGCCAATATCGGTCTCTACATTTCAGATAAGTGCGACCAACACCTCATCCTCACTGAATCATTTATCAAAGGATTTAAATTCTTTCCCGGTGAGTATAGGGTGTCACTTAAACTGTATGAAAATCCATTTACCATTTCTCTAGAATGGTTTGCTCACCTCTGCAAAATCCCATTCTGGGGTTTGCTCGATGAGCCACCTAGGTTTGAGTTTGAAATATTCTTGACTAGTCTTTGCTTTGGTGAAACTAGGGGAATGACGCAAGGTAGAATAAAGAGCATACATTTTCCTGAAATTCAGTACTTCACATTATTTAATGGAAAATTTATTGTAGAAAAACAAGATTGTAGTACACTTTGTGCTCCTGATCTGAGTCTCATTCTTCGCGCTCTACAGTGATAGAAGTTATAATCTTGGAGCGATTTTTGCACGTAGGTTGCAGCACAACATTGGTAGTGGATATTTTTATGGTTGAATTTATGCCACACGCTTGGCCAGAGGGCTGGGTGTTTCACCTTTACCCTATGATTCTATTTTACCCACGTAGTACCTAGACTTCGATGCTATGAAACATCATAAGATTCTGAGGGGTGATCCTCATAATTTTACTTATAATTTGACATTTAACAAGGACTCTGTGGTAGATACATATTTTCCTGCACCTACTCTCTTTGATGTTCATAACAGGGGAAGAGTACGTTCTTGAGAGCGAGGTCCGAGCTCATAACAGAGAGGTTGTGGCTGCACGGTAGGCTGAGGCATCCACACCAAGAGCATCCGTGAGCTACCACTCCGACCATTACATAAGCTACTGACCGACTACCAAGTTACGCCAAAAGCCTAAGCTTGGGGGACTATGTATTCCCACCGACTTTACATCCATGTTCACACATTTCATTCCAATTGTCGGTGTCCACACTACTTCATTGTACCATCCATGTTTAATTTATTTTCTAGCTTTCTTCTTGTGTGTTTGGAAAACCTTGAGAAAATCCCAAAAATATGTTTCTTGCTTCTTTTTGATTTTTCTTCCTAGTTTAAATTGTTGTAACACTAAAAAGAAAATCCAAAAAGATTTCCTTGTTCTTCTTTTACTTGTTGCACTACTGGAATCAGGGATGTTGCCGTCTGCCAGTTCTTTGTCGTCTGCTTGCGGATGGCAAAGAAGGTCTTTGCCCCCAGCTATCAAACAACAGACGGCAAAGAACTGGCAGACGACAAAGAAGGTCTTTGCCATCTGTCTTTTCTTTGCCGTCTGCTGGCAGATGACAAAGAATCTTTGTCATTTGCCAGCGGACGGCAAAGAGGTGTCACCAGATGCCAGTACACTAGAACGGTCTACCCCTCTCTTTGTCGTCTGCTGGCAGACGACAAAGATTCTTTGCCATCTGCTGGCAGACGGCAAAGAGGGGGCTATCTTTTTTCGTGGATAAAAAAAACCCCGTTGCCCCCACCTCCTCTATCTCTATCCCCTTTCTCTCCGTCCCACACCTCTCTCTCCCCCGCCCTCTCTCCCTCTCCCTCGCGTGAGCAGCTATGACGGCCAATTCCGGTGAGCTCTGGCGGGATTCGATGGAGCCCTTCACACCCACGTGACCCCATCCCCCCGCTCCTCCATCCCCTCCGACCAGATTCGACGAGCGCGTGGGATCAACTGTTGCTAGTGGTAGTTCGGGGCATGCGGGCGGACCAGATCGACCTCAAGACCCTCGACGAGCAGCTCGACCGCCACCTCGCACACGACAGGATTGGGAGGCCGACCCCTCCAGGATCGTCGTCCGGTGAGGGAGTCCTGGATTAGGGTGTACTCGGATAGCCGGACTATATACTTTGGCCGGACTATTGGACTATGAAGATACAAGATTGAAGACTTCGTCCCGTGTCCAGATGGGACTCTCCTTTGCGTGGAAAGCAAGCTTGGCGATTCAGATATGTAGATCTCCTTCTCTGTAACTGACTCTGCTTAATCCTAGCCCCCTCCGGTGTCTATATAAACCAGAGGGTTTAGTCCATACGACGGGGACAATCATAATCATAGGCTAGCTTCTAGGGTTTAGCCTCTATGATCTCGTGGTAGATCAACTCTTGTAATACTCATATCATCAAGATCCATCAAGCAGGAAGTAGGGTATTACCTCCATCGAGAGGGCCTGAACCTAGGTAAACATCGTGTCCCCAGCCTCCCATTACCATTAGCCTTGGACGCACAGTTCGGGACCCCCTACCCGAGATCCGCCGGTTTTGACACCGGCATTGGTGCTTTCATTGAGAGTTCCAATATGTCGTCACGATAAGGCTTCATGGCTCCTTCAATCATATTCAACGACGCCGTCCAGGGGGTGGTTTTCCCTCCCCGACATATCTTCGTATTCGGCGGCTTCGCACTACGGGCCAACTCGCTTGGCCATCTGGAGCAGATCGATAGCTACGCCCCTGGCCATCAGGTCAGGTTTGGAAGCTTGAACTACACTGCCGACATCCGCGGAGACTTGATCTTCGATGGATTGGAGCTCGTGTCAGGTGCACCGAACATTCATGACGAGCATGACTTGGATCTGCCATCGGGGTACTCGGGGGATCGCGCCTGCGGCTGCCCTGGGAGTCAATCCGAGGCAGATTGTGCCATCCGAGGATGGGTGGATGGACCCCGACATGGAGGCTGCACACTCATCGGCCTTGGAGCCGAACACTGATCCCACCTCTTATGAGGCCGGTATCATCGGACCCTTGGACTTGTCTCCGGCTACAGGATCCGAACCGCGTACGTCCGTGCCTATCGAATCCGATTGGGCACCAGTTATGGAGTTCACCTTAGCGGATATCTTTCAGCACTCGCCCTTGGGTGATGAGGTGAACTCACTAAGGTCTCTCTCTTTGTCAGGAGACTCTTGGCCGAACTATGTCCGACTCGAGTGGGAGGCGGATGACGAAGAAATTCGTTGCCCACCCACCACTCACTTAATAGCCACTGTCGATGACTTAACCGACGTGCTTGACTTCAACTCCGAAGACATCGACGGTATGGACGACAATGCTGGAGACGAACAGGAACCACCGCCCACGGGGTGCTGGACAGCCACCTCATCATACGATGTATATATGGTGGATACACCCAAAGAAAACAATGGTGACGAACGGAAGTACGCAACGAAGATAATCCCCATGATAAGCCTCCAAAGCGACGCCGTAGGCGCCACTCTAAATCCCGCCACAGTAAAAACAGCACAAGAGAGAATAATACCCTGGTTGACTCCAAAGGAAACGACGACCCCATGGACCCAGCGATGGAGTAGGACGAGCCAGGGGACAGTGAACATAGTCTGGAGCCGACGTCAGATGATGCCGACCCCGAGGGTAAAATTGATTAACCAGTCTCCGGGGAGGAGAATAGTCCTGACGATGATGCACTCGTCATCCTAGGAAAAAACTTGGAACAAGAGAACCTCCATCGAAGGCTTATTGCCACCACAAGGAGCTTGAAGAAGCATAAGCAAAGGATTAAGGCCGCGCAGGATACGCTCAACCTCAGATGGAACAAAGTGCTCGACACTGAAGAAAAATGTGGCGACGATCGCCACACGAAGAGCTACCCAAAGCGCAAGCTGCTGCCCGAATTCGACGATGAGGCCATAGAGCCCATTCCGCTAAAAAATAATACGACCGATCAGCCGGACCGACCACCCCGTGGACGCGACAGGGCGGCTAATGATGCCGCACACATGGCAGCACACGATTTACGTGAGCTTCTAGACAAAAAAGCCGGTGTGGCCAGGTCCATTTTTGGATCTAGAAAACGTGCTCCGGCGCAGGATCAGACCCACCAAAACGATCGTATCAATCGAATACCAGATCGGAATCAACACTAAACACAACAACCATCGACATCATGCCATGACATATCCAGATACAAGGGTGCCGCGCACCCCCTGTGCTTCACCGATGAGGTGCTGGATCATGAATTTCCAGAGGGATTTAAACCCGTGAATATAGAGGCATACAACGAAACGACAGACCCTGGGGTGTGGATTGAGGACTTTATCCTTCATATCCACCTGGCTCGCGGAGACGATCTCCATGCCATTAAATACCTGCCCCTCAAGTTAAAAGGACCAGCTCGGCATTGGTTGAAAAGCCTTCCCGAAAACTCAATCGGAAGTTGGGAGGAACTTGAGGATGCTTTCAGTGCCAATTTTCAAGGGACCTATGTCCGACCTCCGGATGCAGATGATTTAAGTCACATAATCCAACAACCCGGAGAGTCAGCCCATAAGCTTTGGAAGAGATTTCTCACTAAGAAGAATCAAATCGTCGATTGTCCGGATGCCGAAGCCTTAGCGGATTTCAAGCACAGTATCCGAGATGAATGGCTCCCTAGACATCTCGGCCAAGAAAAGCCGAGGACAATGGCAGCCCTAACAAGACTTATGACCCGCTTTTGCACGGGCGAGGACAGCTTGTAGGCCCGTAGCGGCACCAGCAACCCAGGCACATCCGAAGTCAGGGATGGCAACGGGAAGCCACGACGCAATAAAAACAAGCGTCGAATGAAGACAGCCTAGATAACACGACGATCAACGCTGGATTCAAGGGCCCTCGACCTGATCAAGGGAAGAAGCCATTTAAAGGCATTAGAGATGGACCGTCCAGCCTAAATAAGATTCTAGACAATTTATGTCAGATTCATGGCACCCCCGAAAAACCTGCAAACCACACCTACAGAGAGTGCTGGGTTTTCAAGCAGGCCGACAAGCTAAATGCCGAACACAAGGGGAAGGAGAGCCAAGTGAAGACGAGGATGAGCCTCGCCAGCCGAACACTGGGGGACAGAAAAAATTCCCACCAGCAGCCAAAACACTGAATATTATTTACGCAACTCACATTCCAAACAGAAGGCGCAAACGCGCACTCCACGACGTATACGTTGTAAAGCCCATTGCCCCCAAATTCAATCCATGGTCGGCCTGCTCGATCACCTTTGATCGCAGGGATCACGCGACTAGCATCCGACACAGAGGATTGGCTGCCTTGGTGCTTGACCCAATAATTGATGGATACCATCTCACTTGAGTCTTTATGGACGGCGGCAGTAGTCTTAACCTGATATATCAGGATACTCTCCGCAAAATGGGGATAGACCCGTCAAGAATCAGCCAAAGGAATACTACCTTTAAAGGATTTATACCAGGTGTCGAGGCCCGCTGCACGGGCTCTCTAGTACTAGAGGTTGTATTTGGTTCTCCCCACAACTTGAGAAGCGAAGAACTAATCTTCGACATCGCTCCATTCCGAAGCGGCTATCACGCACTACTCAGGAGAACGGCCTTTGCTCGTTTCAATGCAGTACTGCACTACGCCTACCTTAAACTTAAGATGCCCGGTCGACGTAGCATCATTACAGTTACTGGAAATACAGAGTGTTCCTTACGTGCGGAAGAATATGTGGTGGCTCTAGCAGCCAAACACTGAGCGGGCCCTGCAACCAGAATAAATGGTCGGTCATGAGGACCACGGACATGGTTAGACGAGTCCGGCGCCCCACCAGATGTAAAAGCTCATATGAACCTGAGCTTGGGTGGATAGATATACCCCCATAGGTGGTGCTAGGGGCCGCTCGCAAAAAAAATCCCATAGTTCGGCTCGATCCTATTAATACAATAACATATTGCATTTTCATGGTTCGTTCAGATTAACCAACTCTTTGCACGAAGTCTTTCACCTGGGTTTTTCCTTTTTATAGATGATCATCGTGCTACACCCTTCTAGAATACGACACAACAGAGGTAAAGGCGCAGATGTGCAGCAGGGCCCCGCTCAAAGGTTTCTTGTTAGATTAACACCCTGCGTAAACCTTTTTTACTATCTCTTGTTGCTTTATACCCTCCGGACACTAAACATTACTGAGAGGGATACTGGCATTCCTGACACTTTGTCACGCCAGACTAATGCATGTATCTGGAAACACAGGGTTCATTATCAAGGGCGTTACTCAGCCCAATATATGTCATAAAGTCCGAATACCTTAGGGAGTGTTCGGCGTTGTGAGTTTGGCCTTATATGCATCAGCTCCGAATCATGTCTTTGGTCAAATGTTGGGTTTTCCCGGCTCCCATGTTTTGCTACCTTACGTTCCGCTCTATCGCCTAAGGGGGCACCGGGAGAACTACTTCGATTGTGCCCTGGTTCATCTAGGTGAGCACCTCAGTAGAGAAAGCCGAAAACTGACTGTCATGATAAAGCGAGAGATTGGTCAACCACTCGATGACTTAGTGGAATCTTCATGATTCCTCCACATTAACGAAGGACCGGTTTCCCGGTCACGTATGTACGTGCACTAAATTCGGATGAACGGGAATGTACCAGGGGCTATATAGTAGCCCCATCGTCAAACTCCTATGGCTAAGTGAAAGTGTTAAAGCTATATGATACGTCCATTTTGCATCATGCTTTTATGTCAATATTTATTGCTTTATGGGCTGTTATTACACGTTATATCTCAATACTTATGGCTATTCTCTCTTATTTTATAAGGTTTACCATGAAGAGGGGGAATGCCGGCAGCTGGAATTCTGGCTAGAAAAGGAGCAAACGTTGGAAACCTATTGTGCACAACCCCAAAAGTCCTGAAACTCCACGAAACAACTTTTTAGAATTAATTAGAATTTTTGAGCGAAAGAAATACACCAGGGGGCCCACACCCTGTCCAGGAGACAGGGGCGCGCCCCTTATCTCCTGGGCCCCCTGGTGGGCCTCCGGTGTCCATCTACTGCTATATCATCGCTTTTACCATGGAAAAAATTAGGGGCAAGCTTACGGGACGAAACTCTGCCACCACGAGACGGAACCTTGACGGAACCAATCTAGGGCTCTGGCGGAGCTGTTCTGTCGGGGACACTTCCCTCCGGGAGGTGGAAATCATCACCAACGTCATCACCAATGATCCTCTCATAGGGAGAGGGTCAATCTCCATCAACAGCTTCACCAGCACCATCTCCTCTCAAAACCCTAGTTCATCTCTTGTATCCAATCTTGTATCAAAACCACAAATTGGTACCCGTGGGTTGCTAGTAGTGTTGATTACTCCTTGTAGTTGATGCTAATTGGTTTAGTTGGTGGAAGATCATATGTTCAGATCCTTTATGCATATTATTACTCCTCTGATTATGAACATGAATATGCTTTGTGAGTTTACGTTTGTTCCTGAGGACATGGGTGAAGTCTTGCTATTAGTAGTCATGTCAATTTGGTATTCGTTCGATATTTTGATTAGATGTATGTTATCTTTTGCTCTAGTGGTGTTATGTGAACGTTGACTACATGACACTTCACCATTACTTAGGCCTAGAGGAAGGCATGGGGAAGTAATAAGTAGATGATGGGTTGCTAGAGTGACAGAAGCTTAAACCCTAGTTTATGTGTTGCTTCGTTAGTGGCTGATATGGATCCATATGTTTAATGCTGTGGTTAGGTTTACCTTAATACTTCTCTTGTAGTTGGAGATTCTTGCAATAGGGGTTAATCATAAGTGGGATGCTTGTCCAAGTAAGGGCAGTACCCAAGTACCGGTCCACCCACATATCAAATTATCAAATTACCGAACGCGAATCATATGAACGTGATGAAAACTAGCTTGACGATAATTACCATGTGTCCTCAGGAGCTCCTTTCTCATTATTAGAAATTGTCCAGGCTTATCCTTTGATACATAAAGGATTGGGCCACCTTGCTGCACTTTACTTATTTTATTTACTTATTACTCGTTACTATTTATCTTATCACAAAACTATCTATCACCTACAATTCCAGTGCTTGCAGAGAAAACCTTACTGAAAACCGCTTATCATTTCCTTCTGCTCCTCGTTGGGTTCGACACTCTTACTTATCGAAAGGACTACGATTGATCCCTACACTTGTGGGTCATCAAGACTCTTTTCTGGCACCATTGCCGGGGAGTGTAGCGCTTTTGGTGAGTGGAACTTGGTAAGGAAACATTTATATAGTGTGCTGAAATTTTCTGTTACTTGTCACTATGGAAACTAATCCTTTGAGGGGCTTGTTTGGGGTATCTTCACACCAACCAGAAGAGCAAAGAGTTGCTCCTCAACCTACTGAACATTATGAAAATATTTATTTTGAGATCCCTTCGGGTATGATAGAGAAAATGCTAGCTAATCCATTTGCAGGAGATGGAACATAGCATCCCGATTTACACCTTATCTTTGTGGATGAAGTTTGTGGATTATTTAAGCTTGCAGGTATTCCTGATGATGTTGTCAAAAGGAAGGTCTTCCCTTTATCTTTGAAGGGAGATGCATTGACATGGTATAGGCTATGTGATGATACGAGATCTTGGAATTATAAGCGATTGAAATTGGAATTTCACCAGAAGTTCTATCCTATGCATCTTGTTCATCGTGATCGTAATTACATATATAATTTCTGGCCTCGCGAAGGAGAAAGCATCGCTCAAGCTTGGGGGAGGCTTAAGTCAATGTTATATTCATGCCCCAACCATGAGCTCTCTCGGGAAATGATTATTCAGAACTTTTATGCTCGGCTTTCTCTTGATAATCGCAACCTGCTCGATGATACGCATCCAACGTATCTACTTTTCCAAACACTTTTGCCCTTGTTTTGGACTCTAACTTGCATGATATGAATGAAACTAACCCGGACTTACGGTGTTTTCAGCAGAACTGCCATGATGTTGTTTTATGTGTAGAAAAGAAAAGTTTTCAAAATGTCCTGAAAATCCATGGAGGCACTTATTGGAATTAATAAGAATTTCTGGGCGAAAGAAATACACCAGGGGGCCCAGGGGCTGTCCACGAGACAGGGGGGCGCGCCCCCCCTATAGGGTGCGCCCCCCTATCTCGTGGGCCCCCTGGACCTACACCGACCTCAACTCCAACTCCATATATTCCGTCTCACGGAGAAAACAATCAGAGAGAAAGTTTCATCGCATTTTACGACACAGAACCGCCGCCAAGCCGTAATCTCTCTCTCGAGGGCTGATCTGGAGTCTGTTCGGGGCTCCGGAGAGTGGGATTCGTCGCCGTCGTCATCATCAACCATCCTTCATAACCAATTTCATGATGCTTACCGCCGTGCGTGAGTAATTCCATCGTAGGCTTGCTGGACGGTGACGGGTTGGATGAGGTTTACCATGTAATCAAGTTAGTTTTGTTAGGGTTTGATCCCTAGTATCCACTATGTTCTCAGATTGATGTTTCTATGACTTTGCTATGCTTAATGCTTGTCACTAGTGCCCGAGTGCCATGATTTCAGATCTGAACCTATTATGTTTTCATGAATATATGTGTGTTTTTGATCCTATCTTGCAAGTCTATAGTCACCTATTATGTGTTATGATCCAACAACCCCGAAGTGACAATAATCGGGATACTTCTCGGTGATGACCGTAGTTTGAGGAGTTCATGTATTCACTATGTGTTAATGCTTTTGTCTGGTTCTCTAGTAAAGGAGGCCTTAATATCCCTTGGTTTCCACTAGGACCCCGCTGCAACGGGAGGGTAGGACAAAATATGTCATGCAAGTTCTTTTCCATAAGCACGTATGACTATCTACGGAATACATGCCTACATTACATTGATGAGCTGGAGCTAGTTCTGTGTCACCCTATGTTATAGCTATTACATGAGGAATCGCATCCGGCATAATTATCCATCACTGATCCATTGCCTACGAGCTTTTCATATATTGTTCTCCGCTTATTTACTTTTCCGTTGCTACTGTTACAACTACTACAAAAACCCAAAAACATTTATCTTTAATTTTGACATTGTTACCATTATTATCATACTACTTTGCTACTAAATACCGTGCTGCAGATACTAAATTATCCAGGTGTGGTTGAATTGACAACTCAACTGCTAATACTCAAGAATATTCTTTGGCTTCCCTTGTGTCGAATCAATAAATTTGGGTTGTACTTCACCTTCGAAAGCTGTTGCAATCCCCTACACTTGTGGGTTATCACTCGATACTTCCCGTGCTGGTTCTTATATGCTGAAGACTATTGATTTCAAATGGGACTTATTGGAAAGAATTAAACGCAACTCTGAAGATTGGGGTTCCGACGATGGTAAGGAGTCAGGTATGACACCTAAGTTCGATTATGTTAGATCTTTTATGAATACCGATGTTTTTCGTGGATTTATTGCTAAATATGGACTTGACTCTGAGATAGTAGCTACTTTCTGTGAATCTTTTGCTGCTCACGTTGATCTACCTAAAGAGAAGTGGTTTAAATATAATCCTCCTGTTGAAGTGAAAGTAGTTGCACCTATTACAATCGAAGAAAAGACTATTACCTATAGTGATCCTTTTGTTCCTACTACTTATGTTGAAAAACCTCCTTTTCCTGTTAGGATAAAGGATCATGCTAAAGATTCGACTGTTGTTCATAAGAGTAATACTAGGACTTATACACCTCATGAGCAAATTAATGTTGAACCAAGTATTGCTATGGTTAAAGATCTCTTGGATGAGGATTTAGATGGGCATGTTATTTATTTCTGTGGTGAGACTGCTAATATTGCCAGGCCAGATACTAAGACACGTAGACTTGGCGTAGGCATGCTTGTTATTTCTGTTAAAATAGGAGATCATTGTTATCACAGCTTATGTGATATGGGTGCTAGTGATAGTGCAATACCTTATTCCTTATATCAAGAAATTATGCATGACATTGCACACATTGAGTTAGAAGACATTGATGTCACTATTAAGCTTGCTAATAGGGATACCATTAAACCCTTTGGGATTGTTAGAGATGTTGAAGTTTTGTGTGGGAAGGTTAAATACCCTCCTGATTTCCTTGTTCTTGGTTCCCCACAAGATGATTTTTGTCCCGTTATTTTTGGTAGACCCTACTTGAATACAGCTAGTGCTAAGATTAATTGTGAAAAGAATATTGTCACCGTTGGCATAGATGGTATGTCTCATGAGTTTAATTTTTCTAAGTTTAGTAGACAACCTCGTGAAAGGGAACCACCTAGTAAGGATGAAATTATTGGTCTTGCTTCCATTGTTGTTCCTCCAACTGGTCCATTAGAACAATACTTGCTAGACCATGAAAACGATATGTTTATGAAGGAAAGAGAGGAAATAGACGAAATGTTCCTTAAACAGGAACCTATGCTGAAACATAATCTTCCCGTTGAAATTCTTGGGGATCCCCCTCCACCCAATGGTGATCCCGTGTTTGAACTCAAACCTTTACCTGATAATCTTAAGTATGCTTATCTTAACGAAAAAGAAATATATCTTGTTATTATTAGTTCTAACCTTTCGGAGAAAGAAGAAGAAAGATTATTGAAAACTCTAAAGAAGCACCGAGCAGCTATTGGATATACTCTGGATGATCTTAAGGGCGTTAGTCCCACATTATGTCAACACAAAATTACATTGGAGGATGATGCCAAACCAGTTAGAGATCCTCAAAGACGATTAAATCCCAAGATGAAGGAAGTGGTAAGAAAGGAGATACTAAAGCTCCTTGAGGCAGGTATTATTTATCCCATTGCTGATAGTGAATGGGTAAGCCCTGTCCATTGTGTTCCTAAAAAGGGAGGTATTGCCGTTGTTCCTAATGATAAAGATGAATTGATCCCGCAAAGAATTATTACAGGTTATAGGATGGTAATTGATTTCCGTAAGTTAAATAAAGCCACTAAGAAAGATCATTACCCCTTACCTTTTATTGATCAAATTCTAGAAAGACTATCCAAACACACACATTTCTGCTTTCTAGATGGTTATTTTGGTTTCTCTCAGATACCTGTGTCAGTGAAGGATCAATCTAAAACTACTTTTACTTGCCCTTTTGGTACTTTTTCTTATAGATGTATGCCTTTTGGTTTATCTAATGCACCTGCTACCTTTCAAAGATGCATGATGGCTATATTCTCTGGTTTTTATGAAAATATTTGTGAGGTATTCATGGATGACTTCTCCGTCTATGGATCCTCTTTTGATGATTGTTTGAGCAACCTTGATCGAGTTTTGCAGAGATGTGAAGACACTAGTCTCGTCCTGAATTGGGAAAAGTGTCACTTTATGGTTAATGAAGGCATTGTCTTGGGGCACAAGATCTCCGAGAGAGGTATTGAAGTTGATAAAGCCAAAGTTGATGCTATTGAAAAGATGCCATGTCCCAAGGACATAAAAGGTATAAGAATTTTTCTTGGTCATGTCGGTTTTTATAGGAGGTTCATTAAGGACTTTTCTAAAATCTCTAGGCCTTTGACTAATTCATTGCAAAAAGATATTCCTTTTGTCTTTGATGATGATTGCGTAGAAGCATTTGAAGTACTTAAGAAAGCTTTGATCACTGCACCTATTGTCCAGCCACCTGATTGGAATTTAACTTTTGAAATTATGTGTGATGCTAGTGATTATGCTGTAGGTGATGTTCTAGGGCAAAGAGTCGATAAGAAATTGAATGTTATCCAGTATGCTAGTAAGACTCTTGATACTGCCCAGAGAAATTATGCTACTACTGAAAAAGAGTTCTTAGTAGTTGTGTTTGCATGTGATAAGTTTAGACCTTATATTGTTGATTCCAAAGTTACTACTCACACTGATCATGCTGCTATTAAATATCTTATGGAAAAGAAAGATGCTAAGCCTAGACTCATTAGATGGGTAGTCTTGCTCCAAGAATTTGATTTGCATATTATTGATAGAAAGGGTGCTGAGAACCCCGTTGTAGATAACTTGTCTAGGTTAGAGAATGTTCTTGATGACCCACTGCCTATTAATGATAGCTTTCCTGATGAACAATTAGCGGTTGTCAATGCTTCTCGTACTGCTCCTTGGTATGCTAATTATGCTAATTACATTGTTGCTAAATTTATACCGCCTAGTTTCACATACCAGCAAAAGAAAAAGTTCTTTTAAGACATAAGACATTACTTCTGGGTTGATCCACACCTTTATAAAGAAGGAGTAGATGGTGTTATTAGACGTTGTGTGCCTGAGCATGAACAGGAACAGATCCTACACAAGTGTCACTCTGAATCTTATGGAGGACACCACACTGGAGATAGAACTGCACACAAGGTACTACAATCTGGTTTTTATTGGCCTACTCTTCAAAGATGCTCGTAAGTTTGTCTTATCTTGTGATGAATGTCAAACAATAGGTAACATTAGTAGACGCCAAGAAATGCCTATGAATTATTCTCTTGTTATTGAACCGTTTGATGTTTGGGGCTTTGATTATATGGGACCTTTTCCTGCCTCTAATGGTTATACACATATTTTAGTTGCTGTTGATTATGTTACTAAGTGGGTAGAAGCTATTCCAACTAGTAGTGCTGATCATAACACTTCTATTAAAATGCTTAAAGAAGTTATTTTTCCGAGGTTTGGAGTCCCTAGATATCTTATGACTGATGGTGGTTCACATTTTATTCATGGTGCTTTCCGTAAGATGCTTGCTAAGTATGATCTCAATCATAGAATCGCATCTCCTTATCATCCGCAGTCTAGTGGTCAAGTAGAGTTGAGCAATAGAGAGCTCAAATTAATTTTGCAAAAGGCTGTGAATAGATCTAGAAAGAATTGGTCCAAAAAACTTAATGATGCATTATGGGCCTATAGAACTGCATACAAAAATCCTATGGGTATGTCTCCATATAAGATGGTTTATGGAAAAGGGTGTCATTTGCCTCTTGAACTTGAACATAAGGCATATTGGGCTATTAAAGAGCTCAACTATGACTCCAAACTTGCTTGTGAGAAGAGGTTGTTTGATATTAGCTCCCTTGATGAATGGAGAACTCAAGCCTATGAGAATGCCAAGCTATTCAAAGAAAAAGTCAAACGCTGGCATGATAAGAGGATACAAAAGTGTGAGTTTAATGTAGGAGACTATGTATTATTATTCAACTCTCGCTTAAGATTTTTTGCAGGAAAACTTCTCTCAAAATGGGAAGGTACTTACGTTGTCGAGGAGGTCTATCGTTCTGGTGCTATAAAAATCAACAACTTCGTAGGCATGAGTCCAAGGGTGGTAAACGGTCAAAGAATTAAACATTATATTTCAGGTAATCCTATAAATGTTGAAACTAATATTATTGAAGCCGTAACCCCTGAGGAATACATAAGGGACACTTTCCAGAATGTTTCAGACTCCAAAAAGGTATAGGTATGTGGCACGGTAAGTAAACCGACTCCAAAACAACTCCAATGGCATTTTTTATCAGTTTTGGAATATTTAAGAATTTTAGGAAGAAAGAAGTAGTTCGAAAGGGACACGAGGCTCCCACGAGAGTGGAGGGTGCCCCCCCCCTACTGGGCGCGCCCCCCTGTCTCGTGGGAACCTCGTGTGCCTCCCGGACTCCGTTTTCTTGCACGTTACATATTTTGGTCGGTAAAAATTCATTATATATACTCCCGGAGGTTTTGACCACCGTATCACGCAAATAACCTCTGTTTTTGTTTCGAGCTGTTTCTGTTTCAGCTTTAGAGCATCATGACATCTCCAAGCGCTCCCAAAGACAAGTTTTTTGAGACGGTTATCAACCCCTATCTCGCGGAGGTGCTGCAACACCCTCAAACCATTGAGATGCGTGAGGGGGTGATGCACATCCGCGATGTGGAGGGACCAAGGCGTACCGGGAGCGTGGAGACAAAGCTTGAAGCCGTGGAGCAGCAAGTTTTCAAGTGTGAAGGGATGGTGGAGCATGGACTGAACACCAACCAAATGATGATCACGGAGTTCACCAACAACAACAAGCTGGATGCCAAAGTCATTGGGGAGACCATCTTCAAGCTTCAAGAGAAAATCGAGCACCTCCAAGCCCAGATCTACGACCTTCAAAACCAGAACTGTGAGTATGAATATAGATTCAAGAGGATGAGTTTGGCTGCAGATTTAAGGATCCCGGAGACTCGATCATCCTTCTATGATGGAGAGCCTATGCCCTGGAAGACAGACAACAAGCCTACATCATCACATGGGTATGGGCACTCCCCTTGGCAACTGCCAAAGCTTGGGGGAGGTGCCCCGGTATCGTATCACCATCACACTCCTATCTTTACCGCTTTATTTAGTTCGATCCTTTTTGTAGTATCGTGATCTAGTAGATTGAAGTTTTGATATCAATTAGTTTGAGTTTTGCATTGTGCTCTCTTTTTGTATTCGAGTCCGCGAGCTATCTATAATAAAGATTAGTGTTGAATCAAGGGCTTTGCTTTGTTGCTATGATCTTGAGGAAGTAGAAAGAATAAATGAGTTCATATTGATCTTATGGATAGTGATAACTTCACATATAGAAAGTATGAGGCATAAGAAATGTTGAGAGTTGATAAACATAGTTTTGGTCATCGTTGCAATTAATAGGAAGTGATAAGGAAAGAGAGGTTCACATATAAATATACTATCTTGGACATCTTTTATGATTGTGAGCACTCATTAAGTATGACATGCTAAAAGAGTTGACGTTGGACAAGGAAGACAACATAATGGTTTATGTTTTCTCACATCTCAGTTAAAGTATATTGTCATTGACCTTCCAAACATGTTGAGCTTGCCTTTCCCCCTCATGCTAGACAAATTCCTAGCACCAAGTAGAGATACTACTTGTGCTTCCATATTCCTTTAAACCCAGTTTTGCCATGAGAGTCCACCATATCTACCTATGGATTGAGTAAGATCCTTCAAGTAAGTTGTCATCAGTGCAAGCAATAAAAATTGCTCTCTAAATATGCATGACTTATTGGTGCGGAGAAAATAAGCTTTATACGATCTTGTTATGGAAGCAATAAAAGCGACGGACTGCATAATAAAGGTCCATACACAAGTGGCAATATAAAGTGACGTTCTTTCGTACTAAGATTTTGTGTATCCAACCCTAAAAGCGCATGACAACCTCTGCTTCCCTCTGCGAAGGGCCTATCTTTTACTTTATGTTCCTCCTTTATGTTTTTATTTTGAACTTGAGTCAAGGTGATCCTTACCTTTCCCTTCTTCATTTTATCCTTTTGCGAGCTCCTCGTGTTTGAAAGAGCATGATACATATATCCAATTGGATGTTCGTTAGCATGGGATATTATTGTTGACATCACCTAAAGGTGAATACGTTGGGAGGCAACACAATAAGCCCCTATCTTTCTCAGTGTCCGGCTGAAACTCCATAACCACATGTATTGCGTGAATGTTAGCAATTGTAGAAGACTATATGATAGTTGAGTATGTGGACTCGCTGAAAAGCTCTATTGTTGACTCTTTCTGATGTTATGATAAATTGCAATTGCTTCAATGACTGAGATTATAGTTTGTTAGTTCTCAATGAAGTTTTTGAACCATACTTGATATTGTGATTTGATTGTCACTTGAGCATAAGAAATTATATAATGAAATCTATATATGTGTTGTTATAAGAATGATCATGATGCCCTCATGTCCGTATTTTATTTTTATCGACACCTCTATCTCTAAACATGTGGACATATTTTTCGATTTCGGCTTCCGCTTGAGGACAAGCGAGGTCTAAGCTTGGGGGAGTTGATATGCCCATTTTGCATCATGCTTTTATGACAATATTTATTGCTTTATGGGCTGTTATTACACGTTCTATCTCAATACTTATGGCTATTCTCTCTTATTTTACAAGGTTTACCATGAAGAGGGGGAACGCCGGCAGCTGGAATTCTGGCTGGAAAAGGAGTAAACGTTGGAAACCTATTCTGAACAACCGCAAAGGTCCTGAAACTCCACAAAACAACCTTTTGGAATAGACCAGGGGGCCCACACCCTATCCAGGAGACAGGGGGCGCCCCCCCTATAGGGTGCGCTCCCATATCTCCTGGGCCCCCTAGTGGGTCTCCGGTGTCCATCTTCTTCTATATCATCGCTTTTACCCTTGAAAAAATAGGGGGCAAGCTTACGGGATGAAACTCCGCCGCCACGAGGCGGAACCTTGGTGGAACCAATCTAGGGCTCTAGCGGAGCTGTTCTGCCGGGGACACTTCCCTTTGGGTGGGGGAAATCATCACCAATGTCATCACCAACGATCCTCTCATCGGGAGAGAGTCAATCTCCATCAACATCTTCACCAACACCATCTCCTCTCAAAACCCTAGTTCATCTCTTGTATCCAATCTTGTATCAAAACCACACATTGGTACCTGTGGGTTGCTAGTAGTGTGGATTACTCCTTATACTTGATGCTAATTGGTTTACTTGGTGGAAGATCATATGTTCAGATCCTTTATGCATATTATTACTCCTCTGATTATGAACATGAATATGCTTTGGGAGTAGTTACGTTTGTTCCTGAGGACATGGGTGAAGTCTTGCTAATAGTAGTCATGTGAATTTGGTATTCATTCGATATATTGATGAGATGTGTCTTTTCCTCTAGTGGTGTTATGTGAACGTCGACTACATGACACTTCACCATTATTTGGGCCTAGAAGAAGGCATGGGGAAGTAATAAGTAGATGATGGGTTTCTAGAGTGACAGAAGCTTAAACCCTAGTTTATGTGTTGCTTCGTTAGGGGCTGATATGGATCCATATGTTTAATTTTGTGGTTAGGTTTACCTCAATACTTCTGTTGTAGTTGCGGATGCTTGCAATAGGGGTTAATCATAAGTGGGATGCTTGTCCAAGTAAGGGCAGTACCCAAGTACCGGTCCACCCACATATCAAATTATCAAAGTACCGAACGCGAATCACATGAATGTGATGAAAACTAGCTTGACGATAATTCCCATGTGTCCTCGGGAGCTCCTTTCTCATTATTAGAAATTGTCCAGGCTTATCCTTTGCTACATAAAGGATTGGGCCACCTTGCTGCACTTTACTTATTTTATTTACTTATTACTCGTCCCTACTATCGCAAAACTATCTATCACCTACAATTTCAGTTCCTGCAGAGAAAACCTTACTGAAAAACCGCTTATCATTTCCTTCTGCTCCTCGTTGGGTTTGACACGCTTACTTATCGAAAGGACTACGATTGATCCCCTACACGTGTGGGTCATCACTATATAGTCCGATTGCCTGGTTCGCTGCGCTATCACCTCCTTAATGGACCAAGACGTTGGATCAAGTGTGATTACACGCTTTTTTCAACACCCCTGCATTATATGCGTGGGCAGAAGCCGACGACTGCTAACTTTCAGGTTATATACATACATACATAAACGGCCGCATAGGAGTCACTATAATACGTTCACGCAAAAGTATAAACATAGCCTTTATAATCAAAATCGAATTGTTTTTACAATAGAGATACATGTCACTCGAACATGGTACTCTTCGAGCACTAAGCCTCTATTAAGCGGGCACCGTCTAGGACTTCTTCAAAAAAGTGCTCGGTCGGGTCCTGGCCTCCCGCCAGACCCCGGGTTGCAATAGCGGTGGCCTCCATCCCTGCCCAATATGCTTTAACACGGGAAAGAGCCATCCGCGCACCCTCTATGCACGCCAACCTCTTCACAACGTCGATATGCGACACATCACCAAGGAACTGTTGCACCAAGCCAAAATAAATGTCCGGCCTTGGTCCCTTCGGCCAAAGATGATCCACAACAGACCTCATGGCAAGCCCAGATAACCTATGGAGCTTGGCTCACTCGGCCATTTGTTTGTTTAATAGCAGCGGACGCTTGGGAGCATTGAACTGCGACCAAAACAATCGTTCTACCTCATGATCTTTCTGATCTATGAAATACTCAGTCATGTCAGCAGCACTCTTGGCCAGGTCCAAGTACACGTCCTCAGCACTCCATAACTGATCGAGAGGGGCATACTTCGGATCTCTGAACTTCGTCCGCAACAGAAAGGGCTTCCGAGCCGTGATATCTCCGGCTTGATGAAGCTCCTCCTTCACTGCTATGATCTCAGAGTGAGTCTCCTTAGCTGCTTCCAAGGCCTTCTTCACGTCAAGCGCTTTCACATGGTTTTCCTTTTCAAGGAGCTCATACCGGTCGGCGGCATCCTTCAGCTCGATAGCCATCTTGGCTATTTTATCCTCGCTCTGGCGATGAGTAGCCTGTTCGGCTTTTAACTCCTCGGCCGCCTTTAGGGCAGCCGCATCACTTCTCCTGGCTTTCTCCTTGGCTCGGGCAAGCTCCGCCCGAACGGTCTCCACGGCAGCAGGTCCATCTGCAGTCACATCATATTATAGATACTAGCATCATGCTCCTCTTAAAATTTGCCGACAAGCCAAAAATACATACCCTCGTCCTCGTCAAGCCGCTTGTTCACAAGCACGATGTCAGCTTCTGTCACGTCAAGCTGCTGCTTCAGTTCGGCAAAATTAGCAGTATGGCCAGCCGCCGGACCATCAGCCGCCTGCACATAACGCAGTGCGATCATTACCTGGGATTATGATCCTCTATTTGCCACCTCTGGATGGCAACCAGAGTCTCAGGGGCTACTATCTATACAGAGCACACCTAGCGTGTGCGGTATAGCCGAAAATATACACATTATTGTGCGTACCTCAAAGGCTTTGAGAAGGCTCGTAAAAGCTTCACTTAACCCGCTATTGGCGGATGAAATCCTCTCAAAGACCATACCTATTAAGGTTAGATGAGCCTCTGAGATAGCCGCTTGCTCCAGAAGACCCGTCAGTGTGTCCGGCTGTGTGCCGGACAACCCCGGACTCTTCCCATTGCTCTCCTTGGGAGCCGAACACTCCGGGCTTTAGGCAGCCGAAGTGTTAACTTCTGGCCTTGGCGGATCAGGAGAAATCCGCCATGACGACACCTCGGGGTCGTCTGCCCCATAGGGCGGAGAGGCAGGAGGAGGCGTTTCGCTCTCCATCATCTCCGGAAGAAGATACCCCGAAGACGAGCTCTATTGAGCAGGGCTGCGAGCCGGACTGCAAGAGATAGGCCTTGGTCATTATTCTCAGAGATAAAGCAGGATATATTTACCAAAGTACTATGGATGCACTTATAGCTCGGTGGAGGGCTGGCCCTCTTGCGGGCGCTGTGCGGTGAGGACGCCCTCCGGGGCAGGGCCCCCTGGCAAAGGTTTTGAAGGAAATATGCCCTAGAGGCAATAATAAAGTTATTATTTATTTCCTTATATCATGATAAATATTTATTATTCATGCTAGAATTGTATTAATCGGAAACATAATACATGTGTGAATACATAGACAAACATAGTGTCACTGGTATGCCTCTACTTGACTAGCTCGTTTATCAAAGATGGTTATGTTTCCTAACCATGGACAAAAGAGTTGTCATTTGATTAACGGGATCACATCATTAGGAGAATGATGTGATTGACATGACCCATTCCGTTAGCCTAGCACTTGATCGTTTAGTATGTTGCTATTGCTTTCTTCATGACTTATACATGTTCCTGTAACTATGAGATTATGCAACTCCCGTTTACCGGAGGAACACTTTGGGTGCTACCAAACGTCACAACGTCACTGGGTGATTATAAAGGAGTACTACAGGTGTCTCCGAAGGTACATGTTGAGTTGGCGTATTTCAAGATTAGGTTTTATCACTCCCATTGTCGGAGAGGTATCTCTGGGCCCTCTCGGTAATGCACAACACTATAAGCCTTGCAAGCAATGTGACCAGTGAGTTGGTTACGGATGATGCATTACGTAACGAGTAAAGAGACTTGCCGGTAACGAGATTGAACTAGGTATTGGATACCAACGATCAAATCTCGGGCAAGTAACATACCGATGACAAAGGGAACAACGTATGTTGTTATGCGGTTTGACCGATAAAGATCTCCGTAGAATATGTAGGAACCAATATGGGCATCTAGGTTCCGCTATTGGTTATTGACCAAGAATAGTTCTAGGTCATGTCTACATAGTTCTCGAACCCGTAGGGTCCGCACGCTTAACGTTACGATGACAATTTTATTATGAGTTTATAAGTTTTGATGTACCGAAGGAGTTCAGAGTCCTGGATGAGATCGGGGACATGATGAGGAGTCTCGAAATGGTCGAGACGTAAAGATCGATATATTGGACGACTATATTCGGAGTTCGGAAAGGTTCCGAGTGATTCGGGTATTTATCGGAGTACCGGAGAGTTACGAGAATTCGCCGGGGAGAAATATTGGGCCTTATTGGGCCATACGGGAAAGAGAGAGGGGCTGCCTAGGGCAGGCCGCACGCCCCCCATGGCCTAGTCCGAATTGGACTAGGGGGAGGGGCCGCACCCCCTCCTTCCTTCCCTTCTCTCTTCCCCTTCCTTGTCTCCTACTCCTACTATATGGGAGGACTCCTAGTTGGACTAGGAAAGAGGGAATCCTACTCCCGGTGGGAGTAGGACTCCCCCTTGGGCGCGCCTCCTCCTCCTTGGCCGGCCCTCCCCTTGCTCCTTTATATACGGGGGCAGGGGGGCACCCCATAAAAACACAAGTTGATCTACGGATCGTTCCTTAGCCGTGTGTGGTGCCCCCTCCACCATATTCCACCTCGGTCATATCGTCGCGGAGTTTAGGCGAAGCCCTGCGCCGGTAGAGCATCATCATCGTCACCACGCCGTCGTGCTGACGGAACTCATCCTCGAAGCTTTGCTGGATCGGAGCCCGGGGATTATCATCGAGCTGAACGTGTGCTGAACTCGGAGGTGCCGTACGTTCGGTACTTGGATCGGTCAGATCGTCAAGACGTACGACTACATCAACCGCGTTGTCATAACGCTTCCGCTTACGGTCTATGAGGGTACGTGGACAACACTCTCTCCTCCTGTTGCTATGCCATCACCATGATCTTGCGTGTACGTAGGAATTTTTTTGAAATTACTACGTTCCCCAACAGTGGCATCCGAGCCTAGGTTTTATGCGTAGATGTCATATGCACGAGTAGAACACAAGTGAGTTTTGGGCGATACAAGTCATACTACTTACCAGCATGTCATACTTTGGTTCGGCGGTATTGTGAGGTGAAGCGGGCCGGACCGACATTACGCGTACGCTTACGCGAGACTGGTTTCACCGTTGCGAGCACTCGTGCTTAAAGGTGGCTGGCGGGTGTCTGTCTCTCTCACTTTAGCTGAATCGAGTGTGGCTACGCTCGGTCCTGCGAAGGTTAAAACAGCACTAACTTGACGAACTATTGTTTTGGTTTTGATGCGTAGGTAAGAACGGTTCTTGCTAAGCCCGTAGCAGCCACGTAAAATTTGCAACAACAAAGTAGAGGACGTCTAACTTGTTTTTGCAGGGCATGTTGTGATGTGATATGGTCAAGACGTGATGCTACATTTTATTGTATGAGATGATCATGTTTTGTAACCAAAGTTATCGGCAACTGGCAGGAGCCATATGGTTGTCGCTTTATTGTATGAAATGCAAACGCCCTGTAATTGCTTTACTTTATCACTAAGCGGTAGCGATAGTCATAGAAGCAATAGATGGCGTAATGACAACGATGCTAAGATGGAGATCAAGGTGTCGCGCCGGTGACGATAGTGATCACGACGGTGCTTCGAAGATGGAGATCACAAGCACAAGATGATGATGGCCATATCATATCACTTATATTGATTGCATGTGATGTTTATCCTTTATGCATCTTATCTTGCTTTGATTGACGGTAGCATTTTAAGATGATCTCTCACTAATAATCAAGAAGTGTTCTCCCTGAGTGTGCACCATTGCGAAAGTTCTTCGTGCTGAGACACCACGTGATGATCGGGTGTGATAGGCTCTACGTTCAAATACAACGGGTGCAAAACAGTTGCACACGCGGAATACTCAGGTCATACTTGACGAGCCTAGCATATACAGATATGGCCTCGGAACACGGAGACCGAAAGGTTGAACGTGAATCATATAGTAGATATGATCAACATAGTGATGTTCACCATTGAAACTACTCCATCTCACGTGATGATCGGACATGGTTTAGTTGATATGGATCACGTAATCACTTAGAGGACTAGAGGGATGTCTGTCTAAGTGGGAGTTCTTAAGTAATATGATTAATTGAACTTAAATTTATCATGAACTTAGTCCTGGTAGTATTTTGTAAATTATGTTATAGATCAATAGCTTGCGTTGTTGCTTTCATATGTTTATTTTGATATGTTCCTAGAGAAAATTGTGTCGAAAGATGTTAGTAGAAATGATGCGGATTGGATCCGTGATCTGAGGTTTATCCTCATTGCTGCACAGAAAAATTATGTCCTTAATGCACCGCTAGGTGACAGACCTATTCCAGGAGCAGATGTAGACATTATGAATGTTTGGCTAGCTCAATATGATGACTGCTTGATAGTTTTGTGCACCATGCTTTACGGCTTAGAATCGGGACTTCAAAGACGTTTTGAACGTCATGGACCATATGAGATGTTCCACGAGTTGAAGTTAATATTTCCAGCAAATACCTGAGTTGAGAGATATGAAGTCTCCAACAAGTTCTATAGCTAAAAGATGGAGGAGAATCGCTCAACTAGTGAGCATGTGCTCAGATTGTCTGGGTACTTCAATCGCTTGAATCAAGTGGGAGTTAATCTTCCAGATAAGATAGTGATTGCCAGAATTCTCTAGTCACCATCACTAAGTTACTAGAACTTCATGATGAACTATAGTATGCAAGGGATGACGAAAACGATTCCCGAGCTCTTCGTGATGTTGAAATCAACGAAGGTAGAAATCAAGAAAGAGCATCAAGTGTTGATGATTGACAAGACCACTAGTTTCAAGAAAAGGGCAAAGGGAAAGAAAGGGAAACTTCAAGTAGAATGGCAAACAAGTTGTCACTCCCATGAAGAAGCCCAAAGCTGAACCAAAGCCTGAAACTGAGTGCTTACACTACAAAGGAAATGGTCACTAGAAGAGGAAATGCCTTGAATATTTGGTGGATAAGAAGGATGGCAAAGTGAACAAGGGTATATTTGATATACATGTTATTGATGTGTACCTTACTAGTGTTTATAGTAACCCCTGAGTATTTGATACTTGTTCGGCTGCTAAGATTAGTAACTCGAAACAGGAGTTACAGAATAAACAGAGACTAGTTGAGGGTGAAGTGACGATGTGTGTTGGAAGTGGTTCCAAGATTGATATGATCATCATCGCACACTCCCTATACTTTCGGGATTAGTGTTAAACCTAAATAAATGTTATTTGGCGTTTGTGTTGAGCATGAATATGATTTGATCATGTTTATTGCAATACGGTTATTCATTTAAAGTCAGAGAATAATTGTTGTTCTGTTTACATGAATAAAACCTTCAATGGTCATACACCCAATGAAAATAGTTTGTTGGATCTCGATCGTAGTGATACACATATTCATAATGTTGGAGCCAAAAGATGCAAAGTTAATAATGATAGTGCAACTTATTTGTGGCACTGCCGTTTGGGTCATATCGGTGTAAAGCGCATGAAGAAACTCCATAAAGATGGATTTTCGGAATCAATTGGTTATGAATCATTTGATGGTTGCGAATCGTGCCTTTTGGGCAAGATGACTAAAACTCTGTTCTCCAGAACCATGGAACGAGCTACTGACTTATTGGAAATAATACATACCGATGTATGCGATCCAATGAGTGTTGATGCTCATGGCAAGTATCATTATTTTCTGACCTTCACAAGATGATTTGAGCAGATATGGGAATATCTAGTTGATGAAACATAAGTCTGAAATAGTTGAAAGGTTCAAAGAATTTCAGAGTGAAGTGGGAAAATCATCGTAACAAGTGATCGCGGAGACGAATATTTGAGTTACGAGTTTGGTCTTCAATTAAAACAAAGTGGAATAGTTTCACACAGCTCACGCCACCTGGAACACCACAACGTTATGGTGTGTCCGAACGTCGTAACCGCACTTTATTGGATATGGTGCGATCTATGATGTCTCTTACTGATTTACCACTATTTATTTGGGGTTATGCGTTAGAGACAGCTGCATTCACCTTTAATAGGGCAACATCTAAATCCGTTGAGATGACACCATATGAACTATGGTTTAGCAGTAAACCTAAGCTGTCGTTTCTTAAAGTTTGGAGTTGTGATGCTTATATGAAAAAAGGTTTTCAACTTGATAAGCTTGAACTCAAATCGAAGAAGTGCGTCTTCATATAATACACCTTCTATCACAGAACCGAAGGAAAGTTATTCGTTGCTAATATGGATCCTTTCTAGGGAAGAAGTTTCTCTCGAAAGAAGTGAGTGGGAGGAAAGTAGAACTTGATGAGGTAATTGTACCTTCTCCCTTATTGGAAAGTAGTTCGTCACTGAAATCAGTTCCAGTGATTCCTACACCAATTAGTGAGGAAGCTAATGACGATGATCATGAAACTTCAGATCAAGTTACTACAGAACCTCGTAGGTCTTCCAGAGTACGGTCCGCACCAAAGTGGTACGGTAATCCTGTTCTGAAAGTCATGTTACTAGACCATGATAAACCTAAGAACTATGAGGAAGCGATGATGAGCCCAGATTCCGCAAAATGGCTGGAGGCCATAAAATCTGAAATAGGATCCATGTATGAGAACAAAGTGTGGACTTTGGTGGACTTGCCCGATGATCGGCAAGCCATAGAAAATAAATGGATCTTCAAGAGGAAGACGGACGTTGATAGTAGTGTTACTATCTACAAAGCTCGACTTGTCGCAAAAAGGTTTTTCGACAAGTTCAAGGTGTTGAATACAATGAGATTTTCTCACTTGTATCGATGCTTAAGTCTGTCTGAATCATGTTAGCAATTGCCACATTTTATGAAATCTGGCAAATAGATGTCAAAACTGCATTCCTTAATGGATTTATTAAAGAAGAGTTGTATATGATGCAACCAGAAGGTTTTGTCAATCTTAAAGGTGCTAACAAAATATGTAAGCTCCAGCAATCCATCTACGGACTGGTGCAAGCATCTCAGACTTGGAATATACGCTTTGATAAGTTGATCAAAGCATATTGTTTTGTACAGACTTACGGTGAAGCCTGTATTTACAAGAAAGTGAGTGGGAGCACTGCAGCATTTCTGATAAGTATATGTGAATGACATATTGTTGATCGTAAATAATGTAGAATTATTCTGCAAAGCATAAAGGAGTGTTTGAAAGGAGTTCTTTAAAAGAAAGACCTTGGTAAAGCTGCTTACACATTGAGCATCAAGATCTATATAGATAGATCAAGACGCTTGATAAGATTTTTCAATGAATACATACCTTGATAAATTTTTGAAATAGTTCAAAATGGAACAGTCAAAGAAGGAGTTCTTGCCTGTGTTGCAAGGTGTGAAGTTGAGTAAGACTCAAGACCCGACCATGGCAGAAAATAGAAAGAGAATGAAAAGTCATTCCCTATGCCTCAGTCCTAGGTTCTATAAAGTATGCTATGCTATGAACCAGACATATTGTATACCTTGCTCTGAGTTTGGCAAAGGAATACAATTTTGATCTAATAGTAGATCACTGGACAGCGGTCAAGAATATCCTTAGTAAGGACTAAGGAGATGTTTCTCGATTATGGAGGTGATAAAAGAGTTCGTTGTAAAAGTTACATCGGTGCAAACTTTTACACTAATCCAGATGACTCTAAGTCTCAAACTGGATACATATTGAAAGTGGCAGCAACTAAGCTAGAGTAGCTCCATGCAGAGCATTGAAGACATAGAATGTTTGCAAAATACATACGGCTCTGAATGTGACAGACCCGTTGACTAAGCTTCTCTCACGAGCAAAACATGATCATACCTTAGTACTCTTTTGGGTGTTAATCACATAGCGATGTGAACTAGATTATTGACTCTAGTAAACCCTTTGGGTGTTGATCACATGATGATGTGAACTATGGGTATTAATCACATGCACATGTGAATATTGGTGTTAAATCACATGGCGATGTGAACTAGATTATTGACTCTAGTGCAAGTGGCAGACTGAAGGAAATATGCCCTAGAGGAAATAATAAAGTTATTATTTATTTCCTTATATCATGATAAATGTTTATTATTCATGCTAGAATTGTATTAACCGGAAACATAATACATGTGTGAATACATAGACAAACATAGTGTCACTACTATGCCTCTACTTGACTAGCTCGTTTATCAAAGATGGTTATGTTTCCTAACCATGGACAAAAGAGTTGTCATTTGATTAACGGGATCACATCATTAGGAGAATGATGTGATTGACATCACCCATTCCGTTAGCCTAGCACTTGATCGTTTAGTATGTTGCTATTGCTTTCTTCATGACTTATACATGTTCCTGTAACTATGAGATTATGCAACTCCCGTTAACCGGAGGAACACTTTGGGTGCTACCAAACGTCACAACGTAACTGGGTGATTATAAAGGAGTACTACAGGTGTCTCCGAAGGTACATGTTGAGTTGGCGTATTTCGAGATTAGTTTTTGTCACTCCGATTGTCTGAGAGGTATCTCTGGGCCCTCTCGGTAATGCACATCACTATAAGCCTTGCAAGCAATGTGACCAATGAGTTGGTTACGGGATGATGCATTATGTAACGAGTAAAGAGACTTGCCGGTAACGAGATTGAACTAGGTATTGGATACCGACGATCAAATCTCGGGCAAGTAACATACCGATGACAAAGGGAACAACGTATGTTGTTATGCGGTTTGACCGATAAAGATCTTCGTAGAGTATGTAGGAACCAATATGGGCATCCAGGTTCCGCTATTGGTTTTAGATTCACCTCCCCGATTATCCTCCTTCTTGGAGACATCAATTCCCCCGATCTGGATGTATAATGTATGAAGCCCGCTTTTGGCTTCTCTATCCCTCCCCTCATCCTCTCCTGATGGCACCTAATATGGTGTGCGCTCAAGCATCCTGGTTAATAGAGGATCCGGCAAGCCTTCGGGAAGAGGGGCTGAACACGTGATCCTCTCCGCCTTTCTTAGCCAATCCTGGCCAAGGGTAGTTTTCAGAATAATGTTATGATAAACATAAACAGCGTGTTCGATTGCGGAGTTACTTACTTGGGTATCCGGACGATTGCAGTCCGGGCCTGCATCCTCGGTGGTGTCCGGACACTTTATTCATGATCCGAAGAATAACCGGTACATCCCTTCGACCGTCATGCCGAAGAAATGTTGAATAGTTCACAGTCCTTCTGGGTTGAACTCCCACATCCGAAGAGGTCCACGTTTGCACGGCAGGACTTGCATTACCTTGACAAGACTGACATCCCTCTTAACAAGATCCCGAATGCGGCTGTGCAATGTCGGTGCGTCATTAGCAGGCCCCCAGTCCATTCCCTTGTTGACCCAACACGCCAGTTGAGGCGGAGGGCCCGAGCGGAAGGCAGGGGCAGCCGCCCACTTTGTGCCACGAGGAGCTGTGATGTAGAACCACTCCCGTTGCCATAAGTCGGACACCTCCAGGAAGGAACCCTTGGGCCATAGGGCATCAACGCCTTTGCTTATTATAGCACCTCCGCACTCCGCGTGTCGCCCATAAATCATCTTCGTCTTCACATTGAAGGTCTTGAGCCATAGGCCGAAGTGTGGGGTGACGTGGAGGAAGGCTTCACACACGACGATAAACAACGAGATGTGAAGGATGGAATCTGGAGCTAGATCATGGAAATCTAGCCCGTAATAGAACATGAGCCCTCTAACAAAGGAATCAAGACTAAAGCCTAGCCCTCGGAGGAAGTGGGAAATGAATACAACGCTCTCATTGGGTTCGGGAGTGGGGATGACCTGCCCTTGAACAGGCAGCCTGTGCGAGATTGCAGCGGTCAGATACCTGGCCTCCCGGAGCTTCTTGATGTCCTCCTCTGTGACAGAGGAAGCCATCCACCAGCCTTGAAGGTTGGATCCGGACATGATTGAAGGTCCGAAGCGCTTAAGCCTGAGCCTTGGGTGTTGGAACTCGAGGTGGGGGAAGGGGAGGATCGAGCGTGGGTGTAAAAAGATAAGACCTTGGCCCCTTAATAAAGGGGGTGAATATCAAGTGTCCCCCGCGTGACCGAACTTGCCTAAAATCGAGTAGTCATATTAACAAACGCGGTTGGGTTACCCACACCTGTATTGATGAGAATCCCGCGAGAAGGAGACATGATCTCTGCTTCAACAAGACGTGCCAAGGAAACCGCCTCGCAATATGCGCAGCAGCTGGTTGTGAAAAAACGGTTCGAATAATGACCGGGCCGTGGTGTGATGTCATGCTACGAAAAGTTGTCAGCAGATTAGATTTGTGGAATATTGTTCTCTCTGCGGTGGTATGTGGAATTTGTTTTGCAGAGCCGGACACGATCCTCGTGTTCAAAATCTTCTATGGAGTATTCGGAGAAGGAACCCGTCTTGCAATGCCGAAGACAATCTGCGCGCCGGACTCATCGTCATTGAAGCCTGGTTCATGGGCTACTGAGGGAGTCCTGGAAGGGGGTACTCGGACAGCCAGACTATATACTTTGGCCGGACTGTTGGACTATGAAGATACAAGATTGAAGACTTCGTCCCGTGTCTGGATGGGACTCTCCTTTGCGTGGAAGGCAAGCTTGGCTATTCGGATATGTAGATCTCCTTCTCTGTAACCGACTCTGTGTAACCTTAGCCCTCTCAGGTGTCTATATAAACCGGAGGGTTTAGTCCGTAGGACGGGGACAATCCTAATCATAGGCTAGCTTCTAGGGTTTAGCCTCTATGATCTCATGGTAGATCAACTCTTGTAATACTCATATCATCAAGATCAATCAAGTAGGAAGTAGGGTATTACCTCCATCTAGAGGGCCCGTATCTGGGTAAACATCGTGTCCCCAGCCTCCTGTTACCATTAGCCTTAGACGCACAGTTCGGAAACCCCTACCCGATATCCGCCGGTTTTGACACCGAGATCCGGGGCGTCATCGCGTGCGGCACCTTCGGCACCGTCCACCGCGGCGTCTTTGATGGCCTCGACGTCGCAGGTCCGTCCCGCCACCATCTCCTCTGTTCCACTCCCCTCCCCTCCATCCCCCATTCACTGCACGCCTGTTCATTGCCAACACAAACACTCAACACACTAGTACGTACGCAGCCAACCCACCCGAGAGGCGACCCCGCGTGCGCCCGTATGCTGTTCGATGGAATGCCTGCTGGTGCGGCGGTGCCATTCGCTGCGACGAGACTTGTTGGAATTAAACACGACATAACCTCCCGTATACGTGTGCGTATAGGTTTCTTGTTCTTGCATGTATCCGTGTAGGATTTAGTCTCGGAGTAGTATTGCCTAGGCAGCTAGCTTCTACTATATATATGTGTGAACCCTGTAACTTGTACCACCGAACCGTGAGTTGAAGCAATAAACAAAGAGCAGGTACGAGACGTGCCTATGGCAATACAATTGATTCTAGCGTTTTGTGTATGTGCGTTTGGAAGTTAGCCGGCTAGTAGCTCGACTTGATCGGCCGAGGCTGCTATCTTCTACGTACGTGTTCTAGTACGTGACCAAGTCATTGGAAGCCAGCTTCGTGTGCTACGGTCCGTGTCGATGTAAAGAAACTTCATCGAGTTTGCCAGCGAGCTTCGTTTGTCGTCGGTCGTATCGCCAACGCCGTAAGTACTCGGCGTCGGGGCTGGGCCAACAAGACTCACTCAACTTGATTGATCGGTGCCACGCGCCCACCCGCCTGCCCGCCGATGTTAAGGACTTGTTGTTCTGCATCATTCGCCTATTTCCCCATTCTTACACAGGTTGCTTCATTTTGCATCCCCCAAGCTGTAGGTACGCATTGCTCTGCAATGGAGATCAATTTAAACCCTTGTGGGAAAATCTGGACTGTCCTAAGGTTGACTTTTTAAATTTTAATCATGTAAGCACTTGAATTGAAAGACATAAATAAAGGTATTTCAGTAGTGGATAACCTTACCTCATTAGCCTAGACAGCACTATAGTCAGTATGCTGTTGTCGACCCATATATCCCAGGGCAGGTTATGCCGATTTTCTATAGCAAATAGCCTGTCCCCCTCCTCTCTTTTTCTTGTTGTCTCACCTCTCAGTCCCGAAAACAGTGTTTCGCCTCAATTCTTTTTTCCTCTTTTGGGGCAATAGTTGCTATGGAAGTTGAAAGCTCTTATTTGAACCGTCAATTTTGAGCATGGATGGTTAACACCAGTAAACATTAGCTTCCTTAGTCAGGCCTCTAACAAGTTAAGAAGTTTTCAGTAAGTTCTATGTAAGCCACTAGAATAGAAGCTGTGGTACATTGTCTGCTTAGATAAAATATTAGTTCTCACTCACATATATCAAATGTTTTCACCTCTCTCTTGTCATGTTGTAATGATGGAACCAGGGCTGCTGCACCTCTCACTTGTCAGTAAGATTTATATCTTTTGTTCAATTATTATATCAGACACTGAAAGGTAGAAACATAACATCTGGATTAGGACCTGAATGTTGCTAGTTGTAGCAACTATTGACAAATCTATATATTTGATGTGTCATGTGGGATCAGATGTTTTTCATGGTTTCTCAACACTGCAATTGGCCAGTTGTGCTGGTGCTGCCCGTTGTGGAGTAGATTTGTTAAATCACCCCATCCATGTATTCAGACTTGTTTAAACACCATACAGTGCCAAGAATTCAAGTTAATTTGTTTGTGGTCATGTTTTGAGAAATTGACGGTGAACTGAACTGGACATCTGCCAAAAACAACATCCGGCCTTCATACAGTTGGTACAATATATGTTCAGCTGACATGTGGAATTTTGCACTTTATTTTTCTTATTTCAGGGGGAGAGGAAAATGCCAATGCTTATCGGGATTGTAGTAGCATTCACCATTAACGTGTTTGGCGTCTACTAGCGGTACAGGAATGGTGACCTTGTTAGACCTATGGTGATGCTTCCTCCAATAGAAATACCACCATTCTGGCATGCTATATTTTTCATTGCGGTAAATGGTATTCTCTCTTCCAACAAAACATGATTTCCTCCAAAAGAATATTATTTGTCTTGAAGTCCACTTCCTTCCCTTTGCCATGTTTTACATCGGATATCTCAAGCGACAAAATTTGCTCTTAATGTACTGCTGCAGGATCTGGATATTTCTCAAAAATTATTACTTTATGGTGTTGATCTCAAGTGTTGGCTCCTACATCATTGCATTTCACCAAGTGAAATGCTACATTTCTACTCCTACCCCATTCTCTCTTTCTTAGTGTTTTTGTTATGCATGTTGGCAGAAAAGAAGAAGATCCAAAGAAGATCTTAGTAATAAGATAGTTTTTAGGAAAATAGATATTTAGTTTTAGGTCATTTCTTGTAATTAAAGATATGGAGTGCTTGTCTTTAGTTTTTGTTTGTGAAACTTGCTATCTATGGATGAAACTGTATAATATTGATGAAACTATGTATATGTATGGATGAAACTTGCTACTATTGGTAACATGTGTTGGATATGCTATATTGTATGTTTGATTTTCTGTAAAAATGATTGATATAAGAAGAAATGGAATTAATGCCTATTTGGTCTCTTTGCCATCTGCCAGCAGATGGCAAAGAGCCTGTAGCCTTTGCCGTTTGCCAACAGATGGAAAAGAGCCATGCCCTTTACCATCCGCGAGCAGATGGCAAAGAGCCATGCCCTTTGTCGTTTGCTGGCAGACGACAAAGGCCTTTGCATCTTTGCTATCCGCCAGCAGACGACAAAGTGACCTTTGCCGTCGCTTGTTCAGCCGGATGTTTTGCCATCTGCTGGCTGACGGCAAAGGCCTTTGTCGTCCGGGATCTGTGCCTTTGCCGTCCGCCATGGCGGACGTCAAAGAAGCTGATTCCAGTAGTGTTGGGAGCTTTCCCGTGTAAATAGTTTTTCTTGTTTTTGTTTTTTCCTTTTCATTTGCTTGCTTATGAAAAACCAAAAACTCTAAAATATCCACTGTGTTTCTCTAAATTTCCTTTCTTTTTATTGAATCATACCGAGGATAAGACCATGATGAAAATGTTGAGTGACTCTCATTTGCATTATTGATGATCTAACAAAGAGCACATATTACCTTTTCTTGTCCTCTTGAATAAAATGTTTACAGATTCTAGCTTAGTCCACGGCACTCTTGCACTACTATTATTTTCAAATCTTTCGGTCGTGCAAGTGAAAGGCAATAATGACGATATTAGATGAACTCGGCGTGGTAGAGAGAAACATGTATGAACTCGACTTGTTCCGTTTTTGTAAATATGTTTAACCTAGTATCCATGTTTCAGCCTATTATGGTCAAACATGTTTCCAGTGACAATTAGAGATTATAGTTTCTCATGCCATTCATAAGTAGCTAGGAGTGAATAATGATTTATCTTAGATATCAACATTGCGTTAAAATGATTGTGGTGTAGTATGATTATATGGTATCCTCATCCGAATGTTCGAGTGGCTTGACTTGGCACATGTTCATGCAAGTAGTTGAATCAAAACCAACATAGCCTCTATGATATTTATGTTCTTGGTGTTCATATCCTACTCATGCTAGTATCCAATCTTACTTATGCATAATACATGTTCATGACCATTGTTGCTCTCTAGCTGGCTGCTTCTCAACCTATTTGCTAGCCTTCGCCTGTACTAAGTGGGAACTCTGCTTGTACATCAAAAACCTGAAACCCAAGTTATTCCAGACGAGTCCACCATACCTACCTATATGTGGTATTACCCTGCCGTCCTAAGTAAATTTGCATGTGCCATCTCTAAAAGTTTCAAATAAATATCATTTTTGTGTGCCTGGATCGTTCATGGACCGACAGGAGGTAGTCGGTATCTTCCATGCTAAGCGATTTATTCACTCACCATCGCACGAGAAAAGGGCGGTAATAGTGATGTCCAGTCCCAAACTGCAAAAAGAAAAGAGCTTACAAATAATAATAATAACTCCCAATGGAGTCATAACCTTTACATATCTGCTTGGGAACCGCCACTAGCGTGTTTAGCATGGAAGATATTGATAATTGATAGTCATGAAGTAAATGAGAAGGGTGCATTCACAAAATTTCATTTACCTCTATTTTAAAAAACTCGAGCTCTTGCACCTCTGCAAATCACTGTTTCCCTTTGCGAATGGACTATCTATTTACTTTTATGTTGTGTCATAACCTTCTCAAACAAATGCCAGAACCTGAGAGCACTGCTGTCATGCTGATGCATTGTGTGTAGCTAATGTTGGGTGCATCATGACTGGATCTTTTCTACCTTGAATTACAATGTTTAGTCGCTGCTTAAACTTTGGGGGTGCTCTGCATTTATGTTTTTCAGTCTCAGAAAGGCTAGCGAGATACCACTATTGTCATATTACATCATGGTTGTTTTGACGACGTGTTGTTGTTTGAGATATCTTATTATTGCTCCCTAGTTGATTATGTCATTGATATGAGTTAGTATAATTTTGTAGATTTATTGTCGACATGGTTAGTTATAATCTTTGCTGAAAACCTGGGCGCTGTTTAAGCTTATTTATGAAACAAGAGAAAAAGAGTTTGTAAAAGTTTTTCCCCTTTCAGTTTATGAACTGAATTGCTTGAGGACAAGCAAAGGTTTAAGCATGGGGGAGTTGATATGTCTCCAACATATCTACTTTTCCTAACGCTTTTCCACTTGTTTTAGACTCTAATTTGCATAATTTGAATGAAACTAACCCCGGAATGACGCTGTTTTCAGCAGAACTACAATGGTGCTGTTTTTGTGCAGAACTAAAAGTTCTCAGAAGGAACAAAACTTTGCTAGGATTTTTTATATCAATAAAGAGAACTTCTGGAGCAAAGAGACACATGAGGGGGCACCTGGGTGGGCACAACCCACCAAGGGGCGTGCCCTGGTGGGTTGTCCCCACCTAGTGGCCCCGATGACCATGAAACTAACGCTATAATATCACATTATTCTAGAAAAAATCAGGGAGAAAGAATTATCGCGTTTCACAAAATGGAGCCGTCGCCGTCTCCTGTTCTTCATCGAGAGGCTAGATCTGGAGTCCGTTTGGGGACCTAGAGATGGGGATCTTCGATCTTCATCATCACCAACACATCTCCATCGCTAATTCCATGATGCTCCCCAGCACGAGTGAGTAATTCCTTCGTAGGCTCGCTGGTCGGTGAGGAGTTGGATGAGATTCATCATGTAATCAAGTTAGTTTTGTTAAGGCCTGATCCCTGGTATCCACTATGATTCGAGATTGATATTGCTATGACTTTGCCATGCTTAATGCTTGTCACTTTGGGCCCGGGTGCCATGATTTTAGATATGAACCATTTATGTTATCACCATTATATCCATGTTCTAGATCCGATCTTGCAAGTTATAGTCATCTAATACGTGCTATGATCCGGCAACCTCGGAGTGACAATAGTCGGGACCACTCTCGGTGATGATCGTAGTTTGAGGAGTTCATGTATTCAGCGTGTGCTAATGCTTTGTTCTGGTTCTGTATTAAAAGGAGGCCTTAATATCCCTTAGTTTCCAATAGGACCCTGCTGCCACGGGAGGGTAGGACAAAAGATTTCATGCAAGTTCTTTCCATAAGCATGTATGACTATTTACGGAATACATGCCTACATTATATTTATAAACTGGAGCTAGTGCCATATCGCCCTAGGTTATAGCTGTATCACGATGAATACGATCCAACAAGTCACTGATCCAATGCCTATGAATTTATCTTATATTGTTTCTGCTAAGTTACTACTCCTACTGCTATCGTTACTACTACAAAATCATTGCTATCACTATTACCGTTACTGTTGCTACTGCTGCTATCATTAAAACTATCATATTACTGTGCTACTAATTACTTAGCTGCAGATAATTAATCTCCAGGTGTGGTTGAATTGACAACTCAGCTGCTAATACCTTCAAATATTCTTTGGCTCCCCTTGTGTCGAGTCTATAAATTTGGGTTGAATACTCTACCCTCGAAAACTGTTGCGATCCCCTATACTTGGGGGTTATCAAAAGCCCATCGCGGGCCTGCCGCCGCACCCTGAGCATCCCGCACCACCGGCTCGCTCGCTCTGGATCGGGAGGACCCCGATCCCCCGCAACCATCCATCGGCCCGCGCCTCGCAAAGCCTCCGCCGCCGTGCGCCACCGCCGCCTCGCGCGCTCGCCTATCCGCCGCCGCGCCTCACCATTACAGGATTCCGTCGCCCGCGTCTTGCGCTTCCGCAGCTTCCCGCCACCATGGAGCTCACCGGAGCACCGCCTCTGCCCAGATTTGGCTGGATCTCGCCTCGCCGGCCCCATATCCGTCATCTTCGACCTCCTTCACTCTAGTTCCATGGCCTAGCACCTCCCCAAACTACAGTGGAGCCTGCCGCTGCCCACCATCGACCCTAGTGCCGCCGGCCTCATCCCCGACTCGGAAGAGGACGACGCCCCGGCCGGCCTCCTTCACCTCGCGCGGGCCCTACGGCCCAGCCACGACCCCAAGCCGGCCCATCTTCCCCGCGCGGCCCAGCCCACTCTGCCAGACCGCCTCCTCCACCGACCTGGGCCTCGGCCCGCTAGGTGAGCAGCTCCCTATTCCCCGCCCGTGCGCACTTTAGTTATCTAGCGCTTAGTTCTATTTTTTTCACCGTCTCCAAATCTGCAATATTATGTGTGCATGTTTGTGTGGTTGTAACTTTGTGCATGTTGATCCAAATTGAGTGTATGATATGTCAAAATGTTCATCTCTGAATGCTCTACATGATGGTTGCTGTTCCATGCTTGTTTGAGTGCATATAGTTTCTTTAATCCCTGTTACAAAAGTGTTAAATGATATAAACTGCTGAAAACTGCTGCAACTTGCCCTTTTGTCTTTTTTATATATTTTTGTGTGATTTTCTTTTGAGAATCATGTCAACATGAACAAGCTTGTGATAATTGGAACAAGCTTGTGAAGTGGGCTACTTGCTGTTATTGTTTTGCCTAGTCTGAATCTGTTATATTATGTTGCTATGTTTGCTTGATGCTACCATCAAATGCATGCATAATATGGAGATGCTTAGTTGATATGTTTTGATGTCCCCGTGATGCTATATCATGCCATGCCATTTGATGCCATATAAATGTCTTGTAACATGTGTTTTCGTGCTATGAACTTGCCTAAATGATGTCCCAGTTTTCGGTTAACTTCATGATGCCATGTTGTGAGCTTGATA
Organism: Triticum dicoccoides; assembly: GCF_002162155.2. Classification (NCBI taxonomy): domain Eukaryota; kingdom Viridiplantae; phylum Streptophyta; class Magnoliopsida; order Poales; family Poaceae; genus Triticum; species Triticum dicoccoides. The sequence continues at coordinate 519,962,091 of NC_041387.1, forward strand.
TTAATTAATATATGCCTCTTTTGGAGATGATCCAGTTACATTAATTAAAGTATGCTATTATTGCTCTGTTTACATACCAAGTTTGATAATTTTGGACTTCATATGACCTCTGTTCCAAGCTTGCAAATATGTTCTGATGCTGCTGCTGTTTTACACTTGCTGAAATTGTTATGACCTTCGAACTTATTTTGATGGTTCCCACTAATCCATGAGTCATATGCATATGATGCCTTGATGTTATTTGCACTTTGTTATGTGTACTTTGATTCCATGCCCTTGTTTTCTATGTATAGTTGCTGCAACATCTTTGTTTCATGCCGTGTTTTTCACTAAGTTATAATCTATGTTATCAAGTTACTTTTTGCATTGATCATTTTGGATTAATCTTGATGCCTATGAACCTGAACCTTAATGATATTTGAAGTATGTTATCTGTAATTTGTGTGCATATCAAGTTTGAGGTTATATGATTCCTGTATCATGTTGTTTTGAGGTTTGCAACGTGCCTACTTGTTGTTTTGGGTAAATTGTTGTTGAAACTTGCTTTGGGTGCATGTGTTGATCCGTTCCTCTGTTTTGATCGTGTTCTATATGAAACTTTCTTAGAATTGCATATAGTTTCATATTATCTTGTTGAATCCATGTTTTGAGGTGTGTGCTTGATGTTTGTATGCATTTTGCATCAATGCCATGTTTAACTTGCTTTGCTCATATCTTCTAGGTCGTAACTCCGAATTAAATGAACTTTATATGTAACTGGACTAGAAAGACGTGTAGATCATCATTGTGCACTTTAACTTGCTATTTAAGAACTTCAATATAATTATTATTCAGATCTGGACCAATTTCGAAATTTGTATATGAGGACTTACCGAAATTGTTATATGTTGTTTCCGGCCTCATTTAAACTTGCCATGATGTGATGTTCTTGTATTCGTCATCTCTTGCCATGGGTAGCATCATGTAGCCTTGTCGTACATCATACTTGGATGCGCATCATGTCATGTATATGTGTTGTGTGTTTACCATGTTGTTTGCTTCTTTCCGGTTGTGCTTCTTCTCGATAGTCCCTGTTTCGTTGCGACCGTGAGGATTCGCTCAACGACGCTTGGTTTGTCTACGCTCGTTCGTCTTCTTCATGGACTCGTTCTTCTTCCTAGCGGGGTTTTAGGCAAGATGGCCGTTACCCTGGATACCATTACTATCTTTGCAATGCAATTGTCTCAATGCTATTGCTATGTCGCGCTTCCTACCACTTGTTTGTCAACCCTCCCAAATGGCCATGAAACAACCTCTAACCTTTTCCACCATCCCAGTAAACCGTTATTTGGCTATGTTACCACTTTGCTCAGCCCCTCTTATAGCGTTGCTAGTTGCGGGTGCAGTTGCAGGTTGTTTCATGTTGGAACATGGATGACATGGATATCTTGGGTTATCACAATATCTCTTATATTTAATTAATGCACATATATACTTGGTAAAAGGTGGAACGCTCAGCCTTATGCCTGGTGTTTTGTTCCACTCTTGCCGCCTTAGTTTCCGTCATACTGGTGTTATGTTCCTTTATTTTGCGTACCTAACACGATGAGGGATTATGGGCCACTCTTGATAGTTCGCTTTGAATAAAACTCTTCCAACAAGGCCCAACATTGGTTTTACCATTTGCTAATAACCACTAACACTTGCATAGGGGCTTTCCGGACCCCAAGGATTCTTAATCAACCCCCCGGGCCAGTGTTCCTGATGAGTGTTGGTCCACCTACCTAGCAGTCGGCGGTGCTACCTTGGGGCAACTCCAGGATTTTGGCTATCGTGCACTTCACGTGGAAGGTGTTTCTTGAGAACGAGATACGCGCGGCTCCTATCGGGGTCTCAATGCACCGGGTGGTCTTGCTGGTTTTGTTTTACCATTGTTGAAATGTCTTGTGCACCAGGATTCCGAGTCTGATCGGAGGGTCCCGAGATGGAGGATTGTCTCCATGGATCGTGAGCTTGTTATGGGCTAAGTTGGGACACCCCTGCAGGGTTTAAACTTTCGAGAGTCGTGCCCGTGGTTATGTGGCAGATGGGAGTTTTTAATGTCTGGTTGTAGAGAACTTGGCACCAGGTTCAAATTAAAATAGACCAACCGCGTGTGTAACTATGACTGTCTCTTTTTGAGTGAGTCGAGAAGAGAAGACGATGGGGTTATGTTTGAATGTAAGTAGTTAAGGATCACTTCTGGATCATTACTAGTTTTTACGACCGTTTGCGTAGCTTCTCATCTTATTCTTGTACTCGTAAGTTAGCCACCATAAAATGCTTCGCCACTTGCTGCAACCTCACCACTTATCCTTTTCCATACCCATTAAGCTTTGCTAGTCTTGATACCCATGGTAATGGGATTGCTGAGTCCTCGTGGTTCACAGATTACTACAACAATAGTTGCAGGTACAAGTAATGCGATGATCTGGCGCGAGGCGATGCTTGCTTGTTTGGAGTTCTTCTTTGGCTTCTTCTTTGTTCAAGGTATATAGGTTCTAGGTCAGGAGCCTGGGCTAGCAGGGTGGATGTCGTTCTTTGTTTTCATTTGATTTCATCCGTAGTCGGATCCTGCTCTTCTATATGATGTTTGCTATGTATTAATGTATTGTTGTATTGATATTGTAGCTTGTGGCGAGTGTAAGCCTTTACCTGGTATTCTCATCTATTCAGTACATGGTATGTTGTAATGATATCCACCTTGCTATGCACTCGAAATGCGATTGTGCCCCGATCATGAATTCATCTCATGATTGGGATAGAACCGCATCTTGGGCGCCACAGGGCAGCCCATTCGCGCCCTGACTAAGCCTGGCCACGCCCGCTGCAGCCGTTGCGGCCAGGAGCGCTTACTGCAGCCGCCCGCACTGACGCCGAACGGCTCTGGCCACGCCCATTGTCGCCCGCACGCGCCCTGGCCGCGCTGGCCTCTCCCATCGCCTAACCAACACCGTGGCCGTCGGTGCCCTGTGTCCAGCTTGGGAGGTTGGCCGGGCCACTGCCTGGTAGAGCTGGCTGATTAGTTTAGGGGGCTGATTAGTTTTAGATAGTTTAATTAGGGCCCAATTAGTCCAATGGCCCTATGACGCGTGGCCCATTTATTTGAAAACTGAATTAAAATTTTGTGACATTATAGATGGGGCCCACCTCCACTATTCATTGCTTGACCAGCCAATGTTGACTAGGTCAACTAGGCCCTCTGACCCCACCTATCACCCACATGTGCATAATGTTGGTACACTTTTAATTTCGAATTCATTTAAAACAATTCCAGAAAATACTTAAAACTTTGGAAAATCATATAAAATAAACTGTAAGTCAGATGAAAATAATTTATACATGAAATTTTTTTAGAAAATTTTCAAGAATCTGAATATGCTATCCATTCATCTTTGACATGCATCTAAAATGATGAACATGGATCCTTCCCCTCCGGTTCTTCTGTCCAAAAACTGCCAAATATCGGGAAAACATTCCCAGATGTTTTCTGTTTCTTCTATAACATGTAGTACCGTGTTACAACACCCAGAGCACTGCAAGTTGTCATGTCGTGCATCTGTGTTACATTTTGTGTGATATATATTTATTGTTTCTTTCCCCTGTTCTCTCCCGCAGACTCTCTGAGACCGATGCTGCCTCTCTGATCGACTACATCACCGACGATCCTTCTTCCGTTTTCACCATAATGTAGGTTGGTTTGTGATCCACCTGTGACCCCTCACCTTGTCCCAGTTACCCCCGCTTTATCTCCGATGACTCGATCAACATGATCGACGTCCAGGGCCCGATACATCACATCATGGCCCCTTAGTTATAAGACATTGCATGGATACTATCGAGTGTCGAGGGTGATACCTCGTCTAGAACTTTAGATGTTAACTCTATAGTGTAGTTAATCGATCGTGGTCTCTGAGGGTGATTCCTCCTTCACCACTCCCGATAATGACTCTGTCGTGCAACCCCTCAAGTGTGGACCATCGAGGGTGATTCCTCCAGGTCCACCTTGACGGTTATATCGAGTGGAAATCCATCAAGGGTGATTCCTCGGGTTACCCTCTTTCTATTTCGACACACGGTTACTATGACTAGCTATTACCCAGAACCATGTTGAAGTCGGGTCGGCCCTGAGCGGTAGCCGTGAGAGCAATGATGCAAATGATGTGAAGTCGGGTTAACCTGGAGGGTACCCACGAGATTTCTACGTGGCACGGCCGGGCATTCTGGGATCTTGCCATAAGTCCACGAGGTGAGGCGACGGGGTCGCATGATCGTTAGTCTCAGCTCGTCACCGCAAGGTCCCAATACACTAAGGGCTTGGGTATTTTAAGTGCTTAACTTTGGAGTTATGATGACCCACAAGTGTATGGGGTCAATTGTAGCTCTTTTTGATAAGTAAGAGTGTCGAACCCAACGAGGAGAGGAAGGAAATGACAAGTGGTTTTCAGCAAGGTAATGTCTGCAAGTGCTACAATTGTAAGTAGCAGAGTAATTTGGTAGCAAGATAATTTGTAATGAGCAAGTAAAAATAGTGGTGAGAAAAGTGCAGCAAGGTAGCCCAATCCTTTTGAGGCAAAGGACATGAAAAACAGTTTCTTATGATAAGCAAAGTGTTCTTGAGGGTACACGGGAATTTCATCTAGTTACTTTCATCATGTTGGCTTAATTTGTGTTTGGTACTTTGATAATTTGATATGTGGGTGGACCGGTGCGTAGGTGCTATTCTAACTTGAACAAACCCCCTACTTATGATTAACCCTCTCGCAAGCATCCGCAACTATGAGAGAAGTATTAAGAATAAATTCTAACCATATCATTAAACTTTTGGATCCAATCGGTCCCATACGGAATCACGCATAAACTGGGGTTTAAGCTTGTGTCACTCTCTCAACCCACCATGTAATAAGTACTCCACAATGCATTCCCTTAGGCCCAAATATGGTGAAGTGTCATGTAGTCGACGTTCACATGACACCATTGATACGTCTCCAACGTATCTATAATTTATTAAGTATTCATGCCATTATAATATAATTCATGGATGTTTTACAGTCATTTTATAGCAACTTTATATCATTTTTTGGGACTAAACTATTCACCCAGTGCCCAGTGCCAGTTGCTGTTTTTTGCTTGTTTTTACATCGTAGGAAATCAATATCAAATGGAGTCCAAACATCGCGTAACTTTTTGGAGATTTATTATGGACCGGAAGGAACCCAATGGGCCAGAGCTACCCCTAGGGGGGTGCCCCGAGGGGGCACAACCCACCAGGGCGCCCCAGGGCCCCCTGGCGCGCCCAGGTGGGTTGTGCCCACCTCAGTGGCCTCTCGCACCCCCTCTTTACACTACAAATTCCCAAATTTTCTAAAACCATTCGGGGAAGCCCTAGGTCAGAAGTTCCACCACTGCAAGGCCTCTGTATCCATGAGATCCAATCTAGACCCCGTTTTGGCACCCTGCCGTCAGGGGGAATCATCACCGGTGGCCATCTTCATCATCCCAGGGGCTACCACGATGAGGAGGGAGTAGTCCACCCTTAGAGCTGAGGGTTTGTACTAGTAGCTATGTGTTTGATATCTCTCTCTCGTGATCTATATCATGGTCTTTGTTAATATAGTCGGATATATGATGTTTCTCCCCACTATACTCTTGATATGATGAACTGAATCTTTACCCTTCAAAGTTTTGTCTTGTCGGATTTAATATTCAGAAATGAGAACACAAGATATATGTCTTGCAATATGAATACTTGAGGTGACAATGAGGTATCTTATTGATTCATTGATATGTGTAATGGCATTCAACTCGCGGATTCCCGTGGTGATATTGGGTTAATCTATGCATGGGGGTTGATGCACGTTTTTTTCTGATGGAAACATTCGGGTCTCTTTATAGTTCTTTGTGTGGATTGAGTATTATGAATATGAATTTTCTTTGGTGTTATTTTAGTACGAACTCTAGGATAGATCGAACGGAAAAAATAGCTTTGTGTTATTTTAGTACGAACTCTTGAATAGATTGAACAGAAAGAATAGCTTTGAGGTGTTTTCGTGACGTACAAACAATTCCTATCTTTTGTTCTCCGCTAATAGGAACTCGGGAGTGATTCTTTATTGCACTTTGAGGGATAATCATATGATTCAAATGTGTTAGCATTGTTGAGAGGTTGCACTAGCGAAAGTACGGACCCTAGGTCTCATTTTTAAACACTGCAACACCGTTTTTGTGCCCGTTTACTATTTGCTACCCTGCTGTTTTTATTTATTCAGATTATAAAAATATATTTCTACCATCCATATTACACTTTTATCACCATCTCTTCACCGAACTAGTGCTCCTATACAATTTGCCATTGTATTGGGTGTGTTGGGGACACAAGAGATTTCTTGTATTTGATTGGAGGGTCGTTTGAGAGAGACCAACTTCATCCTACACCTCTCACGGATTGATAAACCTTAGGTCATCCACTTGAGGGAAAATTGCTACTATCCTACAAAACTCTGTGCTTGGAGGCCCAACACGTGTCTACAAGAATAAAGTTGCGATGTAGACATCAAGCTCTTTTCTGGCGCCTTTGCCGGGGAGGTTAGGTCAGCGACACTCACGTCCCGTCAACTAAGCTCTTTTCTGGCGCCGTTGCCGAGGACGTGAGTGCATGAAGGTACATCTTTAGATCTTGCAATTGAAACTTTAGTTTCTTTTTTAACACTAGTTTGGTTTATAAAAGAAAACTACAAAAAAATGGAATTGAGGTTGCATCATATTATTGATCATACTTATAATACCTTTTAATAAATTTTTTGGCATAAATGATGAGCATGATTGCAATGTTGCTAGTATTAATTGTTTGAATATCCATGATGCTAGTGATATGCAAAGCCATAAGCTTGGGGATGCTATGTTTGATGAAGATGATAAATTTAGTCCCCCAAATTTTGATGAGCAAGTTTATTATGATGAAAGCATGCCTCCTATCTTGGATGATTATGGTGATGACATATATGCTATATTGAATAATGATAACCATGAAACTTGTCATCATGATTGTAATTTTCAATCACATGATAGTTACTTTGTTGAGTTTACTCCCACTATTATGTATGAGAAGAAACTTGCTTATGTGGAGAGTAATAAAATTTCTATGCTTATGCATCATGAAAATAGTGTTGTATGTGATAGTTATATTGTTGAATTCATTCATGATGCCTCTGAAAATTACTATGAGGGAGGAACATATGCTTGTAGGAATTGCAATAATATCAATTTTCCTCTCTATGTGTTGAAAGTTTTGAAGTTGCGCTTGTTTTGCCTTCCTATGCTAGTTGATTCTTGTTCCCTTGAATTATTTTCTCACAAAATCCCTATGCATAGGAAGCGGGTTAGACTTAAATGTGCTAGTCATATGCTTCATGATGCTCTTGTTATGTTTCAATCTTTATCTTTTATGCGAGCATCATTGAACTTATCATGCCTAGCTAAAAGGCATTAAAGAAAAGCATTTGTTGGGACAACCCTACACTTTTACCTACTATTTTTGTCTGCTCACATGATTAGGCTACTGTATTAATCATGTTTTATTGCTTTTGTTTCAATTTTAGTGCCAAGTAAAGCCTTTGGGATCATGTTGGGTGATAGTTGATTTGATCTTGCTGAAAAAACAGAAACTCTTGCGCTCACAAAAATAGCTCTCAGTTTTAACAGAAGAGTGCTTTTGAGTTGATTACTTTTGCAGAAGATTGATATACAGATTTCTCACGTGGTCCAACTTTTTCATAATTTTTGGAGTAGCAGAAGTATGGTTTGAGTACCGATTACTACAGACTGTTCTGTTTTTGACAGATTGTGTTTTCAATGCGTAGTTTGCTTGTTTCCTTGTTTCTGTGGCTTATATTGCTCAATATAAATTGTGGAAATGATATGATACAGTATACATTGTGTGGAAACAATTATGAATCTTGTATTTGACAGTATCAAAAGTGAAATGGTTTGCTCTTTATCATACTAACCTATCTCACAAGGTTACGTTAAGTTTTGTGTGATTGAAGTTTTCAAGTTTTGGGTGAGATGTCGATATGAGGAGAATAAGGAGTGACAAGACCCTAAGCTTGGGGATGCCCGAGGCACCCCCAGGGTAATATTCAAGGAACATCCAAGTAACTAAGCTTGGGGATGCCACGGATGGCATCCCCTCTTTCGTCTCCAACATTATCGGTAACCTCATTTCGAGCTATGTTTTCATTTGTCACATGATATGTTCTTTGATTTAAGCGTCAATTTATTTTGCTAGGGTTTTCTTGTTGTTATTTAGAATAATGTTTTGCGTCTTTTATTTCAATAAAAGTGGCAATGATAGCCTTTGCCATGCTTATTTTGCAAGTATACTTGTTGTTGTTTCGAAAGAGAAAGTTTATCGGTGTTGCAAAAAATCCCTAGAAAAGTCAGAATATGATAAATTGTTGAAACTTTTTGAAAAATAAGCTCTGATAAATTGTATACAATTTAGTATTTTTCACATAATTTTTGGAGTTAGGGAAGTATGATGAATCTTGCATTCTTTACAGACTGTTTAGTTTTAGCGGATTGCTGTTATGTTTGCATTGTTTGCATATGTTTGCTTGTTTAATGATTCTATTTGAGGATTGGAGTATTAAATATGCAGAGAAATTTAGTATGAAATGTTGAATAATAATTTTTGTGATTTGCTACAGTAGAGAATGATAAGGTTTTTGCATTGGTTTATACTAATTTATCTCACAAGTTCTTGTTGAGTTTTGTGTGGATGAAGCTTTTGAGATTTAGGAAAACCGTGATATGAGAAGAATTAAGGAGACACAAAGGCTAAAGCTTGGGGATTCGCAAGGCATCCGAAGATAATATTTCAAGATGTCTCAAGCATCTAAGCTTGGGGATGCCCCGGTAGGCATCCCACCTTTCTTCTTCAACAATTATCTGTTAGTATCGGTTGAGCCTAAGTTTTTGCTTCTTCACAGAATGTGTGCTATCCTTAAAATGTCATTTTATTTTGGTTTTTCTTGCTTTTTTAATAAAATACTTAGATATGAAACTTTTAAATAAGAGAGAGCCCTTACGTAGCTATCTATTTACTTAACAACTCGCATGATCTTCACTTATATCTTTTTGGAGTAGTTTGTCATTTACTCTCGAGCTTCACTTATATCCTATGAGTAAATTGTTGAAGAAATTGAAAGTCATGAAGTTGAAATCATATCATGCCTAGTGGTAGCTTCACATTGGTTTTAGAAAGTGAAATCTTTTGAGGCTTGACAATCACAATATTGGTCATACAAGCGATTCACGAATAATTAGTATAAGGAAGAGAACTTTCACATGCAAATACACTATCTTGGAAATATTTTGTGATTGTGAGCCCCCATCAAAATATTATATGCCAAAATTGTTGAAGTTGGATAAGGAAGACAATGTAATGATTTATGTTTGCCCATAATCACATAGAAGTCATATTGTCATAGATACTTCAACATGTGGTGCTTGTCCCCTATCTTTGCTAGCCAAAAATTCGGCACCAAGTAGAGATACTACTTGTGCATCCAAAAACCCTTAAACCCAAATCTTGTTTTGAGAGTCCAACATACATACCTAAGTATTGAGCAAGATCCTTCAAGTAAGTTGTCATCGATGCAAAAAGGCAATAAAAATTGCTTCTAAAAGTGTTAGATCATTTAGTGTAAAAGAAAACGGAGCGTTGTATGTACTTGTGATGGCAAAGAATAAAAGCGACAGAATGCATAATCAAGGTTGCTATCACAAGGGCCAATATAATGTGACGTTCTTTTGCACTAAGGGGTTGAGCATACAAACAAATAAGCGCATGGCAACCTCTACTTCCATCTGCGAAGGGCCTATCTTTTACTTCTTAGTATTTACTTTTATGCAAAGAGTCAAAGTTTTTTTCTCTATTCGTTTTAATTTTTATCTTTTGGCAAGCATCATGTGGTGAGGAAAGATCTAGGGACATATGTCTAGTTGAATATGTGTAGCATGAGTTATCATTGTTGACATCAACCAAATGTGAATACGTTGGGAGGCGAAATTATAAGCCCCTATCTTTCTATGTGTCTGGTTGAAACGTTTTGCTCATGTGTATGTGGTAAGTGTTAGCAATCATAGAAGACTATATGATGGTTGAGTATGTGTAACTCTTACTTAGACTCTGTTGAATAAGTTGAATTACAATTGCTTGGTGACTCAGAACATAGGTTGTTGAGTTTCAAGAGAATTCATTGTTTGGACCTTAATATGTGAATTGGTTGCTACTATAACATGAGAAGTTTTATAATAAAGAATTGTTGTTATGATGCTAGAAAAGTTGATTGAAATTATCATTGATCAAACTTATGCACTTTTCTAGCATTCACACTTCGTAAATTATTTATTTTATCATTTATCTACTCGAGGACAGTAGGAATTAAGCTTGGAAATGCTGATAGGTCTCCAACGTATATAAAATTTATGAAGTATTCATGCCATTATATTATCATTCTTGGATGTTTTACAATCATTTTATAGCAACTTTATATCATTTTTTGGGACTAACCTATTGATCCAGTGCCTAGTGCCAGTTGCTGTTTTTTGCTAGTTTTTTACATCACACGAAATCAATATCAAATGGAGTCCAAACACCGCGTAACTTTTTGGAGATTTTTCTGGACCAAAAGGAATCCAATGGGCCTGAGATGGACATGTGGGTGCCCCGAGGGGGGCACAACCCACCACGGCGCGCCAAGGCCCCCTGGTGCGCCCAGGTGGGTTGTGCCCACCTCGGTGGCCTCCCACACCCCCTCTTTGCACTATAAATTCCCAAATATTCCGAAACCCTTCGGGGAAGCCCTAGATCAGAAGTTCCGCCACTGCAAGGCCTCTGTATCCACGAGATCCAATCTAGACCTCGTTTCAGCACCCTGCCGTAGGGGGGAATCATCACCTGTGGCCATCTTCATCATCTCGGCGGCCACCATGATAAGGAAGCAGTAGTCCACCCTCAGGGCCGAGGATTTGTACCAGTAGCTATGTGTTTGATCTCTCTCTATCTCTCTCGTGATCTATATCATGGGCTTTGTTAATATAGTCGGATCATATGATATTTCTCCCCTCTATACTCTTGTTATAATGAATTGAATCTTTACCCTTCAAAGTTTTGTCTTGTCGGATTGAATATTCAGAGATGAGAACACATGATATATGTCTTGCATTATGAAAACTTGAGGTGGATATGAGGTATCTTATTGATTCACTTGATATATGTTATGGCATTCAACTCGTGGATTCCTGCGGTGAGATTGGGGTAATCTATGCACAGGGGTTGATGCACGTTTTTTTCCGACGGAAACTTTGGGGTCTCTTTATAGTTCTTTGTGTGGATTGAGTATTATGAATATGAATTTGCTTTGGTGTTATTCGTGCAAACTCTAGGATAGATCGAACGGAAAAATAGCTTTGTGTTATTTTTGTACGAACACTTGAATAGATCAAATGGAAAGAATAGCTTTGAGGTGGTTTTGTGACCTACTAAAAATTCCTATCTTTTGTTCTCCGCTAATAGGAACTCGGGAGTGATTCTTTATTGCACTTTCAGCTATAATCATATGATCCAACTATGTTAGCATAGTTGAGAGGTTGCACTAGCGAAAGTACGGATCCTAGTCCTCATTTCTAAGCATTGCAACACCATTTTTGTGCCCGTTTACTATTTCCTACCTTGCTGTTTTTGTTTATTCAGATTATAAAAATATATTTCTACCATCCATATTACACTTTTATCACCAGCTCTTCGCCGAACTAGTGCACCTATACAATTTTCCATTGAAATGGGTGTGTTGGGGACACAAGAGATTTCTTGTATTTGGTTGCAGGGTCGTTTGAGAGAGACCATCTTCATCCTACACCTCTCACGGATTGATAAACCTTAGGTCATCCACTTGAGGGAAAATTGCTACTATCCTACAAAACTCCGTGCTTGGATGCCCAACACGTGTCTACAAGAATAAAGTTGCATAGTAGACATCAACCACTAAAAGAATGGCAACATACATACCATCAAAATATCGAACACATATCAAGTTCACATGATTACTTGCAACATGATTTTTCCCGTTACCTCAAGAATGAAAGTAACTACTCGCAAATGATAAACATGCTCAAGATCAGAGCGGTATTGAATAGCATAGTGGATCTGAACATATAATCTTCCACCAAATAAACCATATAGTAATCAACTACAAGATGTAATCAACACTAGATACTAGTCACCCACGGGCACCAATTTGTAGTTTTGATACAAAGATTGAACGCAAGAGATGAACTAGGGTTTGAGAGGAGTTGGTGCTATGAAGATGTTGATGAAGATAACCCTCCCCAAGATGGGAGAGTTGGTGGTGATGATGATGACGATGATTTCCCCTCCGGGAGGGAAGTTCCCCCGGGGGAATCGCTTCGCCAGAGGGCACAAGTTCTCCTGCCCAAGTTCCGAATCGAGGCGGTGGCGCTTCATCCCGAATGTCCTCCCCTTGTTTTTTCTAGGTCAATATGACTTATATACCAGAGGATGGGCACTAGAGGTGGGCCGAGGAGGGCAGCACCCACCAGGGCGTGCCTGGGCCTCCTGGCGCGCCCGAGTGGGTTGTGCCCACCTAGTGGCCCTCCTCTGGTACTTATTTACTCCAATATTCCTTAAATTTTCCTTGAATAATCCTTGGGAGTTTCAGCTCATTTGGAGTTATGCAGAATAGGTAGCTTGACGTAGCTTTTTCAGGTCCAGATTTCCAGCTGCCAGAATTCTCCCCCTTGGTGCATACCTTGCACATTATGAGAGAAAAGGCATTAGAATTACTCCAAAAGCATTATTATACAATAAAACAACATAAATAACAGTAGGAAAACATGATGCAAAATGGACGTATGTCGGTGTACAAAAGTAGGGGCTCTGCTTTTGATCCCTTTACTTGTGCACGAACAGTCAGAGCCTCCCGCCACGGTCACACACAGACACGGCAGGAAAGGGAAGCCGGAGAAAAACCAAGCCTACAAGGACGAACGAAGCAACAACAAGGATCAAGTCCACAAAGATCGGAAGCCGAAGAAAAACCAAGGCTACAAGGACCCTTGCCGGCGTAGCCTCAGCAGCCCCGGCAAGACCCTTGCCTGGGCAGCTCGCCCACGCCAACCGAGCGGGTCACCCATGAGCCCACCAACGCCAAACAGATCCGTTGGACAAGGCTCGGGAGGCACCTCCGTGATGGCATGCAGATCTTTGTGAAGACATAGAATGCTCAGGATCAAAAGAGGATAGGAAGGCAACCATCCTCACCGAAGAAACCCACAGGACCCCCGGCAAGATCCTTGCCGAGGAAGCTAGCGCACCGCGGCAAGACCCTTGCCGGGCCACCCGACAAGGCCCTTGCCAAGCGCACCGGCAAGGCCACTGCCAGGCCCACACCAGCCAAGTCTTCACCGCCGTTTGCACGCAGCTGCCAACCCAACCAGCTGGGTAGGCACCTGCGTTGCAGCAAGCAATCCTTCGTGGAGGATCCACCATCGCGCCACCTCAACTGCCTGCCTGCCTACATGGTGCCGCATGCATCGCTGGCCAGGGCGCATGTCGTAGCGAGGGGGAGCGGCGATGGACGGGACGGGCCTCACCCCCGTCCCCAATAAAGCAAAGGGACACCTAAGCCTTGCATTAAATGTGTCTTGTCCTGTAATGCTAGCAATAACCTCGCAACACTGTAGCACTTTCCACCTCCTGCGTGCCACTGTGGCAGCCCCTTTCGCCTATAAAAGGAGGCCCATAGCATACAAAGAAGGGATTCGGCTCTTTTAAACCCCGCAGCACCCAGAGCTAGTTCAAGAGCTCAAGAACACTAATACAACTACCAAAGCAGGATCGTAGGGTTTTACACATCTTTGCGGCCCGAACCTGGCTAATTCCCTCTGTGTCGTCTGCTAGTCCTGCTCTTCTCACGATCCCACGCCCCGCATCCGTAGAAGGGATTCCAGTGATCCCATAGGTGACATTTCCCACCGACAACGTATCAAGTTGCATCTGAATCAAAGGTTCAAATGGACTTCATCCAAATTGATGTTAGTTGCATAAGCTCAAACCACATCATATCTCCATGTCATGATCATGCATCACATTGTTGTATTGTTGTGTATTGATTGCATCTCCGTTATTGTTCTTATCGATACTATGATTCAGTTCACCATTCTAATATATATTAGGCCTCTGGTGATCATTAGATGTATTAATTGATTTGCATATATATTAATAAATCCTTCTTGTTTTAGCCTTCCGGATCAAGACAATCTCCTAGAAGGGTACGAGGCCAAGCCAAAAAGTTGTGTTATGGCATAAAGTTCAACATCGATGAAGTCGCAGAAGATGGCGAAGCGATTGCTCCTGAAAAGAATGCTTGTAAATTTATAAATCAATGTGGAGTTATTGTTAGGGACAACATCCCGATCACCATTCGAGAATGGAATAAGCCAAAGGAAGTTTGAGGAGTTAGTTATGTCGACGACAGCTTGAAAATTTTTCTTTGTGATACACTCGTGGCACATTTTAACCTACCAGAGGGTCTCAAAGATGGCCAACGGTTCAAATTCAAGCAGTGGGTTCTTTAGAAGATTGCCACAGACCTCAAGAGCTAGAGGAAAAAATTATATACTGACTACATCAAGGTAAAAAAGAAGACTCTGGAATTCACTAGAACACTAGAGAAGATAAAAGATCATCGTGACACATTCATGAAGTACAAGGAATCGTATGAATCTCTAGAAGGGTCGATAAAAAATAAGATAAATGTCGCGAAAAAAGAGTCTCACCATGTTCTTGGGACAGGTGGCTACAAGAGAGCCGTGCCTAAGTGGGAAGCAGCTGAGACCAAGATGCTTGTTGAAGGGCTCATTCGAAAAGTAGTTGATTGGCCCGAGAGGTCCAAGAATTGGTTTTATGTGCATGGGGAAAAGTTGGACCCAGCGACTTGGGAGATTATTGAAAAGGCAGATCTTAAAATAGCCTCGGATGCTTTACTTGAAGCAATAGAAGATGGTCGAAAGGGGATGTTCCAGCCCGAGAGAACGATGAGTTTACACGCGCCTTCAAGAATCCTGAACACGCAGAGAGAACACGAGGCAAAGGCGTTGTTCCGTGGGTTCAGGGGTTTCCGGAGTGGAACGACACTTATAGAAGCCGCAAGAGAAAAAAGAAGCAGGATGCAGGCTGGCTTAAGAAGATAGAAACAAATAATGAGGAGTAGGAACGCATGTTAAAGCGGTAGCAGGAGCAGATCAACACAATTAGCCAGCAAAGGGCATCTCTGCGATAGGAGGAGCAGATCTAACATTGGATAGTACTGTCCCATCTATGTGGAAAAGCAACATGGGTTCCACGAGGGCCTGGGCCGATGATGCACTGCTGGCTTGCTACCCCGTGGATGATATCAAAGAGAGGACAAGTTGTGAGCTACACTAGAAAATGAAGAACATATCCATGAAGGCGGGGGTCAGCTTTGCTTTACCGAATGCACCTGAAGCAATCTTCGACGGATATCTGATTCCAATTGGCTATGCTCGTGTCAGGGTGGATAAAGTTCTGCCAGGATATGACACACTAGAGCTTGACATTCCTGGAGGTGAAAGGGGAGCATACACTAGAAGAAGTCATACATGGTGTCATAATATTAAGAGAGGAAAGCATCGTGTATCCAAACTCGGCGCCAAGGCCACCGACTCCTTCGAGTTGAAATACACCTCTAAGTCGACCCCACCACGAGAGGGAGCCTAGCGTGAGACTTCCATATCAAGAACCACTACGTCAGCCGCTCCGCCCCCTATGTCCCAGCAGCGGGGCCAAAAGCGGAGGAGAGCACTAAAGAAGAAAGCAAACGATGAGCCTCCTGCCAAAAAGAAGTTAGCTTACGATATGACTGGTGAGGAAACCAGAGTGGTCGTAGGTTCCGAAGTGAAGTCCCATTTTGCACCGAAAGCTCCCCTGCCGCCAAAGGAGATAATACCTACGGAAATCGTATAGCACTTTGTGGAACTTCTAGAGCAAGCCCCGGCACATGTGGAGAATAGGCCGTCAGACAATGAATGCTCTATTAGGAAGTCATATAAGCAACAAATGCAGTAGTCGAGACATACAAGTAGTAATAAAAGCGGGAAAATAGTTCTCTGGCTCAGAGAATAGGCAATGCAATCGATCACCCTGCTCAAGGTGATTACCGATAAGGTAACTAACAATGCTAAATACTTTGGTATCCGTGTTGGTCAACTCCTAGGAAACGAGGAAGTCCCCCATGGTTGATGTAGCATGATAATATGTCCCGGGAACCCTCTGGTTAGAACTGAGCAGGTCCCGCATCTATCTACACAAATGGGAAGATTGCATGAGTGGTACATGAAACAAGTAAAGAATGGGCGAGAGATGCTCATGGTGAAAGTCAAGAAAGAGCATTACCTCTATGAAAATAAGACAATCATTCAGTTTCCAGATATTTTCAGTTATACAATCAAGACACACTCGACAAATCTATCGTCAGTTGCTATTTTCTGTAAATGATTTCATTCATCGCCTGTAATTATCATCACAATATTCTTACCCTATTATGCGGAATGAAGATTTTTGGATGTAAAAGAGATGGAGTCTATGTCATTGGGTCCGTTGACCCATACATCATTAATGAAATTATGATACAAAACCATGCCAACGACTCAGAAGATAACTTGCTAATGTTTATGAAGAAACTAAATAACATAACATAAATACTATTTCCTTACAACTTTAAGTGAGTGTTACTGTCTTGTACTACAAATTCTATTTTGCTTACTCAATATGTTAAGTGTAGTTGATGGGAGTTATGCATGTATGCTTATATAAACGTGTGTGCATGTGCTAATCATTAGAGTTGACGAGGGAATTGTTGAAACGCTGGACTCACTAGGTAAATACCCTCAAGAATACACCGGGGCGGTTTTGATGCTCGATGGGTAATTTCAATCATTATCACACTACGTCGGCCTCTTTTCATTCATTTCCTGATATCAAGTAATTAATAACTCCTTTATTCACTTTCTATGGCGGGCAGGGTTTGGAAACGGTTCATCAAAGATGTTGTCGGTGAATGGAAGCCGCAGCTGAAATGGAGATGGTCCAAGGTAATTAAGTAGTACTAGCTAGGTCCGCTTATCTCTTTAATTCTAGTTTCAATACCATTATCATGCTTGATTATTATCTGGTTGAATTCTATTCTCGGAAAGTGCATTGGGCAGAAACAGGGGACTAATTTATGTTGATACTATGTTTCCTAGAACATTTGCATTACGGCCGAATGGCACAGAGATGCACTAGTGCAGAACCGGGCTATAGCCCCGGTTCGGAAGGGCCTTTAGTGTCGGTTCTGTAACCCGCACTAAATGGTGGGGACTAAAGATCCCCCCTTTAGTACCGGTTCGGCCCGAACCGCGGCTAAAGGGCAACCACGTGGCACGAGCCAGGGCCGGGTGTGGGGAGATCTTTAGTACCGGTTTGTGTTACCAACCGGTACTAAAAAGTTTGGAGGGTTTTGGTTTTATTATTTATTTTTCCTTTAATTTTGTGTTTTCCAGTTATTTTTTTTGTTTGCTGGTATTTTATGATACTACATATTGTACACGTTATGCATATATATAAATAGAATTTCTCGTAGAACCGATTATATATATATAGGGCTGGACTATTTTGTTATCGGTAGTAGAATATTATTCTGTTACCCTTGGTCCCTATAAGGCGCAGCCGGCCCAAAAGAAGAAAACTACCCTGATCCCCCCGCAGATCCTTCTTACCACCTCCTCCACGTGCCGACCACCGCCCGACCTCCTCCCCAC